>NC_143539.1:9465101-9765101 GCF_031878675.1 Megascapheus bottae
GGTGGGGGTTGATCCAGTGAATAACTTGGTGTGACTGGAAGCCTGCAGGCTTTTACCCAATACCAACCTGTTGCAACTTCAAGCCAATAGCCTTTTTGCAGTTCATCACGAAAGGAATTTCGTCAATTTCTTCGATGTTCCATATTCTCATGGTCTTGTCCTAAGACAAGGTCTATGTTAAAGTGCGCTCAATGAGGCTGCTGTACAGCTATAGAACGAAACAACATTCAGTAACGAAAAAAGCACATTGGTAAGCCACAAAAGTGCATGGACAAGCTGGGTGCCAGTGGTTCATAATTATAATCCTAGCTGCTCAGGAGGTGGAGACCTGGAGGATCATGGTTTGAGACCAGCTCAGGCAGGAGAAGCCAAGAGATATTTATCTTCAGTGAACCAGCAAAAATGCCCAACTGGAAGCATTAAGTCCAATGGTAGAGCATCAGCCAGAAGCAAGTGCATGGGAAGATAAGGCCTGAGTTCAAGCCCAAGTAGTGACAGAAAAATTGGGAGCATGGTGATAGATACTTGTAATTCCAGCTAGGAGGCAGAAGTAGGAGAATCACAGTCTTTGATCAGGGGGAAAAGTGAGACCCAGTCTGAAAAATAAAAGGGTGTGGCTAAAGTCTCCTTTATATCAGTAGCCCTTTGAATTCCTCAAAGACTTGAGACATCCAGACTATGGGCCATTCTCCCAGTGGGTGGGTCACAGAAATGGAGACTACCTACCGTCTTCTCTAGGGTAGAGAGAGCCCCAGCTGGCCTTCTTTGTCTGTGCACCTCCTCTGTGAGCTGGGGCTCCTTCTCTGGAACCGCTTGTGGCCTCACTCCCCAACAAAGCTCAGTCTTCAGTGCCACTGCCATGGAAGTCCATTCGTGCTTTCCTTGTTTTCCTCGTGGTTCCCAGAGACACACAGCACACTGAACCCTCCCAGGAAGGGCGGGGTTTTTGTTCCTTTGTATCAGTGTTGGAGCTTGACTTGGGGTCTAGGCATTGTCCCTTAGCTTTCTCTCTCAAGGCTAGCACTCTACCAACTTGAGCCACACAGCTCCACTTTGGCTTTTTGGTGATTAACTGGAGATAAGAGTCATACCAACTTTCCTACCTGGGCTGGCTTTGAACTGCCATCCTCAGATCTCAGCCACCTGGGTAGCTAGGATGACAGGTGTGAGCCACCAAGGGCCCGTCTCCATCCTGCCTCAGCCTTCACAAAGTGCTGGGGTTACAGGCACCTGGTCTGCCAGGCTTTCCCACTTGGGATTGAAACTTTTTGCCTTTGTCAGTTCTGAGCAATGTGCCAGATGTTTGGTGTCACTCAGGGCTTAGCAGCTCTGTACCTTTGAAGCAGACAGGATCCATTTGTTACTATTACTAACTGAAACGTCCATCACCCAGTCGTTATGACCCTGAAAAAATAAAAATAGACATTTAACAAGGACCTAAAAAAAAAAATGTCTATACGAAAACAGCAAAACAAGGTCCCCAATGGCTCATGCTTGTAAACCTAGCTCCTCAGGTGGCTGAGAACTGAGGATCGCAGTTCAAAGCCAGCCTGGGCAGCAAAGTCCAGTCAAACTTCAATTAAACAGCAAACATTGGAAGTGAAGATGGGGCTCCAGTGATCATGCCAGCTTTGAATGAAAAAAAATAAAGCCAAGTGAGAGTACAAGGTCCTGAGTTCAAGCACCAAAGGGGGTCGGGGGTGGGAAGCAGCTCAGATGCTGAGTTCGAGCAGCTTTGTACCTTCAGGGACAGCTTCCGGTATCCTTCTTCCACATCCCAGATAGCCACGGTGTTGTCCAGCCCTCCAGAAATGAGATAAGAGCCTGTAACATAAAGTTTCAAGGGATGGTCACCTCCTGGTCGGGCTCATCTCCCACCCACCCGTGACACCACAGCAGGCTATGGGATGTGTGTGCATGCTGGATCTGGGGCTTGAACTCATGGCCCCAGTGCTGTCTGAGCTTTTTGTGCTCAAGGCTAGTGTTCTGCCACTTGAGCCACAGCTCTACTTCTGGCTTTTTTTTTTTTTTTTGATAGTTGATTGGAGATAAGAGTCTCACAGACTTTCCTGACCGGGCTAGCTTTGAACCACTATCTTCAGATCTCAGCCTCCTGAGTAGCTGGGATGACAGGCCTGAACCACCAGTACCCTGCTAGTCTGTGGAATGTTTTATCTACTACCACCCCACTGGGACTCCACACCCTTCCCCAGGGGGTCCAGAGAGCCCCAGCTGTGACCAGCAAATATGCCGATACTGCATACACCAACTAGGTCAATACTGATGGGTCGCTGACTGGGATAGGTTCATGCAAACATCTGTTCAAACAGATCCTCCCATCTCAGCCGCCTTAGCAGCTGGGATTACAAGTGTGTTACCAGCGTCCACTTTGGACTTTTCCATCACAGGAGTTAATACATTTCTTGTATTATTTAACCCATATTACTGCCACTTGGAAATGTGTGTGTCAGAATGCCCCCCTTAGGTTTTTGGTCCTCATGTGGTAATAATAATAATAATAATAATAATAATAATAATAATACTTGACTATCACTGTTGGAATCATGGGGGATTTCTTTTCTATCCGCACATAGATCTGTGTGAATGTATGCTGTCCATTCTTAGCTGGGTGCCTGTGGCTCATTCCAGCTACTCAGGAGGCTGAGATCTGAGGATCCAAGCTCAAAACCAGCCTGGGGGCCAGGAACGTGGCCTAGTGGTAGAATGCTCACCTAGCCTGCGTGGAGCGCTGGGTTCCTTTCCTCGGCACCACATACGCAGAAAAAGCCAGAAGTGGCTCAAATGGCAGAGGACTAGCCTTGAGCAAAATGTGTCTAACGACAGTGCCCAGATCCTGAGTTCAATCCCCAGGACTGGCAAAAAAAAAAAAAAAAAAAAAAAGGCCTGGGCAGAAAAGTCTTTGAGACTCTTTTCTCCAATGAACCACTAAAAAGAAAAGATAAAAAATGGAAAGTGGAGCTGTGGCTCAAGGGGTAGAACGCCAGCCTTGACCAAAAGAGCTAAGGGCACAGCATCCAGGCCCTGAGTTCAAGCCCCGGGACTGGCACAAGAAACAACAAAAACAAAATATCAAGATGTCCTCTAGTTACTAGAAACTCACTGTCTGTGGCAAAGTGACAGCAGCTCACGCAACCTTCGTGGCCCTGCATCAGAGTGACACAGGCTCCCTGGTTCCGGAAGTCCCCTGTGTGCACATTCCACACTTTTAAGTTTTTGTCCCAGGAACTGGTACACAGGAAATGACCACTGAAGGTGAAGCAGCAGTCTGAGATGGCATTGAAGTGTGCCCTGAAACAGAGAGAGGAAGGGTCCACCCGTCAGGGAGGACCAGCCGTTGAGGGTGGGCGGGGTCATTCCATCCATCAGTCTAGATGTGACTTGCTCATGGCCTAATGGGAATCTAGTGTGTGTGTGTGTGCGCGCGTCTGCCAGTAATGGGACTTGGAACTCAGAGCACTGTCCCTTAGCTGTTTTTTGTTCAAGGCAGATGGTCTACCATTTGAACCACAAATCCAATTAAACTTGTTAATTGGAGTTAAGAGTCTCATGGACTTTCCTGCCTGGGCTGGGTTTGAACCTCAGTCCTCAGATCTCAACCTCCTGAGAAGCTAGGATTACAGGTATGAGCCCTTGTGCCTAGATCTTTTCCTTCTCCTCTTCCTCCTCCTTTTCCCCCATATTTTCATTTCCTGGAGTTGCTTTTGATAAATATTATTTTCTATGATCAGAGGCACAGAGGCATTGCACCTTTCTGTTTCTCCCCTAAGAGCCTCCTACCTTAGTCTCACTTGGGCGAATGCCGAGAGTCCTGTATCATTTATCATGTCCCAGTGTATTTTAGATCTAGCTTCCACATGTGAGAGAAAACATTCTATTGGCCTCTCTGTTTGGACTACCTCACTTAAGGTGATTTGTTCTAGATCCATCCATTTCCCTGCAAATGACTTAATATGATTCTAATGACAGTGTAAAAATCCATTGTACACCACATTTTTTTTCATCCACTTATCTACTACAGGGTTTCTGGGCTGTTTTCACAGCTTGGATATTGTGAAGAGTGAACAAGGAACATGGATGTGCAAGTGTCTTTACTGTGCCCTGGCTTAGAGTGTTCAGGAATGATATGGGTGGGTCTTTTTTTTTTTTAAAGAAAAATTAGTCATTTTTACAAAAAGAAGATAAATATTAAAACATATTTTCTATAAAACTAGTCATTTTTAATGTTTTCTTGTAATTTTGCTTATCTTTTGCTTGCTTTTTTATTTTGTCAGACTAATGTATAGAGGGGTTACAGTTACATTTGTCAGGTAGTAGGTACATTACTTCTTGAACGTTGGTACCCCTTCTCATGTTTTTGTCCCCCTTTCCCTCTCCCCATCCCCTCCCAATCATCTTGTTTCCCCCCTTCTCTTCCCTATTTCAAATAGACAAACATCTATACAATATACAGGTAACAGAGTCAGATATAGTAACCAAACATGAGATTAACCATAGGGGAAAAAAGAGAAAAGAAATAACTGCACATAGTACATTGAGAACAACAATCACAAAGATAAAGCTCTTGTTTCTATATCCTAGCATTCATCCTATATGACCACATGTACATAGCTTTTGAGCTATTGTGATCCTCTGCTAGGAGAGTCCTAGATGTGTACCAATTATTACAAATGAGGGAATGCTACGACGGTGATGTACAGAAGGATTTTTGTTATTTTTTATGTGGTTCTGAGGAGTTGAAGCCAGGCCCTCACACGTGCTAGGTAAGAACTCTTCCACTAGGCCACCCTCCGGGCCTCCTCCTTACTTTTTAATCGTGAACAGCGTGGCCTGAGTTGAGACATCCCAGATCTTGATACATCTGTCCATGGAGACGGATGCTATCCTGAGGCTCTCGGGGTCGAAGCAGCAAGCCGTGATAGACCTTCTGTGATGACCTGCCACACAGGGAAAGACAAGCTTAGACTGCCAGCGTGCGCATGACATGGGTGTGTTTACCAACACCAGACCACAGGGAAAGAATTAACCAGAGAAACAGCCTCCGTCAGGCTCTGCTTTCATCATGTGGTTCTGGGTTGATGTTGATTGTTTTGAGCCAATGCCTTGCTTTCTGTCCAGCCTGGCCTAGACCTACACCTTCCTATTACTACTGTGTTGAGTAGCAGGGGTGACAGGGAGGTGCCACCAAGCCCATTTGCCGCTTCCGACGGTATCCCAAGAACTTGGTTGCCCAAGCTGGCCTCGACCCTCAGTCCTCTGAACTGCAGCCTCCTGCACGACGAGGATTACAAGCTTGAGCTGCTGTGTGGCCTGGTACAGTGTGGTTTTTCTGGTGATGGTTAAAAGCCCCGAGTGGACAGGGCAGCGCCGGGGCAGATGCACACTCACGTTTCACTTGAATCACCGTGCTGATGTTCTTAGCATCCATGATGCAGATCCCATTGTCCAGATCTAGGGCTGAGACCACGTACTTCCCGTCAGGTGAGAACTTACAGGACAGCACGAAGGTGTCATGTCTGACCTTCCACTGAAATAGGAAGGTCAAGTGAGTTCTGCTGGGCTCACCTCCACCCTGCCAGAGCTTACTGCTTTTCTGGTCATGTGCTTGCCATGATGGAGAATGAGATGTAAGTGTCTCTCTTCCTGCCCAGGAATGGGTCTGGGCTGAGATCCTATTTTTTTTTTGGGGGGGGGGGGGCTGTTACTTGTGGGACTGGAACTCAGGGCCTGGGCGCTGTCCCAAAGCCTCTTTGTGTTCTATCAACCTACTACCAGTTTTTGAGCGGTTCATTGGAGATAAGAGTCTCACAGGATCGGGGTGTCAGAGGCTCACACCTGTAATCGTAGCTACTCTGGAGGCTGAGATCTAAGGATCTCAGTTCAAAGCCAGCCCAGGCACAAAAGTCCATGAGAGTCTTATCTCCAGTTAATCACCAAAAAACCCAAAGTGGCACTGTGGCTCAAGTGGTAGAGTGCAAACCTTGAGCTGAAGAGCTCAGGGACAATGCCCAGGCCCAGAGTTCAAAACCCATGACCAGAAAAAAAAAAAGGCCAGGAGTTTGGCCTAGGGATAGAGTACTTGCCTAGCATGCACGAAGACCTGGGTTCCATTCCTCAGTACCAAATATGTAGAAAAAAGCCAGAAGTGGTGCTGTGGCTCAAGCAATAGAGCTCTAACCTTGAGAAAGTCCAAGGACAGCGCTCAGGCCCTGAGTTCAAGCCCTAGGACTGGCAGAGAGAGAGAGATGGAGAGAGAGCACGCGCGAAAAAGAGTCTCATGGGGACTTTTCTTTTTGTGGGTTATGGAGCTTGAACTGGGCCTAGATGCTGTCCTGGAGCTCTTCAGCTACCACCCTACCCTACTTCCCATTTTCTAGAGGTTACTTGGAAATAAGAGTCTCAGGTCCTTTTGGGCCCAGGCTGGCTTTGAACCTTGATCCTCAGATCTCAGCCTCCTGAGTAGCTAGGATTACAGGCGTGCGCCACTGTGCCCAGTTCTGGCTTTTTTCTGTGTATATAGTACTGAGGAATCAAACCCTGATCCTGCATGCTAGACAAGCACTCTACCATGAGGCCAAACTCCTGGCCCTGAGATCCTATTGTTTTTAACCCCTCAATAACTGGAATTACAGGAATGCTTACTGCACTCAGACATTGGTTGAGATGGAACTCTTCCAAACTTTTTTTTTCTGGTCACACTAGCCTTGAACTGTGATCTTCTTAATGTCGGCCTCTCAAATAACTAAGATTTCAAGAGTGACCTACTGGCACCTGACAAGTTTGTTTAACTTTAATTAAACTTAGAAAAGGGCAGAGGACCAGGAACCGAAAGAGTACTGGAGAATAGGCAGCAAGTTTGTAGTAATGAACAATTTATTCCTGTGTAAGCATGGTGTGTGTGTGTGTGTGTGTGTGTGTGTGTGTGTGTGTGTGTGTGAGAGAGAGAGAGAGAGAGAGAGAGAGAGAGAGAGAGAGAGAGGAGTAGAACTCAGGACTAGATGCTGTCCCTTAGCTTATTCACTCAAGAATGGTGTTCTACCATTTGAGACACACCTCCACTTGTAGCTCTTTTTTGGTAGTTAATTGTATATACGGCTCTAAAGTTTTCCTGCCTGGGCTGGCTTCAAACTGTGATCCTCAAATCTCAGTTTCCTAAGTATCTAGGATAGCAGGCATGAGCCACCAGAGCCCAGGGTGACTCATTTCTAACATGTATAAAATGTCAGGAAGGGGCCGGGAGTTTGGCCTAGTGGTAGCGTGCTTGCCTAGCATGCACAAAGACCCAGGTTCGATTCCTTGGTACCACATACATAGGAAAAAGCCGGAAGTGGTGCTGAGGCTCAAGTGGTAGAGCTCTAGCCTTGAGAAAGCCTAAGGACAGTGCTCAGGCCCTGAGCTCAAGTCCAGGACTGGAAAAAAAAAAAATGTCAGGAAGGACAGTCTGGGACTAGGTTAATAAGTAGTATAGAAACTAGGTGGCTCACGCCTGTCCTCCTGGCCGTGTAGGTGACTGAGATCTGAGGCTCGAGGTTCAAAGCCAGCACAGGCAGAAATGACCATAAGACTTCTGTCCAATGAACCATTAAAAGCCAGACATGGAGGTGTGACTCAAGTCAAAAAAGCTAAGGGACGGCAAGCAGGCCCTGTGTTCAAACCCCAATACACACACACACAAATACTTTTTGTCCAATTGCCTCAGTCCTACTGACTAATCTAATCCAAAAGGCTCAAAGGAGAGCCTGGAACGCCAGGCCCACCACACCCTCACATTCTTCCTCTAGCTCCTCCATACTTTTCTCTTTCCAGCAGCATCTTCAACCAGCAGCCTCTTCTCCCCAGCGGAGGGTGGGCCACTGGAGGGCGCCTTCACACCTGTGGATGCCTGAGAAGAGGCCTGGACCACAGAGCTTTCATAATCTTTTCAGAACCATAAGCTTTTCAGAATCCCTTGCTGCCCACGGTCCCAGGCTGGCACCATCCATACCTACCAGTAGTTTGCCAGTTTCAGTGTCCCAAACTCTTACTGATTTGTCATAGGATGAAGCGACAATTCTGGAAATCAAATCATATTGGGTCTTAAGCAACAATGGGGATTGAGGTTTCATTTCATCTTTCCTTTTTTTTTTTTTATTTCCTCTTGTCAGTACCAGAGATTGAACTTACTCACCCTGCTTGGCTGACATTCTCCCACCCATCTTTTTGCTGGTTGTTTGTTTTGGCCAGTCCTGGGGCTTGAACCCAGGGCCAAGGTATTGTCCCTGAGATTCTTTTGCTCTACTACTTGAGCCACAGCACCACCTCCAACTCTTTGTTTATGTGTTGCTAAGGAATCAAACCCAAGGCCTACCACTAGGCCACCTTCCCAGCCCTATTTTATTCTTTGTACTGGCACTGGGAATTGAACTCGGGGCCTGGAAGAGATCCCCTTAGCTTTTTTCATTCAAGGCTGGTACTTGAGCCGCAGCTCTACTTCTGGGTTGTGGTGGTTAATTGGAGCTAAGACTCAGCTTGGGCTGACTTTGAACCATGATCCTCAGATCCCAGCCTCCTGAGTAGCAAGGATTACAGGCCTGAGCTACAAATACCAGCTTTCACTGTCTTCTTTGACAATAATCTCTATAAATCGTAAGAGGTGTTCAGTCCCTTCCCGGTCTTATTTATGTCTGACTTCTTGCAGGAAGATGTTTTCACAGACAGCTCATTCTGTTCAGAAATGGTTTTTCCTGCAGTTACTGGAAGATAAACAACTGTACTGGTGTGATTTGGATATGAGGTGTTACTCAAAGAGGATTACACGTTCAGGCCTTGGCCTCTGACTTCGTGGCCTTCTTGTGACATGATTGGACCAGAGGACTTTGCTACTATCAATGGTTTAACCCAATGATGGATTCCTAATTTTTTTTTGCCAGTCCTGGGGCTTGAACTCAGGGCCTGAGCACTGTCCTTGGGCTTTCTCAAGGCTAGAGCTCTACCACTTGAGCCATGGCACTAGTTCCAGCTTTTTCTATGTGTGTGGTACTGAGGAATTGAACCTGGGTCTTCATGCTAGACAAGCACTCTACCACTAGGTCAAACTCCCGGCCCCTGGATTCTTAATTTTTGTGTGTTCCACTATTTGCTTTAAACAGATATCTGTCACTGACACCTGAGCACAGCCCTCCTGCTGACTCTTACTTGTCTGCCCAACGTTCAACAGAGGACATGTTACCTTTTGCTGTCAGCTGTGATGCTGCACTCTAGGACAGGAGCTTTGGGGCGTTGCTCAAAATCTCGAACCACAGATCCATCAAAAGCATCCTCAAGTTAATGGGAGATGGGAGTGTACAGTCAAGGCTATGCCCTTTCCCTTCGGCCTCCCCTTCCCAAGCTCAAGCCAAGTTCATGAATCCCATGGTCCTGTGGCTCTCCCTCAGCTCCGGAGAGATGAGCTTTCCAAGTCCACCCTCCTCACCCCCCCACCCAAGCTAGAAAGACACCTCCATCTCTCCTGGTAACCATGGAAAATTCACACTCAGATCCATAGGCACAAGATGAGACATCGCTGCTCTGAGTGGGGAGAGGAGTAGCAATTCTTTCTCCACTGGATGCATAGACTTTGGAGACTGGAGCAATATCTTTCAAGAACTCGTGTGTGTGTGTGTGTGTGTGTGTGTGTGTGTGTGTGTGTGTGTGTGCATGCGCGCTGGTACTGGGGGCTTGAACTCAGGGCCTCATGTTCTCATCTGACTGTTTCATTGAAGGCAGGTACTCTACTACTTGAGCCGTACATCCACTTCCATTTCTAGCTTTTTGCTGGGTTTGGGAAATAAGAGTCTCATGGTTGCCAGAAAGAAGTGTACTTTTATTTGTTGTTATCTGCCAGTCCTGGGGCTTGAACTCAGGGCCTCGGCACTGTTCTTGAGCTTTCTCAAGGCTAGCACTCTACCACTTGAGCCAAAGCACCATTTCCAGATTTTTCAGTATATGTCATACCAAGGAATTAAATCCAGGGCTTCATGCCTGCTAGACAAGCACTCTATTGCTAGGACGCACTCTATTGCTAGGACACACTCCAGGCCAGAACTGACTTTCTTTTTGCCAGTCCTGGGGCTTGAACTCAGGTCCTGAGCACTAACCGTGGGCTTTCTCAAGGCTAGAGCTCTACTACTTGAGCCACAGTACCATTTCTGGCTTTTTCTATGGATGTGGTATAGAGGAATTGGACCCAGGTCTTTGTGCCTGCTAGGCAAGCACTCTACCACTAGGCCAAACTCCCTGCCCTCTTATTTTCAATTTACCACTCAAAAACCAGAGGGGCACTATGGCTCAAAGTAATAGAAAGCCTTGAATTTATAAAGCTCAGGCCTAGTTCCTAGGCCTGGAGTTTAGGTCCGTGACCACCACCAACAAAAATCTTCCTCTTCATTGGGTACTGGGAAAGGTAGACTGGGATCCAGTCACCCAGGTTAGTAATGGTGCTCTACAGATGAAAAATGTGAGTGAAAACTAAGTGACTTATTACCTGAGAGCCTGGGCCCCATGCAGTGGGCCAACTAAGGGAACTGACCAGCAGCCATAATGTCGGGTCAGGTTTGGTATACAACAGTGCCCTCATGTGGCCAAGAGGAGGAGCAGCACCCGTGGACAATTACAGCCCGGGCTTATGGACTCCATTGTGAGGCTAGAGATCAAGATTCTCTGGGTTAAATGCAGTATTTTCCCATGGTCCCAAATTTTGTAATTGTATGTTCAAGTCACTATGAGGAAAAAAAGATGCCACCCTTCAACATTTTTCGCAGCCCTTAATTCTGGGGTCATAGGACAATGAATTTTTCTTTGGTAGTATTGGGGTCTGACCAAAAGAGACAGAAACCATATGAGTCCAGCTGCAGACACAAATAGTTGAAGTTATCCTAGCTACTCAGGAGGCTGGGACCTGACGATCATGGTTTGAAGGCAACCTGAGCAGGAAAGTACATGAGATCTTTATCTCCAAGTAACCACCAAAAAGTAGTGGAACTTGGGTGCCAGCCTTGAGTGGAAAAAGCTGAGGGACAGCACACAGGCCTTGAGTTCAAGCCTCAGAGCTGGCAGCAAAAAATAAATGAAAAAGAAAAAACTGGACACTGGAGCTCATACTTGTAATCTGAACTACTCAGAAGCCTGAGATCTAAGAATCACAATTCACCTAGCCTAGGAGAAGAAAGAATTAGACTCTTATCTCCAACGAACTGCCAAAACCCTGGAGGTAGAGGTGTGGCTCAAGTGGTAAAGTTTTAGTCTTCACTGGAAAAAGTCAAAGGGACAGTATCCAGGCTCTGAGTTTAAGCCCTAGTACTCAATACTGCACCCCGCCCCCAAAACAAAGAGGTGTCCAGGCTTATATTTTTAACCCCAGAAACTAACGTACCCACAGTTTGATAGAGCAGTCAAAGGAGCCACTAATGACCTTTGTATCATTTACACAGAAGTGACAGGAACTCACAGCATGTTCATGTCCAATTAGGATTTTATATGGGACCTATAAAATAAATAAAGTTCAGCAAGGTTACAGGATAGAAGGATGGTATGCAAAAGGCAGTTGTATTTCTTCTTGTTCTTTTTTTCTTCCTTTTTCTTTACTTTTTGCACAGCTGAGGATCCAACTCAGGCAGGAACTCTTCCACTGAGCTAAATCCCCAACCCTAGCAATTGAGCAGGGAGAAAAAACAGGGGCAGGGGCAAAGAGAAGCAGGGGGCTGGTGGCTCACTCTTGTCATCTTAGCCACTCCAGGAGGCTGAGATCTAAGGATTGTGGTTCAAAGCCAGCCTGGGCAGGAAAGTCTGTAAGACTTATCTCCAATGAACCACCAGAAAACCAGAAGTGGTAATGTGACCGACCACTGACAAAGGGAAAAATACTACAAAAGCAGCCAGAAAAATATGTAGGAAAGTGGGTTGGGAGTGTGGCCTAGTGGTAGAGTGCTTGCCTAGCATGCACAAAACCCTGGGTTGGAATCCTCGTACAACAGAAAAAGCCACAAGTGATTCTGTGGCTGAAGTGGTAGAGTGCTAGACTTGAACAAAAGAAGCTCAGAGACAGTGCCTAGGTCCTGAGTTCAAGCCCCAGAACTGTCTCCCCCCATATATATATATATATATGAATATGACTGGGCTGGCTTTGAACCTCAGTCCTCAGATCTCTGCATCCTGAGTAGCTAGAATTACAGTCATGAATTTTCAGTGGCCAGCTGACTTTTGGATAATTAACAGGGATCATAATTACAGCACTTGTTATGAGGGCATTGTTCATAGTAGACTTGTAAACCTTTGTTAAATTGTGTACATGACAATGATTGGTGAAATTGATGGGACTTTGTTGGGCTTATTAAAGGGGAAATCAGAAGGCAAATTAAGTTGTTCTAGGATCAGTTTTAACTTGATGTCAGTGATCCTATCTATTACATACAATTTAGAACAGATTGTACACTTCAGTAGGTTCTTTTGGTTTAGACAGAGTTAAACAGGGACCTTGTGGGGAGAAAAGTTCAAACTTTTTTTACACCTATTTCCACGAATGAAGTAGGGCCCTTTAATAGCTTTAAGTAGGTAAGAATTGGCAACTTAGCCTTGGAATGGACAAAGTATTCTGATTTAGAGGAAAGCACATATTAAATTTCAGTAGTCCATGAGTGTTTTCCAGAACTATTCATTTCCATTACAAAATAAATTCAGACTTAAACATTTGCAGCCAGACTAGTGGTTGCTAAGGGCAGGGGACAGTTTACTAAGGGTCATAGGAAATTTCGGGGTGCTGGTACTTGTTTTTACTATTGTGATAATGGAGATGGTTTCATGGGCATGTATGCATGTCAAAATTTATCAAAAGGTATACTTTTGATACATGTGGCTTATTGTATATCAATTATGTCTCAATGAAGCAGCTTTCAATGAGGTTCTAAGAATGAAACTTGTGTTTTCCTCGCATACAGGAGACCCTTCTACCACTAGACCACACCCCCAGCCCACATCAATAAAGCAGTAAATAACAAGTTTTTCTGTGATCAATGAGAAAGGTAGTTAATAATGGCAGTTGTCTAGTGATCCCTTGTTATTCAAATCCTAAACTCCAGGCATCAGTCTTGATTCATATAAAACCTCAATGATGGGGTCAGATGCTTTTGGCATTTACAGTGATAGCAGAGAGAATTGGTACCACGTTTATCTATTTTGGCTCTTTCCTTTTCCTTCCTCTCTTCTCCCTTTCTTCCTTCCTTTTCTTTCATCTAAGATCAGGACTTGAACTCTGAGCCATGCTTTTAATCCCCAAGGCTTGATTATTTTCTTTCTTTCCATCTACGACCAGAACTTGAACTCAGTTTCTACTGCTTTTGCTCATTAGCTAGCACTCTACCAATTGAGCCACGCCACAATGAAAAAAAGAAGAGGGCTGGGAATGTGGCTTAGTGGTAAAATGCTTGCCTAGCATGCATGAAGCAGAAAATGCTGGAAGTGGTGCTGTGGCTCAAGTGGTAGAGCTCTAGCCTTGAGCACAGAGAGGCTCAGGGGCAGAGCCCAGGCCCCGAGTTCAAGCTTCAGGACCAGGGGGAAATGTACGAACACGTAGAACAAAGCAAGTGGAAAACTTGTACTTTGAAAATTACAAAATAAGTGTCAAAAGAAATTAAAGACCACTGGGGTGGGTCATGTCTGTAATCCTAATCAGGCAGCGGATATCTGAGGATCTCTTCAAAGCCAGCTGGGGAAGGCGAGTCTGTGAATGAAACTATTTCCAATAAACCACCAGTGAAGTTGGAAATGGAGCGGTGATTCAAGTGGTAGGGCATTAGCCTTGCGTGGCAAAGTGAAGGGTCAGCTCTCAGGCTCTCCATTCTTCAAGCCCAATATTAAAACAATTAGCAGGTTCGAAATCTACTCCAGAAGGTGAGATCTGAGGGTTCAAAGCCAGGGTGTGCAGAAAAGTATATGACTCCCAGCTCCAATTAGCCACCAAAAAACACCTTGAGTGGGAAAAGCAGACAATGCCCAGACCCCAAATTCAAGTTCCAGTATCCTCAAAAAAAAAAAAAAAAAATGAGGGGGGGGGAATCTAGGCGAGTGGCCTAATAGCAGAGTGCTTGTCTAGCACGCATGAAGCCCTGGGTTCGATTCCTCAGTACCACACACACAGAAAAAGCTGGAAGTGGTGCTGTGGCCTCAGTGGCAGTGCTCAGGCCCCGAGTTCAAGTCCCAGGACTGGCCAAACCGACCAACCCGTGCCTTGTGAGGCTGCATGACAAGGTTTGCGGAGCTCATGAAGGAGAGCGCGCGGAGGGGGCTCTGACCTTGGAGAGGGGCTGGTGGTCGCCCCAGGTTGCCTGGGGCTCCGCCCTGTCCTGTTCCGGGGACAGCTGGGGGTGCTTGTCCAGCGACACCGGGTCGCAGCCGCTCAGCCTCCTCTCCCGCTCCTGGATTTCGGGGATGGACAGCCGGAGGCGGCCCAAGGCCCTGAGCAGGGGCCCCCAGGGCACTTGGCGGGGCCTGGACGGGGCCGGGGATGGCTCGGGGGGCTTCCAGCCCCACTCCAAAGCCCGCTCCGAGAAGGCGGGAATCTTACTTCTGACCAGCTTTCGCCAGGGGTTGGGCCGCGGGTGAGCCATGGCGGAGGAGGCTGCGGGCGATGCCGTCCCCACCCCGGGGGCTGGCAGGGGAACGGCGGCCCGCGCGCCCCGCCCACCCGCCCCGGGCCGCGAGCCACCCCCGCGCCCCCACGCGGGACGACCCTCCACGCCGGCCATCCCACCCCCACGCCGGGGAGGCGGGGCGTCCGAGACCCGGGTTCGAGTGCTCGGTACCACGTCTACCTGGAAGAGAAAAGCCGGAAGCGGTGCTGTGGCTCACGCGGTAGAGCACCGGGCCTGGAGAAAGGCCAAGGGCGGCGCTCAGGCCCTGCGCTCAAGACCCAGGACCAAAAAGAAAAAAGAAAAGGCAAGGGCCTCGGGGGCTCGGGTCCGGGATTCTACGTAATTCTAGCGATCTGAAGAGGCTTTCGGAGATCCGGGGGTCAAGGCTCCAAGTCAGACAACACAAGGAAGTCTGCGACTTTTAACCAGCGCAAAGCCCTAAGCAGATGGGTGGCTCCAGCAGCAGAGAGCCAGCCTTGAGCACAGAAGTCCAGGGAAGAGTGCCCAGGCCTAGAGTTCAAGTCTCAGGACACAGAGAGAGAGAGACAGACACACACACACACACACACACAGAGACAGACAGGCACACAGACAGACACACACACACACACACACACACACACACACTCTCCTGATGCATGCTTTGCCACTGAGCTACATCCCGGCCCATCTGCAACGTTTAACCAGCGGAAAGCCCTGAGTAGATGGGTGGCTCCAGCAGCAGAGAGCCAGCCTTGAGCACAGAAGTTCAGGGAAGAGTGCCCAGGCCTAGAGTTCAAGTCTCAGGACACAGAGACACACACAGACGGACACACACACAGACGGACACCCCTACCTTGTCCTGATGCATGGCTTCTCCCACTTCCCCCGCGCTGGGGATGGAACCCAGGCCCTAGCACACACGAGGCAAGCACTCTGGTCATCAGCATCCAAGCCTACAGTACTGTTTTGTGGTTTTTTTATGCAGCTCCTGGGGCTTTAACTCAGGGCCTTAGCTTTTTTGCTTGAGGCTGGAGCTCTATCGAGTTCCTTCCAGCTTTCTGCTGCTTAACTAAAGGCAAGAGTCTTACAGACTTTTCTGTTCAGGCAGGCTTCTATCTTCAGCTTTCAGCCTCCTGAGTAGTTAGGATTACAGGCATGAGCTACGGCTGCCCGGCTGAAAGCCTTCACATTTCTAAAATTTCCAGGAAATTAAAAATTCAAGAATAAAGAGGAAAAAAAAAAACCCAAAACACCAAACCCCAATACTCCCCAATACAGTTTAATTAAACTGTTCAATCTGAATTTTTCTGACACAAAGTGAAGCTAAAAATAGAAATCAATTTCAGCAACCTTTCAAAGGCAGCCTTTGAAAAGTCGAGATTTTAAAAATTATTTTACATCAGGAATTTACATATAAATACATTCTGTACAGTGGATTAACCAAATAATTGATGGACTTCTCTAAGTGACAAGATGGGGCCGGGACAGATTTAATTACTGTCTTCTTGGTGGGAGACATTTCAGCCTGGGAAAGAAAACAAAAGAGGACTGGTAAATCAGATAGTCATTAAATCAATCACAGGAATGTCTCCAGGGGACAGCCACCTCTGATGACAAGCTAAGACCTCCCTATCCCACATCTCTCATGAGTACCGCTTCTTGTGTATGTGTGCCCCAGTACTGGGGCTCTAATACCAGGTTCAGACACTGTCCCATAGCTTTTTCCTGAAGACTGATGCTTTATCACTTGAGCCACAGGTCCACTTCTGGCTTTTTGGTGGTTAATTGGAGATAAGAATCTCATGAGGTGGCTTATGCCTATAAATCCCAGCTAGTTTGGAGTCTGAACAGGAAAATTAGATTCTTATCTCCAATTAACCACCAAAATACTGGTGGTTCAAAGTGGCAGAGCATAGCTTTGAACAAAGCAGCTCAGGGATAGTGCCCAGGCCTTGAGCTCAAGCTACATGACCCAAAACAAACAAACAAAAAACACCTCAGACTTTCCTGCCCAGGTTAGCATTGAACTGTGATCCTCAGATCTCAGTCTGTGTAGCCATAGGTGCCCAGCTAGAAAAGTAAGGTTTCACAAAAGCCTGACCAATATATAGATTTCTTGTTTGTGTTTTGTGTAGTTCTGTGGACAAACACACATCAAGTATTCACATTTTCCAGGTCTCAGAGAACCCCCACATCTCCTGTGGCCTACCGTCGTAGCAGCTCCTGGGGTGACAGGTCTGGGGCCCTTTCTTCATCGCTCTGGCTGTCACTTGTGTCAGAACTCTCAGAACTGCTATTTTTCTCTGACTTTTTATTCTTCTGCTTGCTTTTGTGTTTGTGCTTCTTATGTTTCTTTTTCTGGGAAAATTAAAAAAAAAAAGGTTTGGGGGAGGCTGTTGCCAGGGGGAAACAAACAAGTATTTTCCCGGCATCTTAATTGGGCACAGTGGACGGCTAACCCAGGTTCTAGGATGTGGCTCACGGACAGAGCACTTTCCTAGCTAGCCCCAAGGAGGGAATGATAACTCTTATACTTGGTTGATAAAAGTCAATCAGACTAGGAAGGGCCAGCCTAGGCTCACAACCATAAATCCTAACTACTCGAGAGCCTGAAATCTGAGGATAGGCACAATTTTTTTGTTCGATTCGTTTCTTTTTGCCAGTCCTAGGGCTTGAACTCAGGGCCTGGGCACTGTTGTTGAGCTTTCTCAAGGCTAGCACTCTACCACTTGAGCCACAGCTCTACTTCTAGCTTTTTTGGGTAGGTAATTGGAGGTAAGAGTCTCACAGACTTTTCCTGCCCAGGCTAGTTTCAAATGGCAGTCCTCAGATAGCAGCCTTAGTAGTTTAGGGTTACAGGTGGGAGAGCCATTGGCACCCAGCTTTACATATGTATTTTCATAAAATAAGTTTCACAAACTACAGTATTACTATACTGAAAGACAAAGCAAAGCTTGGGAGAAATGGAAGGTTTGACCTAAATGTACTTCTGTTATGGCAGTCCAAGACCTGTGGCCCCAATTTGGTGGGCAGCCCCTTTCCTGGGGTTCCCTTCACCCCCAGTACTCCTCAACCTCACACACACCTGCACTCACCTTCTCTTTCTTTCGTCTGTGTTCTTTCTGGGGCTTGTGTTTCTCTTTGTTCTTTTTCTGTTTTTCTTTCTGAGGTATCTCAAGTTTCTGGCGTGCATCTGAAGAGCAAATATGATAAAACATGTAGCCTCATTATAAAAATGGGAAGGTTTCATCCTAGGTGTGACTCCTGCCTGGCTAATCAAAGGAACAGCTAAAACATTCCATAGTGCTTTATTTCAGAAGATGCTAGAAACCTCATCATCAAACCCGTGCTACCTAGACCCTGGCTGCCCTAGCCCTATCTGCCAGACCAGGTCAGGTTAGATGGCATCAGATCTTCTGGTCTCATTTTACACCAGCTCAGACTTCAAAGCTGAATCTTGTCTCAGCACCTCTGGTCACGTGACTTATGTCCCCAGGCCTAATTTGCATATTCATAAGGTTCCTTTTGTTCTTGGAGATGGGACCAGAACAGGACTTCCATAACCTAGAATCTGGAATATGCCAGCTCTGTCTCTTTACAAAAAAATAAAATTAAAAAACATTTTACACGAATTTGTCTTTAGAACCAAAGGAATATGGTTGGTGCAGGCTGCTCATGCCCTGTCACCTTAGCTGCTTAAAAGGTTGAGATCTATAAATCAAGGTTCAAAACCAGCCCCGGCAGAAAAACCCTGACCTAATTAACTGCCAGAAAGTGAGAAGTGGAGCTGTATACCTCAAGGGGCAGAATGCCAGCCTTGAATGTAAAAGCTAAAGGGGCAGTACCCAGGCTCTGAGTTGAAGCCCCAGTACCAGTACTAAATAATAGAAAGCAAGATAAATCAAAGCAATGTAATGTATATATTATTAACAATAACTAAAGAGCTTGTATGGGGCTAGATTATCTTTTGTTTAGTTCAAAATGTTTACATGGATTTTCAAGTAATCAAACCAACAAAAATTCCCAGGGAAAAGAACAGGTCAGACCAATTTTGTCTACCTCAAGTTTCAGAGCTGGGTGCCAGTGGCTCACGCCTATAATCCTAGCTACTCAGGAGGTGGAGATCTGAAGATCATGGTTCAAAGCCAGCCTGTGAGACTCTTACCTTCAGTTAACTCCTAGAAAACCAGAAGTGATACTGTGGTTCAAGTGGTAGAAGGCTAGCCTTGAGCTGAAGAGCTCAGGGAAAACGCCCAGCCTCTACTCCCCCCCCCCCCAAAAAAAAAGTGAAAGTTTCAGGCTGGGCACCCATAGCTCTTACCTGCACTCCTAGCTACTCAGGAAGTTGAGAACTGAGGGGTGGTGGTGGTGTGTGTGTGTGTGTGTCATGAGCTTGAATGCTGGGCCTGGGCACTGTCCCTGAGCTCTTTAGGTCAAGGCTACTGCCCTGCCCCTTGAGCCACAGCACCATTTCCCGTTTTCTAGTGATTAACTGGAGATGAGAGTCTCATGGACTTTATTGCCCTGGCTGGCTTTGAACCTTGATCCTCAGATCTCAGCCTTCTGAGTAGCTAGGGTTATAGGCGTGAGCCTCTGCACCCAGTTAGATCTGAAGACTCATCTCCAATTAGCCTCCAGAAAACCAGAAGTGGCAATGTGGCTCAAAGTGGTAGAATGCTAGCCTTGAATGAAAGAGCTCGGGACCTGAGTTCAAGCCTCATGATCGACAAGAAAAAAAGGAAGGTAGGTTTCAGGATATCTCAGAACTGTTAGGTATTTCTCCAATCCCAATAGCAAATGTCTCCAATTTTCTAGTCTTTCTAGTTGGCTTAATATTTCAGGATTAACCTCCTAAGTTTTTTTCTTCTTCTTTCTAGTCCTAGGGCTTGAACTCAGGGCCTGGGCAGTGGGCCCTAAGCTGCTTTTGCTCAAGGCTAGCACTCTGCACAGAACCACAGCACCATTCTGGCTTTTTCTGTTTATGTGGTACTGAAGACTTGAACCCAGATGCACGCTAGGCAAGCACTCTACTACCAAGCAACATTTCTAGCCTTTTTTCCCCCTTAATGTTCAGATTTTGAAAAGCTTATATACCCTCATCACCAAAATGTTATGCATCATTTCATAGGTTTCAAAACCATTCTTGAGCAGGGACACAAATAAACCTAGCTGTCTGGATACCAAGGGAAGATTTAGGTAACAAAAGCAAATGAGAAATATGGTCACAATTTTTCTAAGCTTCACTGAGAATTGGGTGAATTACCCAGTCCTCTAAGAAACCATACAGCACCTCTAAGAGAACACACAGATCATGGAATTACATCCTATTGATGTATCTGAGCCATACATTACCAGACATTTGTTAACCCAGACTTCAAAGATACTAGTCTAAAAGTCGTTTCAGGCCACATTTTTGGAATATGCCACTGCCTAAGAGTTGTTAATATATGAGGGCTTGAACTCAGCCTGGGCACTGTCCATTAGCTTTTCTGCAAGCATTTACCACTAGGCTGCCCCAACCTTTTTTTTGTCGATCCTGGCGTTTGAACTCTGGGCCTGGGTGCTATCCCTGAGCTCTTTAGCTCAAGGCTACCACCTTATCCCTGGAGCCAGTGGTAGGGTTTTCTAGTGGTTAGTTGGAGATAAGAGTCTCATGGACTTTTAGTGGCCTGACTGGCTTTGAACTGTGATCCTCAGATCTCAGTCTCCAGAGTAGCTACGATTACAAGCATGAGCCACCAACCCCAGCCTGATATATTTTTCAGCATAGCATCTTACTGTCTAACCAAAGGTAATCTCAAACTCATGATCTTCCTGTCAGCCTGAGTGCTGGGATTACAGATGTGTCACCTACAAAGTCAGATTTGCTACTGCACAATTTACAGATGCTCAGGCCCCTACCAGACACCTAGGAAAGCAGCAAAAGAAACTAGCTGAAATGTTTCCGAGGGTGTCAATCAGTCATTCAGGCACCAGGTGCAGGTAAGATTCAAAACAGAACACGTGGACAAGCACTGGTGTCTCAGGCCTACAGCCCTAGCTACTCAGGAGGCTGAGATCTGAGGATCCTGGTTCAAAGCCAGCGCAGGCAGCCAGATCCATGAGATTCTTATTTCCAGTTAACCAGCAAAAAGCTAGAAGTACAGCTGTAGTTCAAGTGGCAGAGCACCAGCCTTGAGTGAAAAAGCTAAGAGAGAGGGGCCCTGAGTTCAAGTCCCAATGCAAGCAGAAAAACAAATCAAGGGCACAAATGTGAGTGGCCTCAGGTTGGATTAGATGGGGCTGCGAGCATGCTGTTGGACTGGCAGGCCTATCAGGGAGATGTGGGGTGAGGGGATCAGGACTCACTGGGGCAGAAGACAGGCGGCAACCGAGGGCCGAACTCCTCTCGTTCATCTATCTGCATCTTCTGTATCGGGAAGGGAAGTGTCGGCTCCTGGGGCTCTGGCTCGCTGGCTGAAAAACATCAGGGTACTCATGTCATTCATCTGCCGGACTCGGCGTGTGTGAGAATCTACTTCAGGTCTTTTGCCAGCACAGGCAGGTGCATGTACCTAAGGGCATGCGCACCAGGTTTCTGCCAGCTGGTCACAGCCCAGAGGAAGACTTACCTGAGAATGGATAAAAACCTTACAAACAGGGGCCGGGAGTTTGGCCTAGTGGTAGAGTGCTTGCCTAGCATGCACAAAGACCCAGGTTCGATTCCTTGGTACCACATACATAGAAAAAAAAAAAGCCGGAAGTGGTGCTGAGGCTCAAGTGGTAGAGCGCTAGCCTTGAGAAAGTCCAAGGACAGTGCTCAGGCCCTGAGCTCAAGCCCAGGACTAGCCAAAAAAAAAAAAAAAGAAAGAAAGAAAAAAACCAAACAAAAACCTTATAAACAGATGAATGGGACAGAAGACCAAGTCCCACCCCAGAAACCAGGACGATGATTTCATACAAAATAGCTACATCAACAACATGGTATGGTGGAGCATGCCTGGATTACAGAAATAAACAGTTAATGCAGGCCCACTGTAGTCTATGACTATAATCCTAGCTATTCAGGAGGCTGAGATCAAGATTTTAGTTATGAGTCAGACAGGGCAGTCTGTATGACAGACATGCACATTTCCTCCCCCCCCCCACACCTCCCACCTCCCTCTCCCCAGTTCTGGGGCTTGCACTCAGGGCCTGGGCACCGTCCCTGAGCTAACGCTCTGCCACTTGAGCCACCGTTCCCCTTCCAGCCTTTTCTGTTTATGCGGTACTAAAGAATCTAACCTAGGGCTTCACGTATGCTAGGTAAGCACTCTACCACAAGGCTACATTCCCAACCCCATGGTAAGTATGTATGTGCACATATATATAAAAGCGTATTATGGGAAGGGGTGCTGTGGCTCAGGTGGTAGAGTACTGGCCTTGAGCTCAAGAGCTCAGGGACAACGCCCAGGCCCAGAGTTCAAGCCCCATAGCAGATACAAAAAAAATCTCGGATGACAGGCGGAGTCACTGGTGCCCAGCTAATTCCCCTGCTCTGGGAGGACAGATGAAGGACCAGCATGTACCCCTCAGACCTTCAAGCGTGAGGTAGTAACGTACCATGTGCTGCAGAAGACGTCTCTCCTGCGTGGGTTTCTTGGGGAATTTTGAGGCTGGCCTCGTCGGCCTCCTCCTGGTTGTCCTCGCTGTCGCACCGCTCATCTTCAGAGGAGGAGGACTTTTCATCTGAGGAGCTGGCAAAGATGGCCCTGAATAGGTCCATGGATGGGCGTTTGCTTTCCTCCACTGCTGGGGACTCCTCCGCCTCTGGATTCGTGGTCTGTGTGGAATGAAACAGCAAGAGCCACGAGAGTCATGTTGGAACACACACTTGTACACATGCACACACTTACAATTAGGCTCAGGTGTGGGGATACCCAGAGCCACACACATCCTAACTAGTGTGTGTGTGTGTCAGAGTCTTGAGCTCAGCGCCTACACGCTGTCCCTAAGCTTTTTTGGCTCAAGGCTAGTGCCACTTCTGGCTCTTTGGACTTCTTGCCAAGGCTGGCTTTGAGCAGTGATTCTCAGATCTCAGCCTCCTGACTAGTAAGGATGACAGGAGTCAAGCCACTAGCAGTTGGCTACAATTTTTATTTTTGTGGGGATTGTTTTTTTTTTTTTTTAAAACAGTGGGCTGAGGAGCCAGAGGCTGCTCTTAGAAACTGGTCATTGGAGAACCAGGAAAATGGAGTATAGTTGGCTTGAACAGGCTTTGGAAGATAGCACAGAGACTATACCAGAAGGGAGTACAATACTTGAAGGAAGAGAGCCAGCAAGCATGGTAGAGCACACTTGTAATCCCAGCATCTGGAAGGCTGAGGCGGGAAAATCTTGAGTTTAGGGCAATCTAGGATACACAGTGAGTTTCTTGTCTCATGACGTGCTAGTGGCTCACTTGACAAATATGTGTGTGTATATATATATATAGATACACACACACATTTGTATATACATACACATATTATATATAGACATACATATACATTAATCTATTTGAATTCCTTTGCATTCACCTGCACAACTGAAGATCAAGACCTACCACCCATCAAGAATAGTCCATTTGCCTTCCAGGTTTGTTACTCCACAGCCCCAAGCACTGCCCCTCTCCCTACCCCCAGAGGAAGGCCAAGAGCGTGGCCAGCCATGGCTAGCCAGAGATAAAAGGAAACTCCAAATACCTTCTTGGAAAGTGGGGCTGGCGCCTGTTCTTCCTCCTTCTCCACAGAGGGACAGGATTCTTGTTTTGGAGGACCCACTTTTGATCTGGCCAAACTTAAGAATTCACTAATGGAATCTTCTTTCTTTTCTGGCTTAGACGTGTCCCATCGGGATGGTTTCCTGGCTTCTGAAAGGGCGGGCACAGAAGACTAGATCAGTGAGTCCTGAGATAAGGTGATGTCAGAGACAGATCTCCAACCCCACATACACCCAGGGACTTAGCGTAAGAGTGGTTTATGGGTAACTGAGTCATTTCTCAGTGGCAGAGCCAGCACTATTTAGAAGATTAGAGTTCCAGCACCTTCATTTTTTTTTTTGGCCAGTCCCGGGGACTGAACTCAGGGCCTGAGCACCGTCCTTGGGCTTTCCTCAAGGCTTATGCTCTACCACTTGAGCCACAGCACCACTTCCAGCTTTTCTATGTATGTGGTACCGAGGAATTGAACCTGGGTCTTCGTGCATACTAGGCAAGCACTCTACCACTAGGCCAAACTCCCAGCCCTCACCTTCTACTTCTGTCTTTGTAATGCACAAAGGTTGAGGACTGAACAGCACAGACCCCAGGAAGTCGTACTCACTGTCGGAAGCACGGTGTTCAGGCACTTTTCCAACCAGTTCTGCAGTGGTAGGTGAGGATGACTCTGGGAGTGTCAGAAAGTTGAAGACTGAGTATTTGTCACGTTTCACTCTTGGTAAGCCAACTAAAGTTGAACTGGAGATTACAAAGAAATAATTTTCTTTTTGGGCATGTTTATATTAGGAAACCTAGGACCTAAATGCTGTCACTCAGCTATTTTCCTCAAGGCTAGTGCGCTACCACTTGGGCCAAAACTCACTTCCAACTTTTCCCTGGTGAAATGGAGCTAAGGGGTCTCACGGGCTTTCTTGTCCAGGCTGGTTTTGAATGGTAATCCTCAGATCTCAGCCTCCTGAGCAGCTAGGGTGAGTGGTGTGAGCCCCTGGCACCTACCTGGAATAAAATGGGCTATCCGAAACTATGGTTTAAAGCAATGAATTAGTTGAAGTTAAAAAATCTGCAAAACTTCCAAGTCCCATGAGTTACAAGTAAATTTACACAGAAAAAGGGAATTTAGGAGAGGATCCAAGCAAAAATTGAGCTTTGGCCGGATATCAGTGACTCATACCGAGGAGACTGAGGGCTCAGGACTGCAGTTTAAAGCCAGCAGGGGCAGAGAATCCCTAAGACTTTTACCTCCCATCAACAAGGAATAGTGGGACAAGTGGTAAATTACCCACCTCGAGCAAAGAAGCTTGGGGACAGCTTGAGTTCAAGACTCAGGAAAGCCCCCCCTCCCCCAGAAAAAGTGGGGAATATAGCACATAACACCAAGGCAGATGTATCTCACTTACTTGGGATAAGGATCAGGGATATTAAATCGTTTACACAGAAGCTTGTCAGGATGCCACTCAAATTTGTCTCGGGTAAGTTTTCCAAACATCTTCATCTTCACAGCTGATTGTTTGTCATTGACATCATTCTGGGGAAAGACTCAGCATTGTTTTATCAAGTAGCCATGAAACTGATCTGACTATAAGTTACATAATAAAAACCTAGAATTGACAAAAGAGCTCCTCATGCAACATTTTTGCTTAAGAACCTTGGAAGCTAAAGTATAGCAGTGTTTTTTGTTGTTGTTTATCTTGCCAGTCTGAGGCTTGAACTCAAGAGTCTGAGCACTGGCGATGGGCTTTCTCAAGGCTAGAGCCCTACCACTTGAGCCACAGCACCAATTCTAGCTTTTTCTGTGTATACGGAACCAAGAAATTGAGGAACTAGGTCTTTGTGCATGCTAGGCAAGCATTCTATCACTGGACCAAACTCCCAGCCCCAGGATTTTGCATTTTTGCTTAGCTTTCTTACTCAAAGGCTACCTGGTGGTCCACCACTGAGCCACAGCTCTGCTGTCTGGCATTTCTGCTGGTTCACTGGAGATAACAATCTCACTTTTCTGCCTGGCGGACTTTCAACCTTGAGCTTCAGATCTCAAGTCTCTTGAGTAGCTATCATTACTATTATTTTGGTTGTAGGGCTTGAACTCAGGGCCTGCGTACTGTCCCTGAGCCTTTTTGCTTGAGACTAGTGCTCTATCACTTTGGGGTTTAAGGGCGGTTAATTGGTGATAAGTTTTCTGCACTTTCCTGCCTAGGCTAGTTTTGAACCATGATCCTCAGATCTCAGCCTGAGTAGCCAGAATTACAGGCAAATAGCTAGTAATGTAATGTTGAAATTCAAGGTGTCTGGGAGCAGAGCCCAGTCATCAGGACACGAGCAAAGCCTTGGGTTCAATTCCTAGCACCTCATTTAAAAAGAAAACAACCAAGGAAAATGAAATTCACCAGGTAAGACCAGGATGGCGACAGACCTCTTGGTCTCGAGGGACTTCCACTTGATCCGAGTCATCATCTTCCTTGGCGTGGGTGAACCTGGAGGCTAAGGTGGAGTGGGAAGAGACATACAGCTGGGCTGCCCGGGCAAACTCTTCCCGCTCGCGGCCCCGCTCCCACTCAGTCATGCTGGGGTCCAGGCAGCGTTCCAGAGCATCTGTGGCAAGGGGAACAAGACACTGCTTTACTTCCAGGGACAAAGCATGGGTTGGGCACTGGTGGCTCACACCTGTTACTCTCACTATTCAGGGGACAGATCTGACAGTGCACTAGCCTGGAGCAAAATAGCTCAGGGATGGGTACGGGAGTGTGGCCTCGTGGTAGAGTGCTCGCCTAGCGTGCAGGAAGTCCTGGGTCCAATTCCTTGGTACTGTATACACAGAGAAAGCCAGAAGTGGTGCTGTGGCTCAAGCGGCAGAGCACTAGCCTTGAGCAATAAGTGTCTATTAGGACAGTGTCCAGGCCTTGAGTTCAAGCCCCAGGAATGGCAAAAAATAAATAGCTCAGGGATAGCACCCATGCCCTAAATTCAAGCACCATGGCCAACAACAACAACTTGTAATCTTCTTGCCTCGGCCGTAGTGCTAAGATTACAGAGGTGCATCACCCAGTCCCATTCCTCTTGTTCTGCCAAGTCCAGAGCCAGGGCCTGAAATCTTTGCAGTAACAAGCCCAAGCCCATCTGGGATTGGAGAGACAACTGATAAGAACCCCATCTACCCAGATCTCACACCCACCTTTCTGACCCTTTTTCACATGGACTAAAAACTCTTCATATCGCTTTTGCTTTTCTGGATCTTTAGCGAAAGGTTTGAAGTTGCTGGCTCTTGGTGCCGTGCCACTGCCCATGTGCCAAGATCGGTGCCCTGGGTCTGGTGAGGCAGGTTGGGCTCTGCTGTCTGCAGCATTCTGGGCCAGACTCCTAGCTTTGAGTTGAGCTGCTTTCAAGTCAGTCGCCTGCTTCATTTCTTTGATTCTCTCTCTGTCTTTTTGGGACAGAAACTCTAATACTGAAGTAGCAGAGCCTAAATGAAAACAGGAGTAAGACAAGACAGTATGATGAGACAAGTCTTTTTACATTTTTCTATACATCCATATTCTACATTATAAATTTATGTAATTAGAGACTAGGCTGTTATAATAGTGATGAAACACTTCACATATCTATGCCTGTAAAGTAGACAGTAATGAGGCCCCTAGAGTATAACTGAGAAAAACAAAAGAGGCTAAAAGTTGGACATTTATAGGCTCAGTGGTAGTATGCAAAGCTCAGTTTGATCTCCAGCACTGGAAAAAGATAAAAAGTACTCAGGCTGACACCTGAGGATTCCAGTTTGAAGCCAGCCTGGGCAGAAAAGCTGAAAAACTCTTACAATTAACCAGAAAAAAGCTGGAGGTGGAGGTGTGACTGAAGTGGAAGAATGCCAGGCTTGAGTGATAAAGCCAAAAAGAATGAATAGAAAGGGAGAAAGTATATATATACATATATACATATATATATATACACACACACACACACACACACACACATGCATGTAATATAAACCCTGCTGGGTACTGGTGGCTTATGCCTATAATCACAAGACCTGAGAATCATGGTTCAAAGCCAGCCCAGGCATGAAAATCCCTAACAATTTTTGGCCATGGGCTTGAACTCTGGGCCTGGGCATTTCCTGAGCTACTCAGCTCAAGGCTAGTGCTCCACCACTTGAGCCACAGTGCCACTTCCTGCTTTCTGGCCATTTAATTAGAGGTAAGAGTCTCATGGACTTTCATGCCCAGGCTGGCTTTGAACCCCAGTCCTCAGATTTCAGCCTCCTGAGTAGCTAGGATTACAGGCATTAGCTTGGCTCTGAGACTGGCTCAGACTCGTATCTCCAATTAACTACCAGAAAACTGCAGGTGGCGCTGTGGCTCAAAGTAGTAGTAGCAAAAAGAGCTCCAAGACAGTGCCCAGGCCCTGAGTTCAAGCCCCACTACTCTGTAGGTATGTGTGTGACCAGCCAGGTACCAGTGGCTCACATCCACAATCCCAGAAGTTCAGTAGGCTGAGATCTGAGGATCATGGCTCAAAGCCAGCCAGGCAGAACAATTGATGAGATTTTTAACTCCAATTAACTTAAAATGCTGGATATGGAGCTGTGGCTCCATATGATTGAACACTAACTTTTGAGAGAAGAAAGGTAAGGGATGGTGCCCAGGCCCTGAGTTCAAGCCCCAGGACTGGCAGAAAAAAAAAAAACAAACTTTTATTAGGAAAACCCCAACTTTGACGAGCTGGATTATTCTAAATGCAGGGATTTCAGTGTGCTCTATGGCACTTACCTTGAACAGCTGTCTCTCCCAGAAGCTCCCCCCGCTTGGAGGCATTCAGCTGGTGCCTACTATGTGTGCCTGACTCATGGACTGCCTTTCCCGATGAATCTGATAACACTTGACGCAGGTGCAAGTTTTCAGGAGTTGCAGCTACCACGGGTCTGAAATAATGTACCGGCCGATAGTCTCTTGGCAACTCGGGGGGTGCATAAATCTTAACAAAACAAAGCCAAACACTCAGAAACACGGGCTACAGAAAGCTCATGTTAGAGTTAACTAAGAAAACCCTTCACCCCTGAACCATGTAACCCCACTTCTTTCCAAGATGAGATTCAGTGGTACAAAACCCCAGATCTGGCCAGAAACACGAGTCTGATGGTCACACAGTTTGAGCACTGGTCCCATCTATCCTACAGATGCTAAAATGTCTTTTATTATAATGCGATTTTTTGTGTGTGGGGGAGTCATGGAGCGTGAACTCAGTCTGGGCGATGTCCTTGACCTCTTCAGCTCAAGGCTTCCACCCTGTTCTCGAGCCAGGCCCCACTTCCCATTTTCTGGGGGTTAATTGGAGAAGAGTCTCAGGTCCTTTTGTGCCCAGGCTGGCTTTGAAACTTGATCCTCAGATGTCAGCCTCCCAAGTAGCTAGGATTACAGGCGTGAGCCACTGTGCCCAGCTGGTATGTATCTTTTTGTCAGCACTGTAGCTTGAATTCAGGGACTGGGTGCTGTTCCTCAGCTTTTTTTGATCATGGCTGGCACTCTACCACTTAAGCCATACCTCCACTTCTAGCTTTTTGCTGGTTAATTTAAGAATCTCAAATTTATCTTCCCAGGCTAGCTTTAAACTTCAAAACTCAGATCTCTGACTCAATAATTACAGATGTGAGCTACTGACTTACCTTTTCAATTAATACAGTAACATTATGCAGAAGGAAATGTTTCAAGCCCCAAAACTTTTAAAGAACTTTTTGATGCAAAGGTTTTCTTACTTTCTTAGAAGATAAAGGTTTAGAAGCCAAGGAAAATCCATCCAAAATTTTGCCAATGTAGCGAAGATCTTTCTCTGGTTCTATAAAATGATGTCATTGATTAATCTCCAATGTTGAGAACAATTAGACCAAAGACATAAATAGTACATGACATGGGTGATGTCACTCAAAGGGCACAGTACCAGGGGACAGAATGGCAGGCAAAGTCCTCACACCTCTATTGACACAATGACCAGTAGCCCCACCCATGCTGCCCTCTGCTGCTGTCCAGACAGGAGGCCATAGCTGGCTTCCCAAGGCAAGAACTTCCACAGTAGCTCTCTCTATCTGGTTTTACGGCTTGAACTCTGGGTCCAGGCGCTGTCCCTGAGCTTTTGTGCTCTACCTCTTGAGTCACAGCTCCACTTCTGGCTTTTTGTTGTTAATTGGATGTAAGAGTCTCACAGACTTTCCTGCCTAAGGCTGGCTATGAACGGTGATCCTTAGATCTCAGCCTGAGTGCCTAGGTAATGGGTATGAGCTAGCATTCATCTTCCTGAACAGTATCTCTACAAAAAAAGACCCCAGGTCCTTTGGTGTAAAAGCTTTCAAGAAAAACTACCTAGAGGCTAAGTATGGACAGAAATAAAAACCACAGGTATAAAAAAAAAAATCATGTCTCACACTCCATGAAAAACCCCAGGGAGGGACCTCTCGTTACTTAGCAACCATCCAAATAAAACACAAAAGATAACACACAACTGGGGCAGCCTGTAATGTAATCCATGACAAATTAAATGTGGTTCTGTCTTTCACAAATAAAATTCTAGCAGGTGATAAAGATCATAAAGGTAGGAAACTGAATAGCCAGTGTCCTCTGGTTTGAAGCAGGAAGACTGGGCACTGGCCATGGAGACAAACCCCCGACAAAGGTCCTGTGATTCTAGCCAATTCAAGCATTTCCTGAACAGATGGTTATGGCAACAGTCTATACAGTAAGCCTGTAAGTGGTTGTTTTTGCTTAAAAACAAAAATGCTCTACTTGGCGCATGAATTAATGAAAAGTGGGATAAAAACCAGACATCTCAAAGCTATGCAGTGGTGGCTGTTTTGTCATCCTGGCTACCGGAGGCAGAGATGTGAGGATCAAGGTTGGAAGCCAGACAAATCCAAGAGACTCATACCTTCAAAGAATCAGCAAAAAGCTAGAAGTGGAGCCATTGCTCAAGTGGTAGAGCACCAGGCTAGAGTGAAAAAAAACTCAAGGATATCACACAGGCCCTGAATTCAAGCCCTAGCACTGGCCCCAAGGAAAAACAAACAAACAAACAAACACCCCGGTAAACTATATAAGACTACAGAGCCTGGGAGTTTGGCCTAGTGGTCGAGTGTTTGTGTTTGCCTAGCATGCACGAAGACTCGGGTTCAATTCCTTGGTACCACATACACGGAAAAAGCCATAAGTGGTGCTGTGGCTCGAGTGGTAGAGCTCTAGCCTTGAGGAAAGAAAGCCCAAGGACAGTGTTCAGACCCTGAGTTCAAGCCTCAGGATTGGCCCTTCGGGTGGGAAGAAAGGCGGTTGCAGATGACCCACAACACAGAGGTACTCAGGGCTGAAGGATTGCACAGATCAAAGAAGGCACTTCTCACATTTTATTGGGGAGAGGTAGAAACCCATCGTAGGATCCAGGATATAGAATCCTAGAAAGAAGCTGGGTGCGGTGGCTCACACCTGTAATCCTAGCTGCTCAGAAGGCTGAGATCTGAGGATCTCTGTTCAAAGCCAGCCTGGGTACTAAAGACCACGAGATTCATCTCCAAGTAACCACTAGAAAATCAGAAGTGGCGCTCAAGGGATAGGTCCGTATTCTTGAGCTGATGAGCTCAGGGACAGCGCCCAGGCCCCAAATCTAAGCCCCATGACCAATTAAAAAAAAAAAAAAAAACAAAACTTTAAATCTGTCTATCATGTTATGAGTGTTGTCTGTGTGGGTCCTGGAGTCAGAACTAAGGTCCTGGGCGCTGTCTCTGAGCTTTTTGGCTCAAGGCTAGTGATCTACCACTTCCACTTCCAGTTTTGTTTGGGTGCCTAACTGGAGCTGGGGTCTCATGGGTTCTCCTGTGCCAGCTGGCTTGGAACCTCAGGTATCAGCCTGAGTAGCTAGGATTTCATGCATGAGCTACCCAGCACCAGCCTAATCCTGTCTGTTATACATAGTATTAGCCTTTTTTTGGTCAGTCCTGGGGTTTCAACTCAGGGCCTGATCACTGTCCTTGGGCTTTCTCAAGGCTAGAGCTTTGCCACTTGAGCCACACCACCACTTCCAGCTTTTTTTTTTTCTATGTATGTGGTACAGAGGAATAGAACCCGGGTCTTTGTGCCTGCTAGGCAAGCACTCTACCACTAGGCCAAACTCCTGGTCCCTCTACCTGTTTCTAACCAGCATCTTTAACTTAAATTGGGGAAGGACAGCTGTGATGGCTTTGACTGCTGCCTGTAGGGAAAGGGGAAAGAAATCTCTTATGAGGTTGACCTATTGCTATCAGTTAGATAATATAGGGTGTTTGGATGGGTCATGTAATGAATGATTAACATATACTAGTAGAGACATCGATCTTGTCTGTCCTTTCTGAGATCCTGACACTTGGTACACTTGGGCACAGGCTTCTGTAATTACCTCTTTGATTTCTGTACTGCCTGGGCGCTGTCCAGCCATAGAGCCCATCGCCAGGTTCTTCGTCCTTCAGAACAGTGTCATACTTCGACAGAGTTTCTGTGGCATAGATATCATCATCTTCCTCTTCCAGGGCACCTACACCAAAAGCCTGCAAATAAAATTAAGGTTTCAGATGGGCACCAATAGGTGGCTCATGCCTGTAATCCTAGCTCCTAGGAGGCAGAGATCTGGAGATCATGATTCAAAGCCAACCCAAGCAGGAAAGTCTGTGAGATTCCTTTCTGCAATTAAGCACAAAGGAAAAAAAAAAAAAAAAAGCCAAAAGTGGAGCTGTGACATTCAAGTGGTAGAGTGCTGGCCTTGAGTGAAAAGGCTCAGGGACAGCATCCAGGCTCTGAACTCAAATTTCCAGGACCAACACTAATATAAGTAAAAGGTTCTGGAATGGGTGATTACTGGGTCTCAGGTATAAAGTACTGAAAGATAAAGTTACTTTAAGAACATGATTGAGGGCTGGGAATGTGGTCTGGCAACAGAGTGCTTGCCTAACATTCAGAAAGCCCTGGGCTTGATTGCTTGGTACCAAACACACAGAAAAAGCCAGAAGTTGTGCTGTGGCTCAAGTGGCAGAGCAACAGCCTTGGGAAAGCTCAAAGACAGCACCCAGGCCCCAAGTTCAAGCTCCAGGACTGGTTTAAAAAAACACATGATTTAAACTAGAAATGGTGACACACCATTAATTTTAGCTACTACTAAAGAGGCTGAGATCTAAGGATTGAAGTTCAAACCAGCTTGGGTAAGAAAGTTTGTGACATTTATCTCCAATAAACCACCAATATGCCAGAAGAGGTTGGCTCAAGTGGTAGAATGTCACACTTGAGTGAAAAAAAAATCTAAGGATCTAAGGAACCAGTGCCAAGGCCTGAGTTCAAGTCCCAGTGCTAGCACGCATGCACATCCACAGGCATACAGAAAATGGCAAAGCAGTCCTCACTGAACACAGGAACGCCACCAAAAACGTTACCACAGATTCTGAGGGCAATGGTAAATCAGAAGAGTATCAGTGCTTTACGAGTCTTTCCCAGCGACTCTGGGTCTCATGCCCAGATCAAGGTGCTCTGTGAATACGTCCCTAGAGGGGTCTGAGCTTGTGTGGGAAGCACTGTCATTTGCCAGTGAGTCTAGTCTTAAAAACACAAATGCTGGGTGTGGTGGCTCACGCCTGTAATCCTAGCTACTCAGGAGGCTGAGATCTGAGGACCAAGGTTCAAAGCCAGCCAGGGCACAAAAGGACCTAAGACTCTTATCTCCAATTAACCTCTAGAAAATGGAAGTGGGGCTTGGCTCAAGGTAGGGTGGTAGCCTTGAGCCTTGAGCTCAAGGATAGCACCCAGGCTGAGATCAAGCCCCATGGCCCACCAAAAACAAACAAAAAACCCAGAAACACTTTACCTGGCCTGAAATTCCCAGTTTCCTTCCTTTATTCAATCCAACATCTCCAATAAGATGGCCGGCCCCCTCCAAGCCTCCTCCACCAAAAAGGTTAAAAGGTTCCCTTGAACTTCCAAACAGTGCTTGGTGGGGATCCAGGCCCTTGTAAGCCAGCCCGTGGACGTCATCTTTGGGCGTGAAATCCACAGGTGTGATGTCTTTAGGGGCAAAGGTCACATCACTAGGCAAGTAGTCATCGTCTTCATCCTGTTTCCGGTGTGTAAAATGGGATTAGGTGAGTGCACAGCACAGAGAGATTAACTGAGGCAGATTATTTTAAAAATGCAGTGATTAATCTCAAACAGAACAATGATCAAGCTCACTTCCTTTTCTGTGCTGTTATAAATGACTAAACTCTATCCCTGAACAAATGATACAAACACAAAACAACTCTACTTTCAGAATCTTAAGGGATGGGTGACTCATGTCTGGAATCCCAGCTACTAGGGAGGCCAAGATCTGAGGATCATGGTGCCAAGAGAGGTAGGACAGAGGAAAATTTTGTTGGCTACAAAAAAAGACCAAGATACTGGGCTGGAAGTTTTGCCTAGTGGTTAAAGTGCTTGCCTAGCATGCATGAAGACCTGGGTTCGATGCCTCGGTACCACATACATAGAAAAAAGCTGGAAGTGGTGCTGAGGCTCAAGTGGTAGAGCTCTAGCCTTGAGAAAGTCCAAGGACAGTGCTCAGGCCCTGAGCTCAAGACCAGGACTGGCAAAAAAAAAAAAAAAAAAAAAAAAGACCAAGATAGAGCTGTAGCTCAAGTGATAAAGTGCTAATCTTCAGTGAACAATTCAAGAAAAAAAAAATCTGAGCAGGCTGAGGGTATAGAGAACACATACTTAGCATACATGAGGGTTTAATTCCTGGCATGTGCATGCGTGAACACATGCATACACGTGCATGCGTGCATGCGTGAGCATGCGCACGCGCGCGCACACACACACACACACACACACACACACACACAAGGATCTGGTACTGTTGCAGAATACATTAACTGACATAAGGTGGCTATGGCCTCAGTTGGCATCAATGGGCTCTAACTGATATCAAACATTGTTTAGGAGCCTGAAGTGTCACGATCACAAAGTAACAGGTTCTGCTGAAGTGATACCTCAGAGCCTTCAGAGCCTCCAGGGGGTAAGGCACAGCCATAGATTTTTACTCCAGGATCTATAAAAGAAGTTGCGAAGGCATTAGTCATGACTGACCAGACCTATTGGCATTTCACAGGGACGCATGTGCCAAGGTGCTACTGCTGTAGGTCAGAGGTGGATCTACAGAGGACTCCAGGCTCCAGACCCTGCCACACCCACACTGACAACAGTACTGTGTTGTCATCACACCGTGGCAATCACACGGCTCTCAAACAGGATCCTCAGCTGGGCATGGTGGCTCAGGTCTGTAATTCTAGCTGTTCAGGAGGCTGAGTTCTGAGGATCCCAGTTCAAAGCCATCTGGGGAAAAGAGGAGTCCATGAGACTTTAATGAAATAAAAAAAAAGCTGAAATGGCTCGAGCCACAGCTCCATCAGCTTTGAGTGAAAAACTAAGATAGTACTGGCACCAAATCTAAAGTTTCAAGATGTACATACATGATGAATCCAGACATTCTGCTTCCATTAAAGAGTAGGCTAGAAGCTGGGATCCGTGGCTCACGCCTATAATCCCAGCTACTTGGGAAGCTGAGATCTGGAGAAAAACATAGTAGCCTAGAGAAATCCCCATCTGTACAGAGGCACAGAGGTAAGCTGACAATGCACACCTATAATCCCACTAACAAGAAGCAGCCTACTGAAGTGGACAGCACATCCAGGCAAGAAGTGAGACCCTATATAAAAAATACACAGCAAAAAAGTAGGCTGGGGGCATTGTCAGATCAACTGGTAAAGGGCCAGTGTAACAAGCCTAAGGGCCCCGAGATCAAACCCCACAATTGAAGACAACTAAAAAAGGAACAAGCGAGGAGGAGGAAGAGCAGATGCAGCAGTAGAAAGATGACGACTAGAAAACGAGTTGTATCCAGGTACAGTGGTACATGCCTGTAATTCCAGCCCTTGGGAAGCAAAAGCAGGAGGATGAAAAGTCACCAGCAGCATGAGCCACACTGAGACCTTATCTAAAAACAAACATACTATAGAATTAAGGATCAGTACACATACCAGGTTTTTGTCGGCGTGGCCTTCTTTTGACTCGAGGACCAACTCCTTGTCCTTCCTTCCAACCCATTTTTCTCAGCAATTCAAACCCAACTGATAACCTAGGACAACCAAAGCAAACATTGGACATAAACTTCTTTCACAATGCCAGTAGCGGCAGAAGCAGATGGCATCTGGTCTGCCACCCTTCCCCCTTCCATGTTACACTGATGTGACATAATAGCAGATGCAGCCACAGCTCCCTGGGCTTGGGCACTGATGAGCTGGGAAGTTCACAGGAAATCTTCCCCTCTCTCCCCCAGGGCCTCTGGACAGTCCCTGGCAAGCAGGTGTCCTGGGCCAATCTAAGGCTGCCACATTAGGCCACATCCTGCCCCAAGTCTTCCAGAAGAGCAAAGAGGTATGGGGAAAGAAAAGGTAGAATGAGAGAGGCAGGGAATCCTAGCAGCTGGGCCAGGCCAGAGGCTGGCGCTTCCAAATGCTCTAATAATACCTCAAGTCTCCCTGGGCAAAACTCCTGCATGTCAACTCCTAATCTAGAAAAAACTAGTTTGCTATTCATCAACTCCAAGGTGAGACATCACACACACACACACAGAGCCAATTCTCACTTTGCTGGTGTTATGAAGTCATCGAGAAGAGTAGCTCCAGGAATAGGGGCTGTTGCCGCTACGAGTTGTCTGGCCTTTTCTTGGATTCTGTCTTTGGTTTTGGAAGCAAAATCATCTGTGGTGACAATTGCTTTAGGTGCTATCCCAAATTCACTAAGATCCTTCAAAAGAAACAATGCGCAGAATTTTATTACTTGGAAGTGTAACGTGCCACACAGCTTTGGTTTTTTTTTTTGGGTGGGGGAGTGGGGTAGGGTGGGGTAGCTGGTCCTAGAGCTCAAACTCAGCCTGAGTGTTGTGAGGTTTTTGTTTTTTTTTTTTGTTTTTTTGCTCAAGGCTTGTACTCTACTAGAGGTACAGCTCCACTTCAGTTTTTTTAGTAGGCAACTGGAAATAAAAGTTCCACAAACCAGGCAAGGTGGTTCATACCTGCAATCCTAGCTACTCAGGAGGCTGACATCTGAGGATCACAGTTCAAAGTCAGCTCTGGCACAAAAATCCCTGAGATTGTTATCTCCAGTTAATCACTAGAAAAAGGGGAAGTGGGGCTGTGGCTCAAGGGGCAGAGCAGTAGCCTTGAGCTAAAGAGCTCAGGGACAGTGCCCGGACCCAGAGTTCAAGTTCCATGATTCACAAAAAAATAAAATTCCAAACTTTCCTGCCCAGGCTGGATTTGAATGTAAATCCTCAGATCTCAGCCTCCTGAGAAGCTAGAATTATAAGCTTGAGCCACCAGTACCCGGAATGCTTTTTTTTTTTTTGCTAGTCCTGGGGCTTGAACTCAGGGCCTGAGCACTGTCCTTGGGCTTTTCTCAAGGCTAGCGCTCCACCATTTGAGCCACAGCAACACTTCTGGCTTTTCTATGTATGTGGTATCGAGGAATCCAACCTGGTTTTCGTGCATGCTAGGCAAGCACTTTACCACTAGGCCAAACTCCCAGCCCCCAAAGGCTATATTCTGAAACCTTTCACCTCAAAGACATTAAAAGTATACTTATAGAAAATACAAATCAATTTTGCTGTGAACTAAAATATTGCCTACACAGGAGCATAAGAAATGATTGTCAGGAAGTGGCATTGTGGCTCAAGGGGTAGAGCTGAAGAGCTCAGGAACAACATCCAAACCCAGAGTTCAAGTCCACAACAGACAAAACAAAAACCAACAAAACCCCCCCACAAATTGTTAGAAATCTTCCCAAAATCACTGGTTTTGAAATCATAATAGCCAATGGTATGCCAGAAAAAAAAAAAATCCAAGTTTTACGTATCTACCTCTTCATCCATAAAATCTTCAGGACCAAGGACAGACTTGTCTGCTCTGTTCTGTCTTGAAGACACGAAGGTTGAGGGCGTCCATCCTAGAAAGGAAGTGGTTCCGAACTTTACAATCTTACATGGCATTCTGGTTTCTAACTAAGCCATTAAGCAACAATGCTGGGACTCAGCTGCTGCCCATCTTGCTGTGTGGTGGACATCACTACACATCAGCTCACACTAGTCCCATCCTCACAGCACCCACAGCTCAGTGGACACCCAGAGGTTTTCTCTCAACTCAGAAACAAGGTGGGCAGAAATGGTGGCTCACCCTTAGCTACTTGAGAGGCTGTGATGTAAGAATTAAGGTTCAAAGCCATCTCCAGCAGACAAACTGGACTCCTCTCTCTACCAAAAAGTGGAAAATGGAGAGGTGTTTCCAGCAGCACAGTGAAAAAGGCTTAGAAACTCTCATCACATAACGTATATGGAGATGAACTCCAAAAAACAGGAACAATTTTTTTTTTCTTTGTCACTTCTGTCTTGTTTGTTCATTTATGTCTTTTGGGGGACAAGGAGAGGCACAGTAGACACTATGATGAAAGTCAAGTCTACAACCTTTGGGTGGAAATAGGGAAAAAACAGACAGGGAAAGAGGTGACATTGTTCAAAAAAGAAATATACTTATTAACTGATTTATGTGGCTGGAATCCTTCTATACATCACTGATTTATGTGGCTGGAATCCTTCTATACATCACATTAAATTTTTGTGAAAGCCATGAAAGAAGTTCAAGGTCTTGAATTTAAACCCCAGTACCAACACACACACACACACACACACACACACACACACACACACACACACACACACACACTTGCTTTATAAAGACACCCTCCCACCCCCACATACACAGGTTTCTATCAATGGAACAATGAACAAATCAAGTCTAGAAATACTCCAAGCCTTGAAAGATTACATATCACAATATGTTTAGAACTTCTCAAAAAAGGCAGGGCAGGCCTGAGAGTATGGCCTAGTGGTTGAGTGTTTGCCTAGCATGCACAAAGCCCTGGGTTCAATTCCTTGGTATCACATACATAGAAAAATCTGGAAGTGGTGCTATGGCTCAAGTGGTAGAGTGCTACAACACAGAGAGGCTCAGCGACAGAGCCTAGGCCCCGAGTTCAAGCCTGAGGACTGGGGTGGGGAAAAAAAAGCTGTAGTGGCTCCCATCTGTAATCCTAGCCACTAAGGCTGAGATCTGAGGATCAAGGTTCAAATCCAACCCAGGCAGGCCCCAGGCATGGGGCGGCGGGGGAGGGGGGGTGTGAAGCTGAGAGGAGATGGAATCTTATTTCAGCCATTTGCTCTGGCAGTAGACAATTGCTACTGGGAAAATCTTACCTTCTTTTGAACCAACAGTATTGAAGTAGCCAGCAGAGAAGCCACCACTAAAGGCTCCATGGAACCGTTTGTACCTTCCTTTTTCATCTCTCACGGTCTGGTCCTGGAGAGGGATGGGTTTCTTTGGCCTTTCCCCTGGAAATAAAATAAACAAGTATTTTTGCTATTCTTTTAAAAACACTAACAAAGCTCAACACTCATAGCTTTCACTTGTGATCCTACCTACTTGATCCTCAGATCTCAACCTCATGGCACTTGAAGCTAGCCCAGGTAGACTCATCTGTGAGACTCTGATGTCCAATTAACCAGCAAAGTGGAGCTGTAGCTCAAGTAGTAAAGCGCCAGCCTTAAGCACACAGAGGCCAGTCCCTGAGTTCAAGCCCCATAATTGACCCTCTACCCCCGCAAAAAATCAAGAAGGCAAGAGAAGAAGGAAACTGCAAACAAAAGCCAAGTTGTAATATCCCAGCCATTTGGGGGAACCCCCAGCAATAGTCACCAGCACTTAGTGAACCCGATCTAGGAGTCATTTTAACAGCAGTGCAGTGGCTTCCTTCAGGATGACAGGGAGCAGCACCGACCTTCACTGCGGCTGAGCTCTGAGAACCACACGCAGGCGGTAGTCACCTTATGATGTCATCTCAGGACGCCCAGTCAACAATCACAAGGATGAAACCAAACACAGGTGGTCGAGCAGGTTAAGCATTTTTACGAAAATAGTTTGGCAGCTAAGCCTGCTAGGTTATTACAGCCCAACTCCTTTGTAAATATCAAATCATTGATAGCAAAGCTATAGTGACTCAAGGTTTCCACAAAAATGAAGACTCTTGTCAATTGTGATTCTCCTGTTTCCTCTCACATTTTTCCTTTCCTCTATGCTGCATCATTTTCCAAAAATGACTGGTTCCTTTGTTTTTTGGGTTGGTGGGCCAAGATTCATCTTCTGTAACTTCTTCCAGCTGACTCAGGGGTGTTGACTCTCTATAGCCAGAAACCTATCGCCTTAGCCTATTTTTGCTAATCATTGCTTTTAAAACTTTACATTTCAGCTTTTTCATTTGAAGCCTTGAAGTACTAGACATACCCATCACCTTAGGATCAGCTATTTTAAAATAGGCAAATTTTCCCCCAGGTTGAGTAACTCTTACAGAACCTTTGAACTCAAGTGACAGCTTTTCCTTAATGTAAGAAATACATTAAAAAAAAATTACAAGCACCATTCACTGAATGGGCAAGGGAACTAAAGAGAGACTTATCAGAAGAAGAGATTAAAATGGCAGAAAGGCATATGAGAAAATGGTCATCATCTATGGTCATAAAGGAAATGCAAATAAAAACAACCCTAAGATACCACCTTACCCCAACAAGAATGGCCAAGATTTTGAACTCAGAAAATGACAGTTGCTGGTGGGGTTGTGGAGAAAAAGGAACCCTACTACACTGCTGGTGGGAATGCAGACTAGTTCAGCCACTCTGGAAAGCAGTGTGGAGGTTTCTTAAAGAACTGAAAATAGACCTTCCCTACAATCCCGCCATACCACTTCTGGGCATCTATCCCGAACATCATGATCCAAGATATTATAAGGACACCTGCTCAGCTATGTTCATCTCTGCACTATTCACAATATCCAGGCAATGGAAACAATCCAGATGCCCTACTGCAGATGAATGGATACAGAAAATGTGGTATATATACACGATGGAATTCTACATAGCCAGCAGACAAGATAAAATAATGGCATTCGCAGGGAAGTGGATGAATCTAGAGCAAATCATGTTGAGTGAGGCAAGTCAAGCTCTAAGGAGCAAAAGGCGCATGGTATCCTTAATATGTGGCTATTAAATCCAAAGACTACAAGAGCGAGGACTCAATAACTGCATAACCAATGCTATGGACACGATAATGGAAATAAACATAACTATATAGACATAAAAGCCTGTGATTCTATAGACATGTTTTATTTCATAAATATTTTTCTATGACATACAAACCCTTAGCCTAATTTTGATTAAGTTCTAAATACTAAGTCCCAGTGATTATAGAGATTCCCTTCTTGAACATTTGTTAAACTTGTCATTTAAAATATGATGTAAAAATCAATGTTAATGAATTCTTTTTTTAAATATTTTTTATTGTAATTAATGAAAGGGTTACATGATATTTGCCAGATAGAAGGTGCATTAATTCACATACATTGCACAATAAATTCTTTAATAAAAAATTACAAGCACCATCATTGTACCAAAAATTCCAGACTGACATATGCTCTTAAAATACATTTAATTACAAAATAATATTAAGACCAAATTACATCACAGAAACCTCTATAATCCTCTTTTAAAGATTCCTAAACCTTAACCCTCTTTGAAAGCTTCCTAAGGGCAATTTTATCCACATCAGATTTCCAGCGTCAGTCTGCAAGAAAAAGAGTATGAAGTGGGTCTCCTCGGCCGCTCTGACTGTAATACCCCAGACATTTTGGGGGGCCCCGAGCAATAATCACCAGCACTCAGTGAACTGAGCTGAGTCAGTTTGATGGTATGGCAGCGACTACCCTCCCCCTTCGGGCTGATAGAGCAGCCTGGATCTGCAGTGGGGCTGAGCTTTTAAAGGGAGTCCTGATCACCAGGAAAACACCACACTTGGTCAAACAGTGGAGTTTGGCCTAGTGGTTAAAGTGCTTGCCTAGCATGCATGAAGACCCGGGTTCGATTCCTTGGTACCACATACATAGAAAAAAGCCGGAAATGGTGCTGAGGCTCTCCTACCACGTGTGGACTCCTAGGGCCTGTTCCTTTCTCCAAGTGGTTTTAGATGGACAAAGTTTGATAAGGCCTCCACATGAAATTTCTAATACTTGAAGGACTGACCCCACCCTGTTTTCCCAGGTGCATAGACACCAGGCGAGCCGCTGAAGTGTAGACTGCCTGACCCCAGCAGGACAATCTAAGCTTAGCTGTAAACATTCCATCTTGGGCCCAGCTCAAAAGCCCTACATGTCCCTTCACCTAGTGACTTTCATTAGCCCTTACCAACTTGCTTAGACCTTGTAGAAATCCAATTCCTGTTTCCAGCTTAGATGCACAGAAGGCTGTGTCACTGCCCTATCTCAATTAGCAGTCCTCACCTGTGGAAGATCAAGTCCAGCCTATTTCCTTCTTTTTTCCATTTTCTTAATACTTCACCTCAGATTTTAGCCAAAGGAAATAAATCCCAAATTCCCCCATGCCTTTTTTAAGCTGGGATAACCTTTTTTTTTTTTTGACTTTTTTTTACTAAGAATTTATTAACATTGATTTTTACATCCTATTTCATATGACGTGTTTAACAAACAAACATTCAAGAAGGGAATCTCTATATATAATCACTGGCACTTAGATTTTAGAACATAATTAAATGATTTTTTACAGTGTAAACAGCTTTATGCTTTAAATTATCAGATCTCACTTTGCAAAAAAAGATCCTTAAAAGTCTTTTAAAACGGATGTTTTTCAGGCTTCAACTCACTTTTTTGCCAATCCTGGGGCTTGAACTCAGGGCCTGGGCCCTGTCCTTGGATTTTCCCCAAGGCTAGAGCTCTACCACTTGAGACACAGCACCATTTCTGGCTTTTTCTATGTTATGTGGTATCGAGGAATCAAATCTTTGTGCATGCGCTAGGCAAACACTCTACCACTAGGTCAAACTCCCGGCCCCTCACTTACTTTTTTTTTGAGGTTCAAGCCCATAGTTTTGTCAGATTAGTGACATGAGCCACAAATGTTGGCCCATTGTCAGGCCCAACTACCTGTGGGGAGATCAAACCTAGACACTATCTCCTGCAACAGCTTAACATCTGGGTGCTCTCTCTTAATTGGGTCAGCCTCCAACCAACCTGGGAAGTTATCTACAAACACAAGCTAATACCTGTATCCGTATTTCTCTAGCTCTACCTTAGTGATATCTACTTCCCAGAATTCTCCAGGCCAAAGTGCCATGAGCTGACTCCTGAAACAGATTTAGAGGTTACTCACTGGCAGCTGACACACCTAGAGACAATACTATGCACAAGATTTTTCAGGTAGGGAATAAAGTAGGCCTGTGACAACAATTGGTAAGTTTTCCCCATCAGCGTGTTTGGATTTGCTTGTTGCACAAGTTTTCCTAATGCTAGAGGAATTAAAATTCTCGGGTCTTCTAATGTCTTCCAACCTGAAGTATTTAGAAGTATTTATTTTTTCCACCTGTAAGTCCTCATCTAAGTAAGCAGGCTTTTGGGGAATTGTAGAAGAGGGGTCATGACTAAAGCATCCATAGGCTTTACCTCTCCTTTTCCTGCCAGTCTGTTTTGTCAGTAGCCCCTTTTCCCCTTTCCTCCAGGGAATCATTCTTTTTGTGGCACAAGCAAAGTATAAGGGCCATCTTTCGGGGGAGCCAGACTGTATCAGACATTGCCAAGATCTCTTCCACATTGTTTCCCTACCCTTTCTTTGTATAAGACCTCAGGGATTGGGGCTGGGAGTTTGGCCTAGTGGTAAAGTGCTTGCCTAGCATGCACAAAGACTGGGGTTCGATTCCTCGGTACCATAGACAGAAAAAAGGCAGAAGTGGTACTGAGGCTCAAGTGGTAGAGCTCTAGCCTTTAGAAAGTCTAAGGACAGTGCTCAGGCCCTGAGCTCAAACCCAGGACTTCCCCCCACCCCCCAAAAAAAAGACCTCAGGTACATGAGCTGCCACATGAGTGGCAAAAGCATATCTGCTATCCATGTAGAAGTTTATAGTTTTTCCTTCTGCCTACCTTGCAGCTTTAGGGCAATCAGTTCTGCTTTCTGGGCAGATGCGTTTCTACTGAAGGGCCTAGAATCAGTTCTCAAGGAATTCAAGCCCTGAGCCAGCACCCCTTTAGCTATCCCCTTTGCTCAGAGAAGGAAAGCTGGAAAAGTTTTTGCAAATTGGGTAGGGCCAAGGCAGGTGCCAATACCAGGGCTGCTTTAATGAGTCAAAGGCCTGTTGTTGCTCTTCTACAATTTAGGAATATCTCTTCCAGGTCCTCTCCAATTCCAATACGAAGGCTTAGCTACTTTGGCAAATCCTAAAGGGGGAGATATCTTTAGAATGGCTTCAATTCTTTTGGACAAATTTTCCTGTCCTTCCTTCAACTCATAGCCCAGGTAAGTAGCCCGGTACACAAAGTTGGTTTTTTAGCTGATACCTTGTTATTGAGTAAAGAAAATAGATTCAAGGAGTTAAAGCCTGGATTTTTTTCAGAAAAAAAGGAGTAAGTCATCCTTGAGGTTCCCGTGTTTCTGAGGAACTGGGGGATCTGGTTCCAGTGACCAGGATCCCCGAAGATGAACCTAGGAACTGCATAGAGAAGGGCAGATTAAAGGAACCCTTGTCAAGTTTACATTGAACTCCTGCCATTCAAGCTCAAAGAGAGCCCAGAGATGGCCCAGGAGCAGCTGCTACTACCGAAATCAGAAAAACATTCAAGCATTACCAGGGGTAGAGACTGATGTCAATTGATCCATGTTGTCCCATTGGTGAATGGAAACAGCTGCGCACAGACAAGGAACAAACAAGTGGCCACACAGACAAGCCTCAGGTGGGACTCAAACCCACCCAAAGTCAGCACTTACCTATCCTGGCCCAGTTCAGGTTCAATTCAGGTTCATTTTCTGCACAGGACACAAAATACGAACCAGTCTGTTTCAACTGGTGCCAACCCCGTGCCAACCTGTTTCAGTTGGTTCATACTAGATGGGGTGATGGATCACTACCACTTGTGGTCAAGGTGTACAGCTGCGCCCAGCTCACCTAGAAACCCATCCAAGGCCGGCACACACCGGCCTGTTTCAGCTAGTACACAGAACCCAAGGCGCTCACCAATCTGTTTCAACCAGTGCCCAGGACACAAGACTTACCAGTCAGTACACAAAACGCTCGCCTCCAGAGGATTTTACAGACTTCTGCTTAACGTTGACCACAGGAAGTAGCCTGCCAGGAAAAGCTACCACCTTCTCCAGGGCTGAGAGGAGTTTCTTAGAGGCCACCCCCTTTGAAAGGTTGGGCTCACCCATCCCAGGCTTCTCAAAATCAAGGCCTGAGGCTGGCATCTCGCTGGGGCCTCCATATGTAATATCCCAACAATTTGTGGGGTCCCTGAACCCTCCAGCAATAAAGTCAGTGAACCGAGCTAGGAGACAGTCTAATAGCAGAGCAGCAGCTACTCTCCATCTTCGGGCTGATAAAGCGCAGTCCCAACCTCCACTGGGCCTGAGCTTTTAAAGGTAAACACCACACGCACAGGTGGCAGTGACTTCGTGACGTCACATGATGATACCCATAGTGAAGAACCATGAGGACGAAGCCACTCATAGGTAATGGAGCAAGATAAGCATTTTTTACAAAAACAAAAACAATTTGGCAGGACAAGGAGTTTGGCCTAGTGGTAGAGTTCTTAGCACGCATGAAGTCCTGGGTTTGATTCCTCAGTACCACATACATAGAAAAAGTCGGAAGTGGTGCTGCAGCTCAAGTGGGAAAGCATTAGCCTTGAGCAAAACATGTCCAAGGACATAGGGCCCAGGCCTGAAGTTCAAGCCCCAGGACTGGCAAAAAAAAAAAAAAACAACCCAAAAGAACAACAACAAAAAAATTTGGCAAAATTGGACATGGTGGCTCAAGCCTGTAATCCTAACTACTCAGGAGGCTAAGATCTGAAGATCTCGGTTCAAAGCCAGCCCATGAAACTCTTATCACCAATTAACCACCAGAAAACCAGAAGTGGTGTTGTTGCTCAAGTCACACAACTGACAAAAAATAAAATAAAATAAAAATAAATAGGCAGCTAAGCCTGCCAGGTTATAATACTAATGAGTTTTCACTTGCAGCTTGGGATGTTTTTTAGTTCATTCCTGGCCAAGGAAACCAACAGCAGGGTGATCAAGGGTTGTATTTGAAGACTGGGAGATTTGAGGTCAAATTCTCCTCCTCTACTACTTACTTTTGTGGTCTTGGGCAAATTACTTTTTGGTTGGTTGTGGGACTTGAAGTCTGGATCTAGGTGCTGTTCCTGTGCTCTTTAGCTCAAGGCTACCGCCCTACCACTTGACCAAGGAGCACCACTTCCTTGGTCAAATTTACTTAATCTCTCAAAGCCTCAGCCTCCAAAATTGCAACTTTAGGATATAATGGATCCCATTCTTTAGTATTTATTTTTTTCCAGCCCTGGGGCTTGAAATCAGGGCCTGAGCGCTGACTGTCCTTGGGCTTTCTCAAGGCTAGTGCTCTGCCACTTGAGTCTCAGCATCACTTCCAGCTTTTTCTATGTATGTGGTACTGAGGAATCAAACCCTGGTCTTTGTGCATGCTAGGCAAGCACTTTACCACTAGGCTAAATTCCTGGCCCTGGATCTCATTTTTGAAAGATTTTCAGCCTGGCTTAGAAATACAGTACACACATTCCATTTCTGCCAGTGTGCCTGGCATGAATGCTCAGGTAAGGCAGGATTTCTCAGCTTCAGGGGAAGTTTGTGCTGAATAATTCCTTGTTGTGAGATATGCTGAGGGCCAGAAGATCAGAGCACTGCTGATCTATAACACTAGATGCCTGGAGCATAACCCTCCCCCCTCCCACCCAAGCCTGATAATCAAAGATGTCTGCAGACATTGCAAGGTGTCACTAGCTGAGAAGACAGGGCTAAAAAAAAGAGGGTGGATTCTGCCAGTACAATACTAGTCTTGCCATTGTCTAAGTACTCTTGATCTAGAAGGAGATCTACAGACACCTCAGTGTGACAGGTGGCTGTAAATGATGAAGGCCAACCACTCCCCACAGGGCACCTGAGGGGATGGCACCATCTCCTAACCACACAGCTGGGAAAAAAAAAAATCACGAGAAGAGGTGGCATTTTAGCCAGGCCCTGTTGTAATTACTGCTACTAATAACTAATTTTTTCCTTATCAGGGATGTGATAAATTATATCATGAAGGTACTCATTTAGTACCTTCCCTGAAATCCACAGTTAATAAGCACAAAGAAAAATCAGATCTCAACCCTGCTCCAGGATTGATACCCACAGTATCCCTTACTTACTCACTGATCAAATGTTTACTGAAGCCAAATGCCAAAAGCTCATGCCTGTAATACTAACTACTCAGGAGCCTGAAATTTGAGACTCCCAGTTCAAATCCAGCCTGGGAAGACATTCTTAAGATGCTTATCTCCCACTTCGGCCTAGTGGTAGAGTGCTTGCCTAGCATGCACAACGATCCGGGTTCGACTCCGTGGTACCACATACATAGAAAAAATCCAGAAGTGGTGCTGTGGCTCAAGTGGTAGAGTTCTAGCCTTGAGGAAAAAAAAAAAAAAACCTCAAGGACAGTGCTCAGGCCCTAAGCCCAATCTCAGGATGGCAAAAAAAAAAAAGAAGGGGCGGGGAGTTTGGCCTAGTGGTAGAGTGCTTGCCTAGCATGCACAAAGGCCCGGGTTCGATTCCTCGGTACCACCTACATACAAAAAAGCCGGAGTGGTGCTGAGGCTCAAGTGGTAGAGCTCTAGCCTTGAGAAAGTCCAAGGACAGTGCTCAGGCCCTGAGCTCAAGCCCAGGACTGGCCAAAAAAAAAAAGAAAATTCAAGCCACAGATGATGAGCCTTCAGCAACAAAGTTCAGGGAGAGTGCCCAGGCCCTGTGTTCAAACCCCAGGACCAGCAAAATAAATACAAAACAACACATCCCAGGACCATCATGTATGACTACGTGTGTGTGTGTGTGTGTGTGTGTGTGTGTGTGTCCTTTAGTGTAAGATCCAATCCCAAACAATCTGAACCAGGAGACAGGCTAGCTTGAGCTCAAAGCCAGCCTCCTCATTATGCCAGGGCACAGCCCGCTTGACCCCTGAGACATCTACCATTCTTTCTGATACCATCTATTCCACCCTTGCCAGTCCTGCTTGTCCCTCAATTTGCTCAACTACCCCTCCCTGGACTCTGTCCCTCTCCCCCCTCCTCCATCTTTGCAAAGCAACTTTTTTTTTTTTTTTTGGACAGGCTTTTGATCTACCCCTTGAGCCACAGCTTCACCCCTGAGCTTTACGATTGTTCTGGGGGTGCTTCATTGGAGGTTAAGAGGCTCACAGACGTTCCTGCCCAGGCTGGTTTCGAACCACGATCCTCAGCTCTCAGCCTCCTGAATAGCCGGGAGTAGAGGCGTGAGCTTGGCTCCAGAGCAATCTCTTTCCCCCTTCGGGTCAAGTTTGAGTGCAAATTGTCCTCTGCTGGGGGACGAGGCGGGGTGGGGGTGTCCTGGGGAAGAACCCGCGGACCACCCCCGGCTCGACACAACCACCATTTTTCCGGGTCTCTGATTCCCCAACCTCTGCAACACTCAGCAACCCCGGGACAGCAGCTGCTGTGTTCCCAGCCCTGGCCTCCGCCCTCCAGCCCCTGCCCGCACCTTCTTCCAGCGGTTCCAGGCCCGTGCCATAGCTGACTAGGTCTTCCTCGCTGTCGCTGCCCAGAGCCGCCATCCTGGTCTCTTCCGGGCCCCGCCCCTTCGCTACGGGGGCCGACGGCGGCCAAAAGTCGTCGCCGCTTTTCATCTCCGCGAACCCAAAGGAGGCTTTAAGGCTTCGTGGGTTTGGCTTAAGTGTCTCCCCTGCCTCAAAGTTTTGGAAGTGGATTCAGGCTGGAAGTACTTCGGAGGATTTTGCACCCGAAGCATCACTTTTCCTCTTTCTTTCCTTTCTTTTCCTTTCCTTTCTTCTCCACTTTTTCTTTTTCTTTTTTTTTTTTTTTTTTTTTTTTTTTTGGTGCTGGTTCTAGCTACAGCTTAGGTGGGCCCGGAGCTTTATTTTTCTTACTTTATTTTCTCATGGCTAGTGCTCTGTCATTTGATCCACAGCTCTACTTCTGGCTTTTTCTGGGTAATTGGAGACAAGAGTTCCATATATTGGGGCCAGGAGTTTGGCCTAGTGGTTAAAGTGCTTGCCTAGCATGCATGAAGACCCGGGTTCGATTCCTCGGTACCACATACATAGAAAAAAAAAAAAAGCCAGAAGTGGTGCTGAGGCTCAAGTGGTAGAGCTCTAGCCTTGAGAAAGTCCAAGGACAGTGCTCAGGCCCTGAGCTCAAGCCCAGGACTGGCAAAAAAAAAAAAAAAAGAGTTCCATATAGACTTTCCTGCCGAGAGTGGCTGGCCTCGAACTTGGCATCCCCTGCTCTCATCCTTACAGAATGCTAGAATTCCCAGCTTCTGCATATTCTTAGAATTAATAGCCCTTTCGGAAAGCATCTTTTCTAGGAAAGTTTTACCGACTAACGTAGGGATGAAATACACTTTTTAATTCATTTGTTTTAAATATTGACTTAGTTATTACCGTTGTATTATAAAATATTCAAACAACCCTAATACACTTAAAAAAAAAAGGTACAGAAACGTTTGGCTTGAAAGCACGTAGTGTGGGCTGCAGCCTCTTACAGAGCCTGACAAATCCAACAGCACCCAGGAGTCCCCTGGGGGAGGGGACAGGTACCTGCGGGCCCGAGGCGGGAAGGGGCGTGGCCTCTCGAGTCAGGGCCTCCAGGCTGGGGCAAACTGCTCAGATGTTCTCCCCACTGGGACCTAGGTGTAGTTGGATGGAGCGGGGACTGGCACGAACCCTGGGTCTAGAGCCTTGGCCCTCTCTCTCTTTTCTCCTAAACTAAGCACATCCCCATCTCACAATTAAGGCTTTGGTTTATTTTGTGTGTGTGGGGGGGGGTCATGGGGCTTGAACTCTGGGCCTGGGTGCTGTCCCTGAGCTCTTCAGCTCAAGGCTACCCGCTCTATACTTTGAGCCACAGCACCACTTCCGCTTTTCTAGTGATTAATTGGAGATAAGAGTCTCACGGTTTTGAGTTCCCTGGGCTGACTTTGAACCTCAGATCTCAGCCTCCTGAGTAGTTAGGATTACAGGCGTGAGCCACCGCACCTGGCTGTTTTTTTTTTTTGTTTTTTGTTTTTTTTTTGCCAGTCCTGGGTTTTGATCTCAGGGCCTGAACACTGTCCGTGGGCTTTCTCAAGGCTAGAGCTCTACCATTTGAGCCACAGCACCACTTCCAGCCTTTTCTATGTATGTGGTACCAAGGAGTCGAACCCGGATCTTTGTGCCTGCTAGGCAACCACGCTACTACTAGGCCAAACTCCCAGCCGTTTTTTTTTTGTTGTTGTTGTTGTTTGTTTTTGTTTTTGTTTTTTGAGTGCGGGTACTGGAGCTTGAACTCAATGTCTGGGTGCTTGTCTTTGAGCTTTTCTCCTCAAAGCTGGTGCTCTAGGGCTGGGAATGTGGCTTAGTGGTAGAGCCTGGATTCCATTTCTCAGTACCACAAACACAGAAAAAGCCGGAAGTGGCTCTATGGTTCGAGCAAAAGGAGCTCAAGGACAGTGCCCTGCCCGGGCCTTGAGTTCAAGCCCCAGGACTGGCAAAACCAAACCAAACAAACCAACAAACAACAAAAACAACTGGTGCTCTACCCGTTGTCCTGCAACTCTACTTCTGACTCTGCTGATTTATTGGAGAGAAGAGTCTCACAGGCTTTCTTGCCCAGGCTGGTTTCAAACCTTGATCCTTGCTCCTTAGATCTCAAGCCTCCTGATTACGGGTGTAAGCAAGCTATCCGCGCCTACCTCCACCAAATTCCGCCCCCCACCCCCGTAACCTTGACCAGCATGGAAAAAAAAATCACAAGATCTCATTTTTCAGGAGTTTCCAGGAGTCCCCCAGGCACAAAACCGGTCCCCAGGTTCCTGCAGGAGGAGGGGGCCCCTCCTCCAACACCCCAACGCCCCCGTCAGATCGGCCTAACCCCAGCTTCGAAAGTCAACCAGCCAGCCAGGAAAGTCAGCTCGCTGGCTCAGGTCCCACGGTCCCCTCCAGCGGGAAGCTTTTCCTGACTGGCAGATCCAGTGTTTGGTGGCTCCGGACCTGTCCGTCGGGACAGATCCTGGTCTCCATGGCATCCATGCTTCTGGAGCGGGAGTTGTTGATTGTACTGCGCCCAACGTCACCGTGGCTCCCGCAGGGCTAAGACACCAACCACCCAGTTCCTAGGTTCAGAGAGGAGAGGGAGACCGCCGGCCGCCCGCCCCAGATGCCCCAGCAGCCGGGGGCAGGCGGAGAAAGGCTTTGCTTAGAACCCACCAAGAATTCGAAGACAGGGCGGGGCTCCAGGGATTGGCTCGGAACCGTAATGTGGGCGTGTCCTAAACAAATAGACGTGCCCGAAGGGGCGGGGCCTCAGCTGGAGGGGCGGGGCTCCGAGTTAAAGCAAGTTTCGGGGGTGGAGCTGGTTTAGGGGCTGAGCTTCAGAATCCCTAGACTTCGCGTAGAAGGGGCTGAGGGCGTGGCCACGGAAGGTGGGACTGGGTTCCAGGCAGCTCCACCTGAGACAGCGACCGAGACTTCAGTGGGTCCAGCTGAGCTCCAAGTGGCGCCAAGACGTGTCCTGGGGCGGTGGGTGGGGTGTGGCCTCGTGGCTAGGGCGGGGCTCCCGGGTTTCACGTAAGACCTGGAGTGGGCGTGGTCCATCGTTGATGGGCGGGGCTTCATGGCTGGCCGGCTTGGCCTCGGGCTGTTTGTGGGCGTGGCATTTGTAGTGGGCGGGACTACAGGGCTCCCAGGCTTGGCCTCGGGCTATGTGGGGGCGTGGCCTGGTAGGTGGGGCGGGGCTTCAGAGCTCGCGGGCTCAGCCTGGGGCGGGGCAGGAGGGTGGCGGCGCGGGCGGGTGGAGGCGGGTCCCGGCGCCCTCTGGGGCGCTCGGCGGCCTCACAGCCTCAGTCCGCCCCTCGGCGCCGGCGCTGCCAGCATGACCGACACGCTGCTGCCCGCCGCTCCCCGGCGGCTGGAGAAGGAAGGCGAGGACTACTTTCGGAAGGTGGGGTGACTTGGCGCACAGGGTCTGCGCAGGGGTCCGCCCTTCTCCCCTGCACGCTGCGGAGGGGGCTGTGGAAGCGCGCGGCCCCGGGGGGGGGTCGGCAAGGCCGCGAAGGCCAAGTGGGCTGGGGACACCCGGGACTGGGGCGGGTCCCGCTGAGGTACAGGTGGCGGCGAGGTGCTTGGGGTTCTGGCGAGGTTACTCCGGGTCGTCCTGTTTGTCCATCCCGCCCGCCCTTTGGATTCTTGGGGAGGAGGGGGGCGGGCAGCCTCTGGCGTCCTTGGCCTGACGGTGTGACCCCCCCCCCCAAACCCAGCTTCCACTAGAACAAGAGGATGGGGAGGAAACGGCCGGCCTGGAGACGGGTTGGCGTTCTCTCAATTGCTTTTTTTTTTTAGGGGTGAGGGGAGCCCCTTGGTGGAAGGGGACCTCGAGTCCTGCCATCCTTGCTTGTTGCAGGGCACTCAGGAGGGTCCCCCCCTCCGCGAGTCGCAGTCTCCCTCCTCATTGGGTCAGTGCTGGCTCTTTTGCCCCCCCAACACACTTTAGGGTGATGGTCTCACAGAAGGGAGCCCCCAGCCCTTGTCCCGTGGGGCGCTGAGATTGCCCCACAGGTGGTAGGATCTGGGTTATTAGGAAGCATTCAAGCTGGGGAAGATCACAGTTAACACCTGCCACATCCTTCATTTTGCAGATTCCCAGAGAGTCTACAAATAGGCTTGGGACCTTGCCTGGGGGGGGGGTGGTCACTGGGTGGGTTGTGAGATTTGTCCTTGATATTTTTGATAACAGGTGGGGATCACCCCACGGTCAGTGCAAACTTGTCAATAGGGAAGTGAAACTCCCTCTCTCAGAACAATCAATTCTTAATTGTTCAGAGCTGGGCCATCCGGGTTGTAAAAATGCCCTTGGCGTCTTCCTCCTTCCCTGGTGACACTGACTACCTTGTTCTTTGGCTTATCGATAGGTAGACTGGAGGAGAATATGCAAATAACAGGTGGAGACAAGAGTGGGGAGAAAAAGGAAAAAAAAATGTTGTGTTTAGCTGCTTTTAGCATAAAAAAAGCTCATTTGGAAGTATATTTAAGTTCAAAGATGCCATCATGGAATTACAGGATTATAACTTCTAATTATGTATGGGGCTTTGGGACCGAGGATCACAAGGCCTTGGGGTTGGCAGACAGAGGCTTGGCCTGAGATCCTCAAAGATGTCCATCAGAGGGCCTGCCTGTCTGTCTGCCTGCCACCCCCACAAAATTGCTCTGTGGCCTCCAAGTTGCTGCAAACTCTTCGCTGGGAACTTCGTATCCTCTAGACTGTCATTTCTTTTCTGCTTTTTTTGTGTGTGTGGAGGGGATAATGTATAGAGGGGTTAGTTACATTCATCAGGTAGTAGGTGCATCAGTTCTCATACATTGATACTCCATCTCATGTTCTTGTCCTAATTTCTTTCCCCCCACCCCCTAGACTGTCATTTCTAACAGGTGGCTTTGTAAATCCATGGACGCATGGCGGGGGGGGGGGATGCAAAGAAAGAAGACAGCAAGGAAGGAAGAATCATAGCTTTGTAGAATACTGGTCCCCAGCCTTCCAGAACCAGTTTCCTGGGCTGTGAGTCCCAAGAGAGAATGACATAAGATGCATAGCTGGGTGTTTCTGTTTTTTTGTCAATACTAAAGTTTGAACTCAGAGCCTTGTGCTCTTGGCTTTTTTTGCTCAAGACATAGCTGTACCATTTAAGCCACAGCTCTACGTTTGCTTATTTATGTGTGTATTTGCTGGTTAATTGGAGGTAATAGTTTCACGGACTTTCTTGACCCATGGCTTGAAACTGGATCCTCAGATCTCAGTCTCCTGAGTAACTAGGATTATAGACATGAGCCATCAGTGATGGCTGGGGTGGTGCTTTGTTTGTTTGTTTGTTTTTAGATGCAGTTTCTCTGGTAGTAGATGAATGTAAAAAGGCACAAATCACTGCTTTTCAATTAGAAGCCTCTACTTAGCAAATGAGAGCTGGGAACAAATGTTGTGCTATGTCTGAGTTATACCAACCCAAGGATCAGTGTTGGTATGAAGGATAGACTCTTGAATGAGTTTGACACAAGATATGTGGGTTTTATTTGGAGAAGGGAAGAGCATTTTGATTGGAGGGAACAGCTTTGGCAATAGGCTTGGTTGGGATTGTGGGTGTTTACTCCTACCTGGGCTATGTAGGTGGGAGTGGGGAGTAAGTAGTTCAAGGAGTCTAAGTATGTGAGGTTTGGATCAGAGAAAGGCATGTGTGTAAATGTGGGTGTATGTGTGTATATACACGTGCGTGCCAGTACTGGGGTTGAACTCAGGGCTTAGATGCTGTGTCCCTTAGCATTTTCTGCTCAAGCCTAGCACCCTACCACTTGAGCCCACTGCTCTGTTTTTGGCTTCTTTTGTATGTGGTTTTTGGGCATAGGTGTCTCATGGACCTTTCCTGCCCAGGCTGGCTTTTGAACCTTGATTCTCAGACCTTGGCCTCCTGAATAGGTTTACAAGCATAGGTCACTGGCACCAGGATAGAGAGCACATTTTGACAGCTATACGTGAGGGAGTGATGGAGAAATGATGAAAGGAATAGGGTGGAGTGGGGCAGGGAGGAACTGGGAGGATTTGATGCCCTCTTAGTTCATACTTGGCGTCTAATGATACTGACTGCTGATTGGATCACGCATCCGTCAGGCAATGTCAGCATTGCCTGGGCTATTGGTCTTTCCCATTCGTTGCACCCTTAATTTAGACCAGGGTCCTGACTGAAGGCAGTATTCTCAGTGAGGTGGTTGGAATGGAGGAGAGCCTGGACAAAGGCTGAGTTTGGAAGAGCTGTTGGGATGGAGGGAGGGGCAGACCTGGGTGAATTTTCCTTAAGGAAGACAGGAATACAGAAGAGGGAAAGCAAACTTGTTAGCATTTCTCTGTCTGTGTATCGATTCGTCTTGGGGTTACTTGGCAGTCCTGGAGAATTTCTTCATTTTGTTTTGTTTTGTTTTGTTTTTGCCAGTCCTAGGGCTTGAACTCAGGGCCTGAGCACTGTCCTTGGGCTTTTTCCTCGAGGCTAGTGCTCTACCACTTGAGACACAGCACCACTTCCAGCTTTTTTCTATGTATGTGGTATCGAGGAATCGAACCTGAGTCTTCAGGCATGCTAGGCAAGCACTCGACCGCTAGGCCCAACTCCCAGCCCTCTTTTTTTTGTTTTTATGAGTTTATTTGCTTGGCAATTCTGGAGTTTCAATTCAGGGCCTTGCAATTACTAGGCAGAAACTCTCACTTGAAGCAGTATACCTCCACCCCAATTTTGTGTCTAGGTGCATGTGTGCTGGTATTGGGGTTTAAACTCAGGGCCTGGGCCCTATAACTTACTTGCTATTGTGTTGTTTTTTTCACAGATGAGTGGTGCTGCACCACTTAAGCTATCCACTTCTGGCTTTTTGCTGGTTTATTGGAGATGAGAGTTTCCCATTTCAGTCTTTCAGAGTTCAGCCTCTTGAGTAGCAAGTTTACAGGTGTGAGCTACCACACTAGTCTAGTACACATTTCTAATGAAGTCAAGCTTCTCTTCTACCTTCCCTCTCCTTCTATAGTTCTTGAAGATTCCACACTACTCCTAGTCAAAAAGCATTTTTTATTTATTAATTTATTTTTTGTGCGCATTGGGGCTTGAACTCTGGGCCTGGGCACTGTCCCGGAGCTCTTCAGCTCAAGGTTAGTGCTCTATCGCTTGAATCACAGTTCACTGCTGGGTTTTCTGGTGTTAATTGGAGATAAGAGTCACATACTTTTGTGCCTGGGCGGACTTTGAACTGCATTCCTCAGATCTCGACCTCCTGAGTAGCTAGGATTACAGGTGTGAGCCTGGCTTGAAAAGCATTTATGGAGTGACAGCTTGGTGTCTGACTTCTGTCAGTTTCTGAGACATCCTCACCCACATGGGCTTCAAGCATACTAGGCAAGTACTCGGTGATGGATCTAGAGCTCCAGCGTTCGACCCTGCAGCACTGGGCAGGCTTCTTGCCCTAGATGTTTTGTCCAAATAGCTCAGGCTTGAAAAGTAGCCAGCTTGTTTGTTTTAGCTCACTGAGCGAGGGCGAAATAGGGTAGCTCCACAGACCATTTTCCAACTGTGTTTTGTGTGACTTGAACACAAAATGAAACCTAATTGCCCAAAGTCCCTCATGCCAGCTGGCCCTGGACCCTAGGTATACAAGCTAAGAGAGAATATGTGTGTGGGTGGGGGGGGGTCTTTATTCAAATCAAGGTCTTTGGGGGTTGTGTAAGACTTGGCTGTACAGAATGGAATGATGAACTAGCTAGTGCCTGCTCAGATCTGACACCCCCTTCCAGTTCCCACCCCCCCAATCCTGTTTCTGTTTCTGATTTTAAATTACAAACCTTAATCTCCTCTCCCTCTTCTCTGAAAGGAATCTGAAATAAAAAACTTTCTGGTTTACCACAGTTAATCATGCCATACCTTTTTTCTGTATTTTTCCTTCTCAAAAAAATTTTAGTGCATACATAGGAAGGTGTTTTGGGGGAGTACTGTAAATTTCTGTCTTAAAAAGGACAATTGCTATTGGAACTCTTTCCTCTTCTCCCCTGCTCCCCATTTTTGAAGATGTGGATTCTGTTCTTTAGTTAAATATGTAACCATTGATGCTTCGTAGAAGCTGTGTCTTGATAGCAGATCCTTTATCTGGGCTGTAGTTCTAAATCCTCCCACAAGAAACTGTTCTTGGCCTTGGAGAAACCCAGCTGGGTTAAAAAAAAAATAAACAAACCCGGAGGAGGAAGGGTTTTATAGTTTATATGAGATTGTCAGTACAAAGTATACCATTGTTCCTTGTTATCTCTGCTCCTTCATCCTTAGGGAACACAAATGTCCGAAATGAATTTAGCTCCCCATTGTTTTTAGTCAAGAACTGAAGAAGTTATTTGCTAGTCTCACGAACAGATTGGCTGGACAGGGCCTCAAGGTTCATTGTCTCCTGGTTTATGGCCTCTGTTTACTCTGGGCTTTTGGGAGGCTCCAGAGAAGGAAAATTCCTCTCTTTTCCCCTCTTCCCCCCATCCCCTCTTTTGCCATCCCTTTCTCTCTCCCTTCCTACTTTCTCCCCCCTTCCCTCCGCCCCTTCCTCCACTCTCCTCTTCCCCTCTATTTTTTCCTTTTTGACCCCAGAATCTCTTCCTAGTCCTCTTTGCTTCCTTCATAGTGGGAATTTATTTTCTCTTCCATTCCTGTTCTCTACTTCCCCTTTTTTTTCTCTCCTTTCTTCCCTCCCCTCCCTCCCTCTTCTCCCTTCCTCTCCTTCCCTCCTTTCTTTTCTTCCTCTCTCCCCTCCTTCCCTTCTTTTTTTCCCCCCTGGTGTCATACAAGTGGCTTAAACTTAGGGCCTAGGAACTATATCCCTCAACTTGTCACATAAGGCTAGTACTCTACCACTAAAGCCACAGCTCCACTTACAGCTTTTTAGTGGTTTACTGGAAATAAGAGTCACACAAAGGGGACAGGGAGTGTTGCCTGGTGGTAGAATGCTTGTCTAGTATGCATCAAGCCCTGAGTTCAATTCCTCATTTCCACATATACAGAAAAAGCCAGAACTGGCATTGTGGCCCAAGTAGTGGAGCACTAGCCTTGAGCAAAATGTGCTCAAGGACAGTGCCTAGGCCCAGAGTTCAAGCCCCAGGATTGGTTTAAAAAGAAAAGTCACACAAACTTTTCTGTTCAGGCTGGCTTTGTGGTAAGATCCTCTAATCCCAGCCTCCTGAGTAGCTAGAATGACAGGCATGAGCCACCAACACCTGGCTAGGGGTTTAATTTCATGCTAGATTCTATGTGAATTGTGTATGAACACAAGTCCTCCCAGAGGTTGTACAGCTCTGTGAGCTGTCCTAGTGGCTGTTTGGACATTAGAACCTGGGTCCTTTCCCAAGTGAGGAAGATCCTATCCCTCTCTCTCCCCCTGCCTCTGGATTTATCTCATGGCATGGTTTAAGCCATGCTCCAGAAGGCCAAGCAGGACTCAGGCTGTCCGTGGCCTTGGGGAGGGCTCAGCTATACTGCTGCTTACTAATCCCCGACACATCTCCTGTTGTGGGATTTCTGCCAGGAGGAGTCCCCTGGCAGAAACAGAATTTTCAGGGTGACTCAGAGGAGAGTCAGTTTGATGAGCTGTAACACTGTAAATGTCCCTTGTTTCCTGGGGCTGTTTGAACAGTGGCCAAGACACCTGATGTTGCTGGGCTTTAGCCCGATTCACACTTCCTCCTCTTGGCACAGATACTGGAGACTCCGGACACAAAGGTTGCCCAAGTGGAGCTGCAGGTGTGCCTCAGACAGAGGTAGAAGGGGCTGCAGGGGGGACCCAGAGACGGGTGAATGGTGTGTCTCTGGTTTTCTAATGAGACTCAAGGAGTGCAGCAAGGGCCATAAACCTAGGAAAAACAGCTAGGTTTCAATTTAACTTGCAAGAATTAAAAATGGCAGGTGATCCAAACCACCTCAGAGGTAGCTTAGGTTTTTTTTCCTGTTGTTTGCATTGCACAGGCAACATAAGTGGTGAAAGAAAAAAAAAAACAGAAATGTATAAGTTCAAGGTCATGAGCAAATACTAACCTCTACCCCACCCCACATAGACATGCCGAAGTGACACTTTAAACTTGAGTCACAGCTCCAGTTTTTTTCTTTTTGCTTTGCCAGTCTTGGGGCTTGAACTCACAATCTAGTTTCTGTATCTAAGCTTTTGTGCTTAAAGCTAGTGCTCTACCATTTTTGAGCCACAGCTCCATTATAGCTTTTTGTGGTTAATTGTGGTGATCAGAGTCTCAGGGACTTTCTTTCTTGGGTTGCCTTTGAACCATGATCCTCACTCAGATCTCAGCCTCCTGAGTAGCTAGGATAACAGGTGTGAGCCACCTGTGCCCTGTTTTCATTTACCTTTTTTGCCCAAGGCTGGGCGCTCTACTACTTGAATCATAGCTCTACTTCTGGCTTTTGTTGGCTAGTTGGAGCAAAGAGTCTCTTACAGATTTGTCTGCTTGAGTAAGCTATGAACCAGAATCCTCAGACCTCAGCCTCCTGAGCAGCTAGAATTACAGGTAGGAACCACCAGAACCTGAAGTGTAAATCTATTTGAATCGAGTTGATTTTGGTGATTTCAGGTGTAGTGGGAGGCACAGTTATTCAGCCTGGTGAAAAGTGACAGTGATTGACACATGGTGGCTATCTATTACTGCTATCTAGAACTTGCTGGTAGGAGTCCATAGTTAAAGGATATAGCTGAGGGTTGATTTGTGTATGGAGATGGATTGAAATGCTGAAAGAAATCAGGCAGAGCTAGATTCCCTCCATGGAACCTGTCCCAAATATTATCAGTGCAAGAGTGTGGGTGAATTGCAAGGACATAACAGGTTTGTGAGAATGTGTGTGTGTGTGTGCTGTTGTTCCTGGGGCTTAAACTCAGGGCCTGAATGTTTTCCCTTTGCAGTTTGACTCAAGGCTAGTGCTCTACCACTTGAACCACAGCTCCTCTTCTTGATGTTGGTGGTTAATTGGAGATAAGAGTCTCTAGGGCTTTCCTCCACCCAGGGATCCTGCCTACCCCACTCTTCTTGAGTAGCTGGGAACATCTGTATTCCCATCACCCCTAGTTTATTTTTGTGTTTTTTTGGTTGACAGCCCAGGGTAACTCATAAACAATTCTGGTTTCCAGTGTTTCAGTGTGAGTTAGGGATTGCAAAACCAAGAAGAAATAAGAAAGACAGAAAAATATCTTTTGCAGGAAGAGCATCTAAAAAAAAAAAAACACACACCAGTTAAGCTGGATAAGGTGGCACACTCCTGCAATCCTAGGGAAAGAAGATGGCAACTTTGAGGCCAGCCTGGGCTAAACAGTGTCTCCAAAAATCTTCCTCCCCCTGCCCTGAAAAAAAAAAAAGCAACAGTAACATCAAAACTCACTGTCAGCTGGGTTTTGGTGGTTGATGCTTGTAATCTTACCTGCTTAAGAGGCTAAGAGCTAAGGAATGTAGTTTGAAGCCAGCCTAAGCAGGAAAGTCTTATCTCCAATTAACTACCAGAAATCCAGAAGTGGAGCTGTATAAAATTGCTCAGAGATAGTGCTCAGGTGGTGAGTTCAAGCCCCAGGACTGACATACAACACACACAAAACAACCAACCTTATTGTGGCCCAGAATACAGTCTCAGGCCAGGAGTTGCCCAATCACTTCATACTCAGTTTTACTACATCTCAAACATATACTTTGCCCTCAGATTTGCTAGAAACACAGCTACATTTGTGGGCCATATTTTTGGTCATGTGGCTAAAAGCCCCACCTGGTTTCGGGGTTAATGAGAGGGAGGTATGTGAGGCCCCACAAGATTGGCAAGATATGTGGCTTTCAGCTGGCCAGGCCAGTGTCCATCTCTGCAGGAATCTCTCTGAGATGGAATTTCTTGGACTTACCTGCTTAAGCTGGCCTTGAACTGTGATCTTCCAGATCTCAGCCTCCTGAGTGGCTATCATGACAAAGCATGAGCCATTGGTGTCCACAGACTTGTGACTCAGCCCCTGCTTCCCTTAGTGTTAGTGTGAGGTTGAAATGTCCAAAGTTAGTCTACCAAAGCAACTAAATAGATAATGTGTGTATGGGAACACAACTCACTACCTGGGAGATCTTTGACCTTGGTCACTCTTGTAGCCCAGTAGGTTGACATGTCTTTTGGTGACTCTGATTCTCCAGCCAGGCTGCTGTAACAGCTTCCCTGGTCCTTGGTGCAAATCTTTGCTCTGGCATTAAAGGAAGCCAGGAACTTGGAGCTCAAGCCTGTAAATCCTAGCTACTCAGGAGGCTGAGATCGGAGGTTCATGATTGAAAGACGGCCCAGGCAGGAAAGTACATGAGACTTCATCCACCAAAAATCTGGAAGAGGAGGTGTAGCTCGAGTGGTAAAGTGCCAGCCTTGAGGAGAAGCTAAGTGACAGCACCCAGGCCCTGAGTTTAAGCCTCAGTACCAGTACACACACACACACACAGTTGCAGAAGTTTAAGAGTTGATCTGGAAGTTTCTTGTTTAGAAATTGGAGTTTAGAAATTTAGAATTGGTATCAATGTATGGGAATTAATGCACCATCTATCTGGCAAATATCATGTAACCCTTCTATTAATTACAATAAAAAATATATGAAAAAAAAAGAAATTGGAGTCTGGTTGAGAGAAGACTGAGAGAAGTATACACACACACACACAAACACACAATCGTATAGTAGCTTCTCCCAGGAAAAGCCCCAGCCCCCCACCTTACTTTCTAATGGAGTTACTGACTGACTCACCAAACCCCAAGGGATGCTGGGAGGTCTTCCTGGCAGTGTAAGTTTCCTAACATCCTTCTGGGTGTTCCTGTGTCTCTAGCAAGGCCCAGTCCTCCTGTCAAATAGTTTTGCTTATCTGCTGCAGTCCTATCTAATCCTCAGTCTCCCAGTGACTTATCTAGAAATGTGACACCCCCGTCTCTAGTCACTGGGCTGATATGGACTGACTGACTCCAGAAATTGGTGAAGAGTAGGAGCAGGAAACAGAAATCGTTCTTACCTATGTGCTGACTGCTTATCCAAGCTATGGAAAAGTACATAAAGGAATTAGTTATTAATGTTCCTTTGTGCAAAGAAATCCTCAGCATAGCTAAGCCATGGAATTCTGTATTACTTTGAACCAGCCCTGCAAAATGCCTTCCCTAAGTGGAGAGGGAAGAGGCCATTATTTTAGCCCTTTGATACTAATTAGCTTAATGTAGAGGATTTGGGAGGGAGCGAGCAGTGCCGGTACTGGGGTTTGAACTCAGATTCTGTACCTTAGCTTTTTCTGGTATACTTGAGCCTACACTCCAATTCTGACTTTGCTGGTTAATAAGAAATAAGAATCTCATAGACTTTCCTGCATAGGCTGGCTTTGAATCGTGATACTCAGATCTCAGCCTCCGGAGTAGCTGGGATTTTAGGCATGAGCCATCAGCACCCAGCCAGAACTTAGAGCCTTGGACCTAGGCTTGGTTTAGATTGAGGTGGGAGGCCTGGTGTGGACGGAACTGAACTGACCATGAGGCAGCTAGAAGAAAAGGGCAATCTCTAGGTGGACTGCAGCCTGCTGTAGCCACACCACTCTTAGGGAGTGACCCCAGTGGGCTGGGCCTCCAGATAAGCTTCTCCAAAGAATGTGGCTCTAACTTCCATTTTCTGGGGGAAGGGAGAACCTTAGGTTTAAAGGGAACTTTTTTGAGCTTGAAGCTGGTGGCTTACTCCCGAAATCCTTGTACTTAGGAGGCTGAGGTCTGAGGATTGGAGTTCGGAACCAACCCAGATTAGAAAGTCCCTGAAAAAAACCCACCAAAAATGGGGAAGTGGAGGTGTGTCTCCAGTGGCAGAATGCTAGCCTTGTGTGGCAAAAAGTGAAAGAACAATGAATGTCAGGGCCTGAGTTCAAGCTCCAGTGACTGTGTAAAAAAATGCTTGCACAACTTTGTACATATTGTGTGCATTTATATGAAATATATAGAATATGTAAATCTGTGCAGACAAAATAAATTTGGGGTGAGAGGAGGATGATGAGAATGAGAAATTGATGTTTAGATTCTTTTAGGGGTGGTAAATACTTATTGATGATGATGATGATGATGATGATGTTGATGATGTTGATGTAATTATACCAAGAGATTACACCCAACATTTTTTGGTTAGAATCTAATCGTCCAGTCTGGGCTCAAATTGTAATCTTCCCAATCTTAGCTTTCAAAGGAGCCTGGACGGCCAGGAGTGTAGTCTAGTAGTAGAGTGCTTGCTTAGCATGCACAAAGCCCTGGGTTCAATTCCTTGGTACCACATACAGAAAAAGCCATAGGTAGCACTGTGGCTCAAGTGGCAGAGCTCTAGCCTTGAGTAAAAAATGCCCAGGCTCTGAGTCCAAAAAACAAACTGGTCAAAAAACAAACAAACAAAAAAGGAGTTTGGGGGCCAGGAGTTTGGCCTAGTGGTAGAGTGCTTGCCTAGCATGCATGAAGACCCGGGTTCAATTCCTTGGTACCACATACCTAGAAAAAAGCTGGAAGTGGTGCTGAGGCTCAAGTAGTAGAGGTCTAGCCATGAGAAAGTTCAAGGACAGTGCTCAGGCCCTGAGCTCAAGCCCAGGACTGGCAAATCAATAAAATAAAATTTTTTTTAAAAAAGGAGTTTGGATTATAGGCATGAGCTATTATGCCTAAATATATTTCTAGAGCAGGATTACAGTTTTAACCTTATCTATTTTATTTATTTTAACCTTATCCATTTTATTTATTTATCTAGTTACTTTTTGCTAGTCTTAGAGCTTTAATTTAAGGCCTGGACACTGTCTTTGGGCTTTCTCAGGACTAGCGCTCTACCACTTGAGCCACAGCACCACTTTTGGGTTTTTCTATGTTTGGGTACTGAGGAATCAACCCCAAAACTTCATGCATGGTAGGCAAGCACTCTGCCACTAGGCCATGCTCCTGGCCCCTATTTTTTTATTTTTACTTTTTGCCAGTTCTAGAGCTTGAATTTGGGGCCTGGGTACTCTCCCTGTGAGCTGCTTTTGCTCAAGGCTAGCATTCTACCACTTGAGCCATAGTGCCACCTCTGACTTTTTCTGTATATATGGTACTGAAGAATCAGGGCTTCATGCATGCTAGGCAAGGACTCTACTACTAAGCCACATCCCCAGCCCAATTTTAACCTTCTTTGAAGCTACCAGTGAACTAGCCCCATTATACTCCAAGAAAGAATGGCACTGCTATTAGGGCTTAAACTCAGGCCCTCACGCTCTAATTTAGCTTTTTTGCTACCACTTAAGCAACATACAGCTGTACTTCTGTTTGTTTGTTTTTTTTCTTAATAGAAGGTAATAGTGTCATGGACTTTTCTGCCCAGGCTGACTTTTAACCTCAGTCCTCAAATCTCAGCCTCGTGAATAGCTAGGATTACAGGTGTGAACGACCGGCACCCAGCTCATGATCAATTTTTAATTCTCTTAATAACCTTCCATCTTTTGTTCGTTTTCTTTGTTGATATGACTTTGGTTTTCTCAGAAAAGCCTATTTTTCTTTGTTAGACTATATTTTTAGGCATTACCATCATTTTTGGAGTGGCTGACACCTAAAGCTTCATCCCTTATTTTCACATAGGGTTGTAATCCTTTGGCACAGACTGGCCGGAGCAAGCTGCAGAATGAAAGGGCTGCTTTGAACCAACAGATCTTGAAGGCTGTGCGGATGCGGACCGGAGCCGAGAACCTTCTGAAGTAGGTATCTTTGACTCTACTGCATTGGGGGAGCCCTGACCCTCCTGAGGACTTGACCACCTCTTCACCATATTCTTAGACCTGATTCTTGGTTTCAACTTCAGGATTTCTTCTCATTTCAGGAGACCTAGAACTTCATGACATTCAAAAATCAATGTTTTGCCTATACCAGTGGCTCATGCCTGCAATCCTAACTACTCAGCAGGCTGAGGTCTGAAGATCATGGTTTGAAGCCAGCCCTGGGCCAGAAAGATTGTGAGATTCTTAGTTCCAGTTATCTGGACAGTACAGCTGTGGCTTATGCTAGAGTGCCAATCTTGAGTTCAAAAGCTGAAGGACAGTACCCAGGCCCTGAGTTCAAGCTGTAGGACTGGCACACATTTAAAAAAAAAAATTTTTTTTTTGCCAGTCCTGGGCTTGAGCTCAGGGCCTGAGCACTGTCCTTGAACTTTCTCAAGGCTAGAGCTCTACCACTTGAGCCTCAGCACCACTTCTGACTTTTTTCTATGTATGTGGTACCAAGGAATTGAACCCGGCTCTTTGTGCATGCTAGGCAAGCACTCTACCACTAGGCCAAACTCCTGGCCTAAAAAAAAATTTTTTTTTGCTCACTCGGTGTGTGTGTTTGGAGAGGGCACAGCAGATGGTAGAATATTAGCAGTTTTGGTTCAAATCCATTTATGGTCTTAGTATTTGTTTTTCCTGATCTTCCCTGGTGTCTTTTCTCCATTGCCTATAGCTGTGCCTGGTATGGAGTCACTGCTTGGTAAAATTCATATTGGTTGAATAAAGGAAGAGAAGGCTGAAAAAAGGGGAATGGGGACATTTCCAGGGCCAGTGTCCACCTTTGTAATGAGCCAGGGCATGGTAATACATACCCATAGTCCCAGCTATTTGGGAGATGGAGATGGTAGCCTCACTTGAGCTCAGGAATTCAAGGCCACCCTGGAGCTGGTAGTTGATGGCTTCTATTAGCTACTTAGGAGGCTGAGATCTGAGGATCCAGGTTTGTAGCCAGCTCAGGCAGAGGAGTCTGTGAGACTCTTACCTCTAATTTACCATCAAGATAGAGGTGTGGCTCAAGTGCCAGCTTGGAGGGGGAAAAAAGCTAGATAATAGAATCCAAGCCCCAGTACTGGTACAAAACAACAACAACCCAGCTTGTACAAACTAACCATACTGTGTCTCCAAAAAATAAAAAGAAGGAACAAAAGGAAAGTAATCAGAGTGTGCTCTGGGATATTCAGTAGTTTGATGATAAAGTAGTTATTTATCAAATGCATAGCTCCATTGATAAACTTTCAGGGCATTCCTCATCTTCCTCACACTGTAAAATCAACAAAAGGCATCTGGGCCAGCTCTCCTTCCCAGAGAGCGTGGAATTTCTTCTGCAGAATTTACCCACTGGCCATCTTGTTTTTGTGTTTGTGATATTGGGTTCTGCATTCAAGTCCTCCTCTTTTTTTTCTTTTTCTTTTGGTCAGTCCTGGGGTTTCAACTTAGGCCCTGGGTGTCCCTGAGCTTTTGTTCAAGGCTAGCCACTTGAGCCACAGCACCATTTCCGGCTTTTTTGTGTGTGGAATTATCTGTTTATGTGGTACTGAGGAATTGAACCCAGGAGTTCATGCTTGCTAGGCAAGCATTCTACCACATTCCCAGCCTCATATTTTTTGCCTAGCTTTTTTGCTCAAGCAAGCCTGGAGCACTAGCCACTTGAGCCATAGCTCTACTTGTATCTTTTTTTGTTAGCTACATGGAGCAATAAGAATTTCTTGGTTTTGTCTGCTCTAGCTGGCTTCAAATCTTGATCCTTAAATCTTAGTCTCCTAACTAGCTTAGGTTACAGGCAAGAGCCACTGGTTCCTGAGTTATTATTATTTCTTCTTCTGTGCTGGTTGAAGTCGGGGCCTGGGCACTGTCTCTGAGCACTTTTTGCCTAAGGCTACTTTAAGCCACAGTACCACTTCGATTTTTTTCTTTTAATTGGGTGCACAAATGTCTTTTCCTCATGTTTATGGTGTAATGCTACAGAGAATAAGCAATCTTTCTTTTTTCTTTTTGCTAATCCTGGAGCTAGAACTCTGGGCCTGACCACCGTCCTTGGGTATTCTCAAGGCTAGTGCTCTACCACTTGAGCCACAACACCATCTCTGGCTTTTTTTTGTGTATGTGGTACTTGAAACTAGGGCTTCGTGCATGGTAGGCAAGCACTCTACCACTAAGCCATGCTCCCGGCCCTGCAATCTTTTTATTTTGCTCAAGAATAAAAGTGTTATCTAAAAAAGAAATAAAAAGAACGTACCCAGTAAGAATAGGAGATGTGGCTCAGGTGTACAGCACCAGCCAATGAGCAAGTATCAGATGAAGAGTTTGAGCCCTGATTTCAGACAAAAAAAAAAAAAGAAAGAACAGTGCTACAGTGCTGTGCCTTTATTGTTTATTTTGTTTTGTTTTGTAGTGGTCTTGGGCCTTGAACTCAGGGCCTGAGCTCTGTTCCTGAGCTTACTTTGCTCAAGGCTCCACAGCTAGCTTTTTGCTGGTGAATTAGAAGTAAGACATTCAAAGACTTTCCTACTCAGGCTGGCTTTGAACCACAATCTTCAGTTCTCAGTCTTCTGAGTAGCTACAATTAGAGGCATAAGCCATAGGTATCCAGGTGGACTTTTTCTTTAAGTTCTAGGAATTCTTGACCCTAAGGCTTTGTGCTAGGTAAGTACCTCCCATTGTGCCACACCCCAGCTCTCTAAGCAAGACTTTAATACCAGAGTAAACAAACCTGGTAACTGTAGGAAGTGATTTTTTTTTTCTAAAATGTGCAGTTGACATGAAACTGATAGGGTGTTCCTGGTGACATGACCTTAGAGACCCTGAGTAGTCTGGGTAAAAGCTTTTTTTGTGTGTGTGTAGATACTAGAGCTTTCTCATGGTATTTGCAAACCCCTTGCCCCAGACTAGTGCTCTACCCTTTGAATCAGAGCTCCATTCCTGACTCCTTTGCTAGTTCATTGCGGATAAGAATCTCACAAGACTTTCATTCCTTAGGGCTGGCTTGAAACTGCTGTCCTCAGATCTCAGCCTCCTGAATAGCTAGGATTACAGGCCTGATCTACCAGAGCCTGGCTGACTATGTTTCTTGCAGGATCTGAAATTTGTTGAGCCACTTATATAGCTAAAGGACTATGTGTTAGTCTCCAGGGTAATACACAGGTCTATAAATGGCATGTTCTTGGAAAAATAAGCATTGTTTATCTTGCTTAGTCCAGAAGTAGGCTTGAGGCACTTTAGACACTTGTACAACTTGTAGGATTAAAGTAGCGAGTGGACCAGGAGAAGGAAGAATGTAGAAGAGGCTTTGCTGAAGGTATACTTTGTTTATGTGAGCCTCTGAGCTTTCTGGCAGCCATAGGAAAAGGGAAAATTGATCTAGAGCACCTTTCATACTACTGATAGCTGACTGGAAGAAAATATACACTAAGACTTAGTGAACCTGTTCCCAAATACCCAGAAGGCTGAGATACTTTCTTCCCTGAATTCTTGGAGGGTAAGATCTACTGATAAGTCATTCCCCTTTTTATTTTTCCCTTCAGTCAGTAACACCTTTGTTGTACAGGTTTTACAAGCTGTGGATCGGGACCCATTTTGTGTTCTGAAATCAATTCAGTATGTTCCTGTGGTATAATCCAAGCATAAATATTTGGTCTTCATTTCCTGTGTTCCTGGTCTAGGCTTTCTAAAACTCTTATGATAAGAGTTATCTTCAATCTACTGAGTCTGTCTCCTGTTGGGGAGAACTTCAAGCTAAGGACCAGTTCCCCCAAAAGACCCAGCCAGAATATAGAGGGCTTTCACTCTCTATTCCTCCTCCTACCCTCCTTCCAGAAATGGGAGGGTCCTGGAGATTGAGGTCAACCACTAGTGGCCAGTGACTTTAACCATCCTATATGAAAGCTCCATAAAAAGCCCTAAATGATGGGGTGTAGGATTTTCTGGGCTGGGGATGCTGGGAGATTGGCTCGCCTGGAGAGGCCATGGAGAGGAAGGCTCTATACACCTCCCTCTCTTTGGTATCATTCTCTGGGAATTGCTTCCATGGGTCTGTCCTGGGGCTTGAACTCAGGGCTTGGAGCTCTGTGTGTGAGGTTTTTCCCTCAAGGCTGGTGTTCTACATATAAGCCACAGCTCTGCTTTCATGGTATTTTCTGCCCAGACTGGCTTTGAACCACAATCCTCAGATCTCAGCCTCCTGAGTAGCTAGGATTATAGGTGTGAGCCACTGGAGCCTGGCTGGCTGGTTAATTCTTGAACTGAATGTTTGCCCTGATCAGGAACTCAGATGAAGCGTTTCCCTTACTTCTGTGAATCCTGCATTATCTAGTTGGTCAGAGTGTAGATGTCCCCCCTCCCTGGGACTTGTGATTGGTTCCTGCAGTGAGGAAAGGACGATTGTGTTAGGACAAAGCCTTTAACCAATGGGTTAACAGCAAGTTGGGTGTCCGAATTGGATGGAGTTATTGGAAATTCAACTTGTGTTGGGAGTCAAGGAATTAGAGCCCTGGAAACATCATAGAAAGAAAGAGAGACAGACAGAGACAGAGAAAGACACACACACGCACACACAGAATGGTTAGCCAGACATGGTGACCCATGGCTGTCATCCTTGCTACTCAGGAGGCTGAGATCTGAGACCAGCCTGGGGCAGGAAAATCTGTGAAACACTTTATCTCCAGGTAACCACCAAAAAGCCAGAAATGGTAGAGCACTAACTTGGAGTGAAAAAGTTAAGGCCATGAGTTCAGGCCCCAATACTGGCACAAAAAAGAATAGAAAAAGAAAAGAGTGGACTAGAATATGTTGGCGTACTAGGCACTGGTGGCTCACGCCTGTAATCCTAGCTACTCAGGAGGCTGAGCTCTGACAACCTCGGTTCAAGGTCAGCCCAGGCACAAAAGTCCCGTGAGACTCTTATCTCCAATTAACCACTAGAAAACTGAAAATGGGGCCTGGTTATGGCCTTAGCGTAAGAGTTTTCAGGTGTGAAAATTCTCTGAACATTTAGAGAAGGAACCAGTGTCCTACCCCTGTCTGGGTGCAGGAAGCTGGCCAGCATCCTGCTCTCGGGATAACAATTTGTGGGTGTAAATGAACGGCAGGTGTGCATGTGCCAAGGAGGGAATGGGGGCCAGACAGTTTCTGTAGCTGGGCCCAGCTAGTGCTAGATAAGCTTTGTACTTCCTCAGTCAGATAACAATGACTCTGGTTCATAAATGTATATAGTACCCTCCTGGCTCAGTGCTTGGGGTTCCTATTATTACTTTGGTGGTGATTCCTAATCTGTAAGATGAAGGACTCATAACACAAGGTCTTTAAATGGCTGTTAGAAAGTAGGTCATGGGCCAGGAGTTTGGCCTAGTGGTAGAGTACTTGCCTCACATGCACGAAGACTGGGGTTTGATTCCTTGATACCACATACATAGAAAAAAGCTGGAAGTGGTGCTGTGGCTCAAGTGGTAGAGCACTAGCCTTGAGAAAATCCAAGGACAGAGCTCAGGCCCTGAGCTCAAGCCTAGGACTGGAAAACAAACAAAAAAGAAGTAGTTCATTTGTTCTTGTATTGCTGCATATTATTCTTTTTTCTTCTTTTTTGCCAGTCCTAGGCTTGAGCTCAGGGCCTGAGCACTGTCCTTGGACTTTCTCTTGGACTTTCTCAAGGCTAGAGCTCTACCACTTGAGCCTCAGCACCACTTCCGGCTTTTTGCTATGTATGTGGTACCAAGGACTGAAGCCGGGTCTTCCTGCATGCTAGGCAAGCATGTTAACCACTAGGCCAAACTCCTGGCCCTGCTGCATATTATTCTATATACAACTTTTCAGTTATTTTTACTGTATGTATGAGTGTATGTATATGTGTTTGTACTAGAACTTGAACTCAGGGCCTGGACATTGTCACTTTTTCCCTCAAGCCTGGCACTTGACCACTTGAGCCACAGCTTTACTTCCAGCTGTTTGAGAGGCTTCTCTGATCATCTCTTATAAAATCTGCCCATAGCTGGGTATGGTGGCTCACAACTATAATCCTAGCTACTCAGGAGGCTGAGATCTGAGGATCTTGATTGAAAGCCAGCCTGGGTACTAAAGACCCAGAGACTCTTATCTCCAACTAACCACTAGAAAACTGGCACTGTGGCTCCAGGGGGTAGGGCATAGCTTTGAGCTAAAAAGCTCAGGGACAACGGCCCAGGCCCAGAGTTCAAGCCCTAGGACGGACAAAAAAAAAAAAAAAAATCTGCCCACAGCCTCCTGAACCTCCCTGCAGAGATTGGGCTAATGTCTGTTTACCTGGGTAGTTTGACAGAGTGCTTCTCTCCCTCTTCTCTTTGAACAGAGTAGCCACAAACCAAAAGGTACGAGAACAGGTGCGCCTGGAGCTTAGCTTCGTCAATTCGGACCTGCAGATGTTGAAGGAGGAGCTGGAGGGACTCAACATCTCAGTGGGCGTGTACCAAAACTCAGAGTGAGTAAGCCACACCCTTCCCAATGGATGCCCTTTAAGCCAAGAGTTGCCCATATCCCAGATCTTGTGGACCAAGGGAGCCAGCAGCCCCTAATCTGGCCAGGGAGAGCAGTTTTTACGCGTAAGAGAATGAGTCAAGTACAGGGGTTTATAGGGTTGGCCTTTTGGAGTTTGTGGGGAGAAAACTAGAGTGTTGGACACACAGCCATTTGTTCAGGGACCTATTGTGGTATGTTTTATGGCAGAACTGTGTGTTTGGGTCCAGGCAAGGTGATAGCATCTGTCACTTAGACTGAGGTGTTGTCTCATCTGTGAGGATGCCCTGGAAAGTGCTCTGGGAACAGCTAGTGAAGTCAGATCTGCTCCATGGGGCTAAGTTGCCCTGCCCTTCCCCCCTCTCAGCCACTCTCAAAGCCCAAGGCCTGGTTCTAGATCTTTCTGTTGAGAGAAGGCACAAGAGCCAGGGTTGCTGGTAGCTCATGTCTGTCGTCCTAGCTACTTAGGAGGCTGAGATGAGAAAATCGTGGTTTGAATCCAGCCTGGGTAAGAAAGTCTGTGAGACTCTCATTTCCATTGAACCCCTCCCCCCCACCAAAAGAATAGAAATGGAAGTGTGGCTCAAATAGTAGAACACCAGCCTTGAGCAAAATAGCTAAAGAACAATGTCCAGGCCCTGAGTTCAAACCCCAACAATTAGTACAAGAACACAAACTGTTTTGAATGGGCATCTTTTATGTCTAAGGTTAAGACCTGTCTTGGTTCCCTGGGACACTTATGTAGATACTTCAGACAGAAGCGTCCCCATGCAATATAGAGAAATGAATGTCTCAATTCTGAAGTTCCAGAGTGTTCCTTATGGGAGTGGGGTAGGAGAAGACTGTAGCAGGAGGAATATTGAATGTGAACTTAGAGAAAAGCTCAGAAAGTTGCCACCAGGTGCTGGTGGCTCACGCCTATAATCCCAGCTATTCATGAAACTGAGATCTGAGAATCATGGTTCTATGCTATCCAAAGTCCTAACGGCTCTTTTTCTAATTTTACTACCGAAAAGCCTGGAAATAGAGCTGTGGCTCAAGTGATAGAACACCTGCCTTGAACAAAAAAACTAAGAGACAGCACCTGGGAACCTGAATTCAAGTTCCAATACCAACACACACACACACACACACACACACACACACACACACACACACACACACACACACACACACACACACACACACACACACACACACACACACACACACACACACACACACACACACACACACACACACACACACACACACACACACACACGAAAGAGAAAAAAAGTCTCCTGAGCAAGGGGAGGCTGAGAACTAACCAACATATCCCAAGAAAGAGCTTAGGTATTTTTTGTGTGGGGTAAGTAGAACTTCTTCAATGTGGCTAAGCCTTGAAGGAAACTCAGGCAGAAAATAGTTTCCTGGATTAACAGAAGGAGGATGTTTAGGAATTTTTTAGTCGCTTTGGAATGTACATTTCCTGACCCTAACCTTTCACATGACACCTGGGGTGGTGTTGTAAGCCAAAGTCAAACATCTGTGCTAGCCCTCTGGCACCTTGCTTTGTGTTACCTTCTGTCTGGCTCACCTAGGACTCCCAGGGTTGTTCCAAAAACCTTGTCAGAGCAAGGCAGCAAATGGCAGAAAGTTCTTGCTCTGCTCTGCTGTGAAATGTTAGTACTGTGACAAGTGCTAGTGTCTCATGCCTCTTATCCTTGCTACTTAGGAGACTGAGATCTGAGGAGTACAGTTCTAAATCAGCCTAAAGGAAAGTCTATGAGACTGTATCTCTAATGAACCACCAAAAAGCTGGGAGTGGAGGTATGGCTTAATGGTAGAGTGCCAGCTTTAAGTAAAAGGTAAGGGATGGGGCCAGGAGTTTGGCTTAGTGGTAGAGTGCTTGCCTAGCATGCACAAAGACCAGGGTTCGATTCCTCAGTACCACATACATAGAAAAAAGCCAGAAGTGGTACTGAGGCTCAAGTGGTAAAGCTCTAGCCCTGAGAAAGTCCAAGGACAGTGCTCAGGCCCTGAGCTCAAGCCCAGGACTGGAGGGGGAAAAAAAATAGCTAAGGAACAATGAGTGCTCAGGCTTAGAGTTCACATCCCAGTACTGACATGCCTGTGTGCATGCATGCATGTGTACTTTCTTCCTCCCTCCCTCTCCCTCCCTTCTCCCTCTCCCTCCCTCCTTCTTCCTCTCTCTCCCTCTCCCTTTCTCTCCCTCTCCCTTTCTCTCCCCCCACCTCTCCTTCTCCCTTTCCTCTCCTTCTCCCTCTTTTTGCCCCCCTCTCCCCTTCCCCCTCCTTCTTCTCCTTCCCTCTTCCACCCTCTCCCTCCCCCCTCCCCCCTCCCCCCATCCAGATTCCTGCAGCGGGTAGAGTATTGACATGTTCATGTGTAAGAGCGAGGTAACCCTGGGCCCTGGAGTGGCCACAGGTGATATCCTGGGAAGAGGGAAGAAAACTAGGTGTAGATTCCAAAGGACATAACTCCTTTCTTCTCGCTTCAAGTTGTTGGTTATTTTTGTTGTGGTTTTGTTTTTGTCGTGTTGGTACTTCAAGGCTTGTGCCTTTTGCTGATTACTTGAAGAGTCTCACAGACTTCTCTTCCCTGGCTGGCTTCGAACTGTGATCCTCAGATCTCAGCTTCCTGAATAGCAGGATGACAAGTGTGAGTCACTGGCCACTAGCTTCCAGATAATTTTCGTGGTTTTTTATTTTGTTTTGTTTTTGGTGTATGTGCTGATTTTGGGACTTGAACTCAGAGCCTGTGTGCACTGTTCCTGTTTTTTTTTTTTGGTGGTTAATTGGAGATAAGAGTCTCCCAGACTTTCCTTCCCTGACTGGCTGTGAACATTGATCCCACAAAGTTTCAACCTCTTTTCGTTGTTACTGTTGTTGTTGTTGTGAGACTTGACCTCTGGTTCTGGGCCCTGTCCCTGAGCTCTTCAGCTCAAGGCTACTGCCATACCCCTTGAACCACAGCGCCACTTCCAGTTTTCTGGCCATTTAATTTAGAGATAAGAGTCTCATGGACTTTTATTCCCAAGCTGGCTTTGGACTGAGATTCTCAGATCTCAGCTTCCTGAGTAGCTAGGAGTACAGGTGTCAGCCACCAGCTGGACACCGATGGGTCACACTGCAGATTTTATGTCTGCAAAATAGGCAGAGAAGAAATGATCTTCACTGGACACAAAAGAAAAGGTAGAGAGCTCGGATCACAGAGAGAGTCATGTTAGTGCCACACAGGGGCTGGGGGGGGGGTGGAATGCCCTGGTGTTGGGGTCCTCAAGACAGTCATGAAGAAAACAAACTTTATATCCAGCCATTAGGACACTAGATCCAGAAGAGCCAGGCCTGGCCTTCTGATGTGAGGGCGAGGGGTGGGGTGTTGGGTCAGCCACATACCTAGGCTGGGTTGCACGAGCATTCAGCATAACTGCCATGGGGGCAGTTTCAGCTTACTCCCATTGTCCACCTACCTTGCCTGGCATTCCTGGCCTCCTCTCTGGGCTGGGCGAAGCAGCCCATGAGGTCTCTCATTACAGGTTAGGCCCCTGGATCCCTATTTGTAAAACCCTGAGCACAGATTTACTTCCTGCCAGCCCTGTCTCAGGAATGTAGGTAGGGCTGGTGTGAGGTGACCCCATGGTCCTGGCTGCTGGTGGGGGTGGTGCGGTAGTTTCTGGAGTCTGGACCTGTGTTGGAAGCTAGCCATATTTGTGTCAGGTGGAGCCTCTGCTCTGAATGAATTCACTGACATTGTCTCAAAGGAGTGGCCTCTGAGAGGGTGGGAGGTGATGAAGGCTGCTTATGAGAGAAGGAAGGGGAGGATGATGGGAAAGGTTGGGGGCCAGGAGGGGCCCAGTGGAGTAGAGTGAGCACTGTGAGTGCAGAAAACAGGTCTGCTGAAAAAGAGGTTGAAATTGGAGAGGTAGATAAGGGTTGGGATGGTATTTGGGGATTGTCTTAGAAAAGGCAAGTCATAACCCAGGTGCCAGTGGCTCACACCTGTCCTCCTAGCTACTCAGAAGGCTGAGATCTGAGGATCAGAGTTTGAAGCCAGCCTAGACAGGAAAGTCCATGAGATTCTTATCTTCAATGACCCAGCAAGAAGGCAAAATATTAGAGTACTATTGATTGAAAAAGCTAAGTGACAGCATACAGACAGGCCCTGAGTTCAAGCCCCAGTGCTGGCATGTGTGCATGCGCACACATACACACACAGACACACAGAAAGGCAAGGCAAAGCAAAGCTTGATCAGAATTATCTTTATGGGGGTTGGAGGCATGGCTCAGTTGATAGAAACTAGCCAATGAGCAAAAAATGCCAGGTACTGAATTTGAGTCCTGATTATGGACCTTCCTTCCCTCCCCCCCCTCCAAAAAAAAAAAAAGAAGGAAAGACTTGTCTTTATAGAGCATGAACCACCAGCCGTGTGTGCTAGGCTGGCCTGGGGTTTGGGGGACATTGCTGGAGCACAGGCGTTCTATATCTTGTTGTGTTTATTCCTCGTAGGGAGGCATTTACCATCCCCTTGATTCCTCTTGGCCTGAAGGAAACCAAAGATGTGGACTTCTCAGTCGTTCTCAAGGTAAATCTCAAAACCTCGGACCCTGGGCTCAGTGTTTAAAATGGAAATAGGTTGCCGGACTCTGCCCAGAGTCTCATGCCTATAACCCTAGGTACTCAGGAGGCTCAGAGCTTAGGAGGATCATAGCCAGAGGCCAGTTGGTGCAAAAAGTATTATAACCTCATCTCAACAAACAGCTGGGCATGGTGGCACCTATCTATCATGCCAGCCATATGGGAAGAATAGCTAGAAGGTTTGTAGTTCATATCAGCCTAGGCACAAACATAAGACACTAACCCCAAAGTAACTAAAAGGAAAAGGGGCTGGTTATGTTGCTGAACCTGTACAGGGTCTTTCTAGCAAGTGTGAGGCCTTGAGTTCAAGTACACCAAAATAAATAAAGGAAATTGTGTGTTTTTTGCAAGGCTCAGTGATACTGAGCCCTCTCAGCCAGCTGTGTGGGTATTCAATCCTCTCATTTCTTTGCTCTCCTGAGTGGTTTTTCAAATTCTTCTCATGTGCCTAAAGAAAATGGGTTATATCCTATTTGACTTTATTCATTTATTCATTCAGAGACAGAGTCTGGTTGGGCCTTTTTCTTTTGATCTTCAGCCTCCAAATTGCCTACAAGAATTACAAGCATGCATATCTGCAACCATGCCCAATCAGCATTTCTATTTTTTTTTGGGGGGGGGGCAGTCCTGGGCTTGAACTCAGGGCCTGAGCACTGTCCTTGGGTTTTCTCAAGGCTAGAGTTCTACCACTTGAGCCACAGCACCACTTTCGGCTTTTTCTTTTTTCTATGTCTGTGGTACCGAGGAATGGAACCCAGGTCTTTGTGCGTGCTAGACAAGCACTCTACCACTAGGCCAAACTCCCGGCCCTTTTAGTCACACTTCTACTTATGGCTTTCTGGTGGTTAGTTTGGAGATTAAAAAGTCTTAGGGACTTTTTCCTGCCCAGGCTGGTTTGAAGCTTTGATCCTCAGATCTCAACCTTCTGAGTAGAAGGAAAGCTGTAAAGTGCCAGCATCCTGCTAAGTATTCTGGTTTGTTTGTTTTTTTTCCATTCAAATCCTGCCCATCTACTCTTACTTGAAAAAAGAAAATCAGTTATTTTGATCGCTACCGAAATTTCACTTTTTGTAAGAACTTGGTTAATGTTTTGAACCCATCAATTACTGACCTTTGTTCTCAAACAGACTGGGTCTCTGGACAGCAGAACATACTTTGTTTGCCCTGGGCCGTCTTTGACCAATGCTTTGTTGACATTCAGGCCTGGCTCTTTGTGAGGCTGGATTTAGGTTGCAGCTGAAGAAACACAGTTGATTGTATCCCAAGACTCAAGACCTCAAGAAAGTTCCATTTTCTGAGCAGACAACAGTGATGAAACCACAGCTTGCAGTCAACTTCTCTGTGGCCACCTGAACTTAGTTACTGTTCTACCACTTGAGCCACAGCTCCATTTCCAGGTTTTGCTACTTAATTGGAGATACAAGTGGAGCTGTGGCTCAAGTGGTAGAGCACCAACCTTGAGTAAAAAAAACACGATGGCTCATGTCTATAATCCTAACTACTCAGGAGGCTGAAATCTGAGGATTGTGGTTCAAAGCCACCTGGAGCACAAAAGACCATGAGACTCTTATCTCCAATTAACCATTAGAAAATCTAGAAAATTGGAGGTGGCGTTGTGGCTCCAGGGTTAGGGCAGAAGCCTTGAGCTGAAGAGCTTAGGGCCAATGCCCAGGCCCAGGGGTAGAGTGGTAGCCTTGAGCTGAAGAGCTGTAGGACAGCACCCAGACCCAGAGTTCAAGCACCAGGACCAACAAAAAATAAAATAGCACAGCCCAAATTGCATTTCATCTATTTGTATAAATCTAGTGTATTGTGTGTAGCATGTCTGTGCACACAAAAACAATAGGTTTGGGGGCCAGGAGTTTGGCCTAGTGGTAGAGTGCTTGCCTAGCATGCACGAAGCCCCGGGTTCGATTGCTTCATACCACGTACATAGAAAAAAGCCGGAAGTGGTGCTCAAGTGGTAGAGCAAAGTCCAAGGACAGAGCTCAGGCCCTGAGCTCAAGCCCAGGACTGGCCACAAAAAAAAAAAAAAAGGAAACAATAAGTTTGTAAAGGAATGCTCAACTCAGAAAGCAAAGGCAGAGAGATTGCAGTTTAAGGCCAGCCCGACTACATAATGAGATCCAGTCTTAACCGAGAGAGGGAGGGGGGCAGGTAAGGGGGGAGAAAGGGAAAGAGAAGGAGGGAAGGAGAGAGAGAGTGGGAACGGGGAGAAAGGAGAGAGCCTGCTCAAGAAAGCATATGCTTCAAGCCATGTGGGAAAATACATTTTAATAGCCTTATCTTGTCATCTTTATGTAACCAGTCAGGGCCAGCTCTTACTTCGTAAAACTTAACAGGCCCTCACATTACTCTCATTTTTTCCCCCTTTAATACTTTTCAAAGACAGGTTGAACATCCCTAATCTGAAAATCAGAAATGCTTTGAATTCCATGACTTTTTCAGTACTAATGGGATATAAGTAGAAATTCCACACCTTCCTTCCTTCCTTCCCTTCCTTCCTTCCTTCCTTCCTTCCTTCCTTCCTTCCTTCCTTCCTTCCTTCTCCTTCTCCTTCTCCTCCTCCTCCTCCTCCTCCTCCTCCTCCTCCTCCTCCTCCTCCTCCTCCTCCTCCTCTTCTTTCTCTCTCTCTCTCTCTCTCTCTCTCTCTCTCTCTCTCTCTCTCTCTCTCTCTGGCTCTCTCATATTTTCTCTCTCTTGCTCTCTCTCTTTTCTTTTTGATCCCAGTATTAAGGCTTAACTCAGGGCCTGGGTAGCATTCTGTCTTGGCTATTCATTCAAGGCTGGCACTCTACCACTTAAGCCACCGCTCACTTCCAGAGTTTCAGTGGTAAATTGAAGGTAAGGGTATTACAGACGTTCTTGCCTGGGCCGATTTGGAACTGTGATTCTCAGATCTCAGCTTCTGGAGGAGCTAGGATGATAGACATGAGCCTCCAGCACCCTCAGCTTTGTTTATTTATTTTTTCTCTTTCTTTTGGCTCTGGGTATGGAACCAAAGCCTTTAGAGTAAGCATGAGCTTTGCCATCAGTCTGTATCCCAGCCTCTTGAATCACATATTGTCTGATTTTTTTCCCCTACAGGATTTTATCCTGGAACATTACAGTGAAGATAGCTACTTGTATGAAGATGAAATTGCTGATCTGATGGATCTGAGGCAGGTAGGTTTCATGTGCAGACAAGTAGAGAAGACGAGGCTCTGGGTGCTGAGTCTTCACCATCTTTGTAGCCTTGGAGAACGAAGGGAGGTTATTCCATAGCCAGGAGTTGGTGGCCCTTACCTGTAATCCCAGGTACTTAGGAGGCTGAGATCAGAGAGTCATAGTTCAAAGTCAGCCCAAACAGGAGAAATCCATGAAATGTTTATCTCTTGTTAACCACTAAAAAGCTGGAATTAGAGCTGTGGCTCAAGTTGTAGAGGGCCAACCTTGTATGAAAAAGCTAAAGGAGGGTACCGAAGCCCCTGAGTTTAAGCCCCAGGACTAGCAAATACATACATACATACATACATACATACATACACGCAGCATTATTTTAGGTCTTATAAAGAAAACCATAGCCCATGGGAACATGTAGAATGGCTAGAATGAGGTAGGAAGGATATAGCAAAGGCAGGGTAGATGGAAATAATGAGTGTATAAGCTATGTATGTAGTGAAATTTCTATACTGTTCATTTTGTGTTTATTTCAATAAAGAACTTAAATTTTAAAAGATTTTTAAACAAACATAGGCCCGGTGCTGGTGGTTCATGCCTATAATCCTGGCAACTGAGGAGGCCAAGATCCAAGGATCATGGTTCAAAGCCAGCCTGGGCAGGAAAGTCTATGAGATGCTTATCTCTGATTACCCCCAAATCAGAAGTGGAACTGTGACTCAAACTGGTAGAGCCTTGAGCAAAAAAAAAAAACCCTCAAGGATAGCCCCCAGGCCCTGAGTTCAAGCGCCACAATTCACCAAGAGAAAAGAAAACCATGGAAGAGGCTGTTGGATTTGGGGCTGTATTCTAGGATTCCTGACTTCCCCCTAGGAACTTTGAAGCTCTCCTAGGGCTCATGATACCGATACTGGGCAACACACATCCCAGAAATACTACCTGTGTGTGTGCTTATACAGGCCGTGGCTGGCTACCTCTTCTCCTGTTCACACTTCTGTCTTTCCTTTCTCTCTTAGGCTTGCCGCACACCCAGCCGGGACGAGGCTGGGGTTTCACTGCTGATGGCCTACTTCATACAGCTGGGCTTCGTGGAGAGCAGATTCTTCCCACCCACTCGCCAGATGGGGCTCTTGTTTACCTGGTAAGGTGGTTGAGATCTTACAGGGACTTCCCTAAGTCAGTGTTTATTAGCACATGTCTCACATAAGGTCCTGCTTCTGAAGTGGCATTTAGGCAGCAGATCCCAGGGGTGAAGTTAATCTTAGCTACTTAGGTGGCTAAGATCTGAGGATCTCGGTTCAAAGTCAGTCTGGGCAGGAAGGTCTGTGAGGTTCTTTTTTTGTCATTTGTGAGGCTTGCATTCCATATGGGCACTGTATCTGAGCTCCTCTGCTCAAGGCTAATACTCCACTACTTTGAGCCATAGCTCACTTCTGGTTTTCTGGTGGTTAATTGAGATAAGAGTCTCAGACTTCCCTGCCTGAGCAGGCTTTGAACTGCAATCCTCAGATGTCTCCCTAAGTAGTTAAGATTACAGGCATGCACTACTAGCGCCTGGCTGGCTGTGAGATTCTCATCTCCAGTTAATCACCAAGAAGCTGGAATGGAGTTGTAAATCAGGGTAGAGCAGCAGCTTCGAGTGGAAAAACCTAAGGGACAGTCCCCAGGCTCTGAGCTTAAACTCTAGTACTGGTGTGCGCGCGCGCGCGCACACACACACACACACACACACACACACACACACACAGAGTGGTTGTACAAAGGAGTTTTAATTGAATACATCAATATATGAATACAAATGCATCTTGATCAGTATCACCCTTTTCACCCCACCCCCATTTTTCCTAATTCCATCCATCCCCTGAAGTTGCCCAGTTACATTTTCACATTTATACCTTGAATATGAATGATGACTGCAGGCCTAGTGCTGGTGGCTCACGCCTGTCATCCTAGCTACTCAAGAGGCTGAGATCTGAGAATGGTGGTTTGAAGCCAACCTGGGCTCCGAGAGTTTGTGAAAACTCTCTATCTCCAATTAATTGCTAAAATAAGCTGGAAGTGGAGCTGTGGCTCAAGTAGTAGAGAGCTAGTCTAGAGCACAAAACTCAGTGACAGTGTCCAGATCCTGTGTTCAAGCCCCAGGACTGACACCAGATATATATTACATATATGTATAATATATATATAATATATATACTATACACACACACACACACACACACATACACACATACATCTGTGCTCTCCCCATTCACCACCCCCATCACCCCACACATACACATCCTACTCAGACAAGACACATTTCAATTTCCTGGTATTCATTTTGTTAAAGTATCAGTTAATTGTCCAAAAGAGTCTTTCAGAAGAGACTCTTTGCTAGCCCAGGCTGTCTGTCTGGGAACTAAAGATACTCTTGCATCAGCCTTTCAAGAGCTGGGATTACAGTGGTATTCCACTGGACCAGTTTGGGATGGCAAGGCGGGGTGTGGGGGGGGAGCGGGGTGGGGGGGGAGCGGAGTGGGGGGGTCAGTCTTTGATCAGTATCACCAGACCTGACACCTTGCTTTGGAAACAAAAGCCTCTAGCATGTATATCTTTGGAGTTTTTATTCAAGAAATGAATTTTGTCCGTATTTATTTAAAACTGATACAAAGTAGCCAAATTATCTACAGTATTCAGCTGAGGGTTGTTTTTTTTTTTTTTTTTTTTTTTCTCCTCCTCCATGGGGCTTGAACTCAGCCTGGGCACTATCTCTGAGCTCTTCAGCTCAAGGCTACCACCCTACCCTTGAGCCAAGCCCCACTTCCTGTTTTCTAGAGGTTAATTGGAGATAAGAGTCTCAGGTCCTTTTGTGCCTGGGCTGGCTTTGAACCTTGATCCTCAGATCTCAGCCTCTTGAGTAGCTAGGATTATAGGCGTAAGCCACAGCGCCAACTCAGCTGAGGTTTTTGTTGTTACAAAGGTAATATTCAGAGGGGGTCACAGTTATACAATTCAGGTAATGAGTGCATTTCTTTTTTTTTTTGCCAGTCCTGGGCTTGGGCTCAGGGCCTGAGCACTATCTGTGGATTTTCTCAAGGCTAGGGCTCTACCACTTGAGCCTCAGCACCACTTCTGGCTTTTTGCTATGTATGTGGTACCAAGGAATCGAATGCCAGTCCTGGGCTTGGGCTCAGGGCCTGAGCACTATCTGTGGATTTTCTCAAGGCTAGGGCTCTACCACTTGAGCCACAGCACCACTTCTGGCTTTTTGCTATGTATGTGGTACCAAGGAATCGAACCCGGGTCTTCATGCATGCTAGGCAAGCACTCTACCACTAGGCCAAACTCCCGGCCCATGAGTGCATTTCTTTTTGGACAATATCATCCCTTCCCTCATTCTTTTCCCTCCCATTGAGTTTTTGTTTGTTTTGTAAAACTAGGTATGACTCTCTTACTGGGGTCCCCGTAAGCCAGCAGAACCTTCTGCTAGAGAAAGCTAGCATCCTGTTCAACACTGGAGCCCTCTACACACAGATCGGAACCCGATGCAATCGGCAGACGCAAGCTGGGCTAGAGAGTGCGGTGGATGCTTTCCAGAAAGCCGCAGGTATGTGTCCGCCAGGGCTGTTCACACATGGCTCCAGCCCCACCCGGTGGCACCTGGACCCTAGCTGAACAGGGACTTGGGGCCTCCCCAACCTCTGGGGGCCCAGCCAGTTTCCAGGCTGCTTCCCCTCAGGAGACGCACTTAATGGGTCATAGCAGGGCATCCATCTAGGGTGCTCTTTAGCATGTGGTCTGTGGTTAATAAGTAATCTTTCCATATGAGTGGCCCTGGTCACAGCAGTAAACACCTGCTCCTGTCAGAATAGACTTGACACACCAGCAAAAATGCATTATCAGTGTATCCATTCGTTCCCACTTATCTTTGGGGGGAGATCCATTGTAGGACCTGACCCTGAGTAGATTCCCCCAAACACAGACAGCATTGAACCTTGTGTATATTACATTCTCTCAGTGTGTGTGTGTGTCTGTGTGTGTGTGTATACAACTTGCGTGTGGACACAAGAAGGAAAAGCTGGGAGAAAGCAAGGGAAGGGGTGACATTGCCAAAAAAGAAATGTACTCATGGGGTCAGGAGTGTGGCCTCGTGGTAGAGTGCATGCACGAAGCCCTGGGTTCAATTCTTTGACACCACACATAAACAGAAGAAGCTGGAAGTGGTGCTGAGGTTCAAGTGGTAAAGCACTAGCCTTGAGAAAACTCAAGGACACAGTGCCCAAGCCCTGAGTCCAAGCCTCAGCACTGGCAAAGAAAAAAGAAACAGAAAAAAGAAATGTATTCATTACCAAATTTATGTAACTGTAACTTCTCTGTACATCACCTTTAGAATAACAATAATAAAAGTTAAAGAAATAATAATTTAGCAAAATTATAGGCCAAGTACAGACATGGTGACTCATGCCTGTACTCCTAGCTACTCAAGAAGCTGAGATTTGAGGATCATGGTTTGTAGCCAGCTTTGAAGAGAAAGTCTGTGAGATTCTTAACTCCAGTTAACCACCAAAATGTTAGCAATGGAGTTGGTACAGTGCCAGCTTTGAATGGAAAAAGTTAAAGGGACAGTGCTCAGGCCCTGGGTTTTCAAGCCTCAGTACTGGTATAAAAGCAAAACAAAGACAGTTACAACAGATGTACTGTCAGATTTTTTTTTGCCAGTCCTGCGCTTGTGCTTAGGGCCTGAGCACTGTCCTTGGGCTTTTTCAAGGCTAGAGCTCTACCACTTGAGCCACAACACTACTTCTGGCTTCTTTCTATGTATGTGGTACTGAGGAATTGAACCTGGGTCTTTGTGCATGCTGGCAAGCACTCTACCACTAGGCCAAACTCTGGGCCTGTCAGAAAAATTCTTGAAGCCTAATGAGTTTATTTTTATAATTTTCCATGTAATATTTTCATATCACAATTGACTGAGGGTGAGCATAAGGGAAATCTTGTATGGAAGAGGAAGGCTGCTGTGATGTTCTCTGCCTCTTTAATTAGTTCGTTTACTTTTGTGCCAGTGTTGGGGGCTGAACTCAGGACTGGCTTTTTTCTTAGCTTTTCTACTCAAGGCTGGTGCTCTACCACTTGAGCCACACTTCCACTTTTAGCTTTTGTGCTGGCTAATTGGAGATAAAGGTGTCACTGACTTTCCTTTCTCTGTGATCCTGAGATCTCAGCCTCTTGAATAGCTAGGCATGAGCCACCAGTGCCTGGTTTTTGGGACACTTAGGATTGTAGAAGTCTGCTGAGGCCTGCCTGCAGCAGCTCAAACATGTCCAGTACAGAGCCAGGGGTCCCAGGGAAAGTTCTGTATTTCGGAACCACCCAGTTCCTCTGGGAGACACTTTTTCCCTGGGGCTGTTTGCCCCTTCCTCTTGCTTTCTGCCTCCTTGTCATCACACACCTCGTAGTGCATCCCAGAGGCCTGGTGGGATTGGAACAAGCCAGCTGTTTTCTCTCTTGGTACACATGTGAATGTTTCTAAAATTCTTTAAAATTGTGAGAAAACCTATCTATCATTTACACACAACACACACACACACACACACACACACACACACACACACACACACACACACACACACACACACACACACACACACACACACACACACACACACACATATCTGAGACTAGCACTCCCAACTTGGATTTTACTCATTGGCTAATGAGCTATCAACTGTGCCATGCTTCCAACCCCTCAACTTTTTTGTTGTTTATTCACTTGCTTTTGCTGATATTGGGGGTTGAACTGAGAGACTTGCTCTTTCAGTCAGCCAGATCAGCCAGCTCAACCCTAGCAATCAGTGAGGTGACAGATATCGCAGCCAAATCTCCCTCATCCCTGAGTAGCTAGGGTTAGAAGTGTGAGCTATTGATGCCTAGTCTTTTGTGTGTGTGTGTGTGTATTGGTGCTGGGGCTTGAACTCAACCTGGGTGCTGTCTATGAGGAGCTGTTGCTGCTGCTGGGTTTTTTTTTTTGGGGGGGGGTCAGTTGTAGGGCTTGAACACTGGGTCTGGGGCATTGTCTTTGAGCTCTTCAACTCAAGGCTACTGCCCTACCCCTTGAGCCACAATGCCACTTCTGATTTTCTGGTGATTCATTGGAGATAAGAGTCTCACAGGCTTTTTCGTGGCTTTGAACTAGATCCTCAGATCTCAGCCTCCTGAGTAGCTAGGATGACAGGTGTGAGCCATAGTGTCTGGCTTATGAGCTTCTTGTTCAAGGCTAGCTTTTTACCACCGAGCCACTTCACTTCCAACTTTTATTGAGTAGTTTAGTAGATGTAAGAGTTTCACAGAGTTCCTATCCAGGCTGGCTTCGAACTGTTATCCTCAGATCTTAGCCTCGTAAGTAGTTTTGACTGTGGGTATGAGCCACCAGTGCCCAGCTATTTTATCTACTTAGTACAAAGAGCTGGTTGCCTATGGATCATGCCTTGAGCCAAAAAGCTAAGTGAGAAGCTTAAGGCCTGAGTTCAAGCCCCAGTGCTGGCACATTAAAAAGGATATATCTAGAAGTAACACTATAACCAATTTAGGGGTATAGTTCAGTTACGTTGAGTACCGTCATATTGACACCACCATCTGTCTCCAGAATGTGTCTGTCCTTCACGGTGGGTCTCACATCTTCTAAATAGAACCTCGTCTTTGTTCCTTCTCACAGCTCCTACTAGTCACCTGTCTATTCCTGTCTCAGAACTTGACCCTTCCAGGTACCTCGTTAAGTGGAATGACCATGTATACATGTACATATGTATATATACATGTATGTGTGTGCATATATAAAAATGTGTGTGTGTGCGTGTGTATGTATTATGAACTCAGAGCCTGAGTTCTGTTCCTTACTTTTTTTTCCCCTCATGGCTACTGTACTACCACTTGAGGCACACCTTCACTTCTGGCTCTACCATTAATGTCAGTATTGTGGCTTGAACTCAGAGCCTTGACCTTTTTTGCTCATGGCTGATTCTCTACCACTTGAACTATACTCCACTTCTATCTTTTTTGCTGGTTAACTGGAGATGAGAATCTCTCAGATTTAGCTGTTGAAGCTGGCTTTGATCTGTGATTCTCACATCTCAGTCTCCTAAGTAGCTAGAATTACAGTATAGGTCACTGACAGCCACCAAGCTTTTTTAAAAAAAATATACTATGGGATATTACATATAATATATGCACGCATGCATACATATTATGAATGTACCTGCATATGTGCATATATGTATATAAATTATATATATACATACATGCATGTGTATGTATTTTTTCACAGTTTGGAATGCTGGGGCTTGAACTCAGAGCCTCGTGCATGTTAGACAAATGCTACATCCCCACGCCAATTTTATGTTTTTAATTTCTGTCATTCTCCATTAGCAGCATGATACTATAAGCATGGTCCCCGACTCATCAGTAAAAACCTTACATTTTTAGGGGTTTTGAGCTACCTGAAAGAGACATTCACTCACACCCCGAGTTACGACATGAGTCCCGCCATGCTGAGTGTGCTGGTCAAAATGATGCTTGTACAAGCTCAAGAGTGCGTATTTGAGAAATTCATTCTTGCTGGGATCCGTAACGAATTCTTCATGCTGGTGAAGGTGGCTCAGGAGGCTGCCAAGGTGAGGCTTCCTTGCTGCTGTGATATCCGGGGTTGGGCAGGTAGGCTGTGCCCCAGCGAGTGTTGAGGGGGTCCTGCAGTAGCAGCTTGTCCACTATCTGGGCAGGCTCCCCTCCCAAGCTGAAGCGGCTAGCCTGTGTTTCCTGGCTTGTGGCAGTTTCAGATATGGACCATTAATTTCATTCTGCAGCATGGCCTGAAGCCACCATAATGAAGCATACCTGATTCCTATTAACTCTGACTTGCCAGCACCAGGAATCGCTCAGTATGGTGCCCCATTCTGGCAGGACTGTTGTATAGGACAAAGAGCTCTTAGTAGGCTCTTGCCCATAGTCCTGACTACTGTGGAAGCTGAGATTTTACGATTGCTATTTTCAAGCCAGCTTATACAGCAGAGTCAATGAGTTGTGTGTATATGCGCATGTGTACACCTGCACACCTGTACTGGGACTTGAACTCAGGGCCTATGCACTTTCCTTGAGTTTTTTGTTTGGTTGATTTTGCTCCAGGCTAGCGCCACAGCACCACTCCCAGCCTTTTCTGTTTATGTGGTTCTGAGGACTCGAACCCAGGGCTTCATGCATGCTAGGCAAGCACTCTTTCACTAATTCAAGTTCCTCGCCCATCCACTTCCAATTTTTAAATGGTTAATTCGATTTAAAATCTCATGAGCCTTCAGTGCCCAGCTCCTTAGTTCTTTTGCCCAAAGCTAGCACTCCACCACCTGAGCCACAGTTCCACTTTTGACATTTTGTGGTTAGTTGGATATTACAGTTTCATAGCCTTTTCCTTCCCAGTCTGGTTTTGAACCACTATCCTTAGATCTTAGCCACTTGAGTAGTTAGGATTACACAGGTAAGCCACCTGCATCTGGCTCTCAGTGAGACTCTTCAGTGAACCACTAAAAAGCTGGATATGGAGGTGTGGCTCGGGTGGTAGAGCATCAGCCTGAAGCAAAAGAATTTCATGGACAGCACCCAGGCCCTGAGTTTAAGTGCCAGAACACACACACACACACACACACACACACACACACCTACACCTCTTTCTCTGAAGCTAAGCTTTCCCTTCCCTGTGACCCTCTGTTTCAGGTGGCAGAGGTCTACCAGCAGCTACATACAGCCATGAGCCAGGCACCTGTGAAAGAGAATATTCCCTACTCCTGGACCAGCCTGGCTTGTGTGAAGGCTCACCACTACAGGGCTTTAGCCCACTACTTCGCTGCCACATTTCTCATGGACCACCAGCGTAAGACTTGAGGCTCTGGGCTTGGATCAGGGCCGTGGCCTTAACAGCTCAATATGAGGCGGGGAGGATTTCTGTGTTATGTGACACTCTGCTGATATACCTAGCCTAAGGGCAGGAGGTGTGGAGAACACGTGGCCTAGAGGCCAAGCCCAGATTAAGGATGGTCAACTTTTATGAAGGACCCAGTCTCATTCCAAGGCAGTTTCATTCTGCCGTAGGGACCAAGCAGATAGGTTTTCAAGTGGAATCTGGAATGTCAACAGAATCATAAATTCTGTAATTTCCAAGTAACTACCAAAAAAAAAAAAAGGTTAGGCATGTGGCCTAGTGGTAGAGTGCTTACCTAGCAGCAGGCACAAAGCCCTAGGTTTGATTCCTTGGTACCACATGCACAAGGAAAAACAAAACCCAAAAACCTGGCAGTGGAACTGTGGCTCAAGTGTTAGAGGCCCAGACATGAGCACAAAAGCTCAGAGACAGACAACACCCAGGCCCAGAGTTCAAACCCCAGGACCAGCAATGAAAAAAGAATTAGTAATCAAGATAAGTAACAAAGCCATACACTGGTGGTTTATACCTGTAATTCTCCTTACTCATGAGACTTCAGATCCAGGGGATTAAGATTCAAACCCAGCACTGGCAGAAAAGTCCTGGAGATTCTTTATCTCCAAACATAAGCCAAATGCTGGGCTGGAGGTGTGACTCACATGCTTGACAAGTAAACAAGCTAAGCAGGCATAAGACCCTGAGTTCAAACACAAGTGTCTCCCCCCCCCCTCAAACCCCCAGAAAGTTCATATATTTTTTGACTTGAGTTTTATCACCCTCTTAAATGTTGTGTCTGAGTGGCGCCACTGCCTCCTCACCTTAATGCTGCCTCGGATCTAATGGTCAGGTAGGATTTCTGATACAATTCATATTTGAAGTATGACTGAGCAAATAAATATAATCACTGTAGCTTGAGTACAGATCTCAGCTCTGCCCCTGATCAGCTGTGTGACCTTGAAAAAGTGACTTAGCTTCTCTGTGCCTCCCTTTTCTCCTTTCTTCTCATCTGTAATATAAAGGTAGAGGAAAAGCCTCCTTCCTGTGAAAATTAAGTACCTGTGTTGCAAAGCTCTTCAAAAGTGCTAGCCCTCATTGTGCATTGTGTGGTAGGACCAGATAGAGCAACAAAGGAAATCCAGTGTCATTGCTGTGGATGTGACAAGACCACCTGGTGGTTCCTTGGATGTGATGGTGACCTTTGAGCTGGGCTTTTCCAGTTGAGCAGACACACACACAGGACATAATCTAGTCAAGGAGAGCAAGCCTGAGCTCTGAAGTAGAAAGTCAGTGTAGAGAGTGGGTAGTGGGTGGTGGGTGAGGTTCCCAGGATGTGGTCCAGGGAGCCTGAGGCTGAAGCAGGAGCAGGGCCACATGGCAAGGCACAGGAGCTACGTGCCAGCAGTGATGGTAAGGGTTGTGTAATGGCCACAGACTGGTGGTGGATGTGGCTCAGGGCCATGACTTGAATCCCCTCCCCCTGCTCCCAGTTTGTCTGGTTCTAGACTGTGGGATCAAAAGGAGTCCCATGATGGGTAGGGAGGGAAGCCGTACGAGTGTGCAAAGAGAGAGGGGTTTGACTCGTGGTTGTGTTCACAGTGAAGCCAGGTGCGGACGAGGACCACCAGGAGAAATGCTTGTCCCAGCTCTACACCCAAATGCCAGAGGGGCTGACACCCTTGGCCACACTGAAGAACCAGCAGCAGCGCCAGCAGCTGGGTGCGTATGGACTCTGAACGCTCCCTTCTGGCTCTTAGCCTGTCCTGCACACAAAGCCCAGATTCTCCCCCATGGGGGAATGGATGGGTTAGGGTGTTGGGACCAAGCATTGTGGCTTCTGAGAATCAGGAGGTTCAGCCTCTTCTCTCAGAGGCCCCCCAGAATGCCTTCTCACAGCCCCATGAATGCCCCGGGTTCCAGTCTTGGAGCCAGATGGCTGTCAATCTCCCTGAACAGTATGGAAAGAGATCCCTTAGTTTTTTCACTCAAGGTTGGCACTCTCCCTATTGAGCCACAGCTCTATTTCCAGCTTTTTTGCTGGTTAATTGGAGATAAGAATCTCATGGACTTTCCTCCCTGGACTGGCTTTGAACCACAATCCTCAGACCTCAGCCTCCTGAATAGCTAGCTACCAGTAGCTCCTTTAGAAAGGTCTACACCTCCTGCCACCTCGGTGATAAGATTCACAACAGGCCATGTGGGTTGTGGCTTCTACCTGCAGGGAAGTGCCATCTGCAGACAGCCATTACCCACCACGAAGAGTCCCTAAGGGAAGCCAGCCTGTGCAAGAAGCTACGCAATATCAATGTGCTCCAGGAGGTGCTAACGGCAGCCCACCAACGTACCCGGCTCAAGTACGAGCAACACCGAGAGGAAGATGATATCCTGAACTTGATGGAAGCCCCTGACATTGTGTGTGAGTGGCAAGACCAGGCCTTTGGGTCTGTGGGCATGTTGGTCTTGTGAGTATGGGCGTGGCATTTGTGCCTGTGGGCGGGGCCTATGGCTGAGGTCTGTCTGCTTTTAGTCAGAGCCTCACTATTGTGGTCCTGCGTGGTTGGTGGAGCCTGTAGGCTGGTGGGCAGGACCTGAGTTCCTGTTTTGGGATCAAAGCCTTATTCCTGTGGGCAGGGCCTATGTGCCTGTGGGTGGGGCCTTATACTTATGTGACTTGCCTGTATACTTGTGGTCAGAGTTTTTTTATTCCTGTGGGCAGAGTCTGCTCCTAAAAAAGCAAGATGTGCCTGTCATGGGAGGTCCCAGCATCCCAGCTGCATACAGCCTGTGTTTGCCTGTCCTGCAGGCCAAGCCAGCCCTCTGCATGAGGGTCTTGAACCACTACATCGGGGCTTCCCTTACCCTGCCCTTTTGTCTCCTTATTCCTGCTCTAGTGGCTTTCTTGTGATCCCTTCTCTTGGCATTCTGATGCCTGTCATCCTGGATCTATCCTCTGGGTTATTTATTTTTGCCTGGCATCACCCACCTCTAGTCTTTGTATCTTTTTTTTTTTTCTCTTTTTTTTTTATTGTAATTAGTAAAAGGGTTACATGATATTTGCCAGATAGAAGGTGCATTAATAGTCTTTGTATCTTAAAGATACTGCATGCTCTTGCTTCCATTTTTTTTCTTTCTCTTTTTTTTTTATGGGCCATGGGGCTTGAACTCTGGGCCTGGACACTGTCCCTGAGCTCTTTAGCTCAAGGCTACCACCCTACCCCTTGAGCCATGCTCCTCTTTAATTGGAGATGAGTCTCATGTTCTTTAGTGCCCAGGCTGGCACTAAATCTCAACCTCCTGAATAGCTAGGATTACAAGTGTGAGCCACCACGCCCAGCTTGCTTCCATTTTCTAGATTCTTCTTCAGATTCCTCCTTTTCAGCTGAGGAGTTTCTGCCATATCTGTCTGTCTATATCTTTCTGTTTTTCTTTTCTTTCTCCCTTCCCTTGTCCCACTCCCTCCCCTCCATTTTTTTCTTTCCTCATACTGGGGCTTGAACTCAAGGCCTAGGCACTGTCTCTTAGCAATTTTGCTCAAGGGTGGTGCTCAATCACTTGAGCCACAGCTCTACTTCTGGCTTTTGGTGATTAATTGGAGTTAATAGTCCCAAAGACTTACCTGTCTTTGAACTGTGATCCTTAGGTCTCAGTCTCCTGAGTTAACAGATGTGGGATACCAGTGCCTAATGTAGCTTGAGTTTGCTGAGGATCATTTCTCATTACTGAGATTCTTAACCTTTTAATTTTCCTCTTTTAGCTAAAACTGAGCAAGAAGTAGAAGTAATACCACCACAGTTCTCCAAGGTCACAGTCACAGACTACTTCCAGAAGCTGGTATGTGGAGTATTTCCTTCATAAATGACCTAAGGTGATGGCTTGTAAGTTTCATACATACATTGTCTTCATCCATCCGGGACCCTATACAAAACACCATCCAATGGATGACTTATTATAAACAACAGAAAGTTAAGCTGCTTCCTGTTCTAATGGCCGAGAAGTTCAAGGTCAGGGTGCTGGCAGATTTAGCATTCGCTAAGAGCTGCTTGCTAAGTCACAGATGGCCTTTTGCTGTATTCTCAAATGGTATTAGGGGCTGGTGAACCCCCTTGAGCCTAACTGTAAGAGCACTGATCTAGTGCTCAGGGCCTGAGCACTGTCCCTGGATTTTCTCAAGGCTAGGGCTCTACCACTTGATCCTCATCACCATTTCTGCTTTTTTCTATGTATGTGGTACTGAGAAATGGAACCCGGGTCTTCCTGCATTCTAGGCAAGCACTCTACCACTAGGCCAAACTCCCAGCCCCTAAAGTACTATTTTTACAGCCTGTAATCATAGCACTTGGAAAACTAAGGTAGAAAGATCCTTTCGGTCCAGAAATTCAAGACTATCCTAAGGATCACAGCAAGATGCACCAACATCCATCCCCTGAGAGGAAAAATAATAAAAATAAATAAAACGATCCTAGCTACTCAGGAGGTAAAATCTGAGGATTGCAGTTCAAACCTAGCCCCGACAAGAAAGTGTGTGAGACTCTGTGCTCCATTTAATTACTGAAAAGCTAGAAGTAGAACTGTGATTCAAGTGGTAAGGTTGTTATCTTTGAGTAAAATAGCTAAGGGACAGACTCCAGGCCCTGAGTTCAAGACCTACTACCAACACAAGAAAATACAGGTAGAACCAAATGTGCTTCAGTCTCCAAACCCTCCAGCCTAAGGAGTCTTCTCTTCCCAGGGCCCCCTATCTGTGTTCTCAGCCAGCAAGAGGTGGACTCCTCCTCGAAACATTCACTTCACCGCGGAAGAAGGGGACTTGGGCTTCACACTGCGAGGGAACAGCCCGGTGCAGGTCCACTTCCTGGACCCTCAGTGCTCTGCTGCGGTAAGCCTATCCTGTTCTTCTTTTCTTTTCTTTTTTTTCCAGTCCTGGGCTTGAGCTCAGGGCCTGAGCACTGTCCTTGGACTTTCTCAAGGCTAGAGCTCTACCACTTGAGCCTCAGCACCACTTCTGGCTTTTCTTCTATGTATGTGGTACTGAGGAATCGAACCTGGGTCTTCATGCATGCTAGGCAAGCACTCTACCACTAGGCCAAACTCCCAGCCCTCCTGTTCTTTTTTTCTTATGCCAGTTCAGAGGTTTGAACTGAGGGCCTGGGCACTGTCCTTGAGCTTCTTTTGCTCAAGGCCAGTACTCTAACACTAGAGCCACAGCTTTGAATCCTTTTTATTTTTCCCCTGATGGTTAATTGAGATAAGAGTCTCATGTCTTTTTCTGCCTGGACTGGTTTTGAACTCTGCTTCTCAGATCTCAGCCTTGTAAGTAACCAGGGTGAGTTAGCACTTGGCTAACTTATTCCCCCCTTCCCCCCGCTGCTTCTTCTTTTTTTTTTTTTAATGAGAGGAACCCATAGGGTTCCTGAGATTTGAAGATTGTGGTTCAAAGACACCCTAACAAGAAAGTCTTGAAGATTCTTATTTCCAGTGAATGACCAAAAAAGGCTAGAAGTGAACGTGGGGCTCAAAATGATAACCTTGAGAAGGAAAAACAAAGTTCAGGCCAGGAGTGTGTACTAGTGGTAGAGTGCTTGTCTAGTATGCACAAAGCCCTGGGCTTGATTCCCTGCTACCACATACACAGAAAAAGCTGGAAGTGGTGCTGTGGCTCAAGTGGTAGACTGCTAGTCTTTTCTTTTCTTTTCTTTTTTTTTTTTTACCAGTCTTGGGGCTTGAACTAAGGACCTTAGCACTGTCCTTGCACACTTATTGCTCAAGTCTAGAGCTCTGCCACTTGAGCTACAGCACCACTTCTGGCCTTTTCTGAGTGTGTGGTACCGAAGAATGGAACCCAGGGCTTCATGCATGGTAGGCAAGCACTCTACCACTAGGCTATGCTCCCAGCCCAGTACTAGTCTTGAGAAAGCCCAATAACAGTGCTCAGGCCCTGAGTTCATGCCCCAGGATAGGTACAAATCTAAAACAAGAGAAAACACTAACCTTTATTCAAATAATATTCTCCTAGCTTGCAGGAACCAAAGAGGGAGACTATATTATTTCCATTCAAGGCATGGATTGTAAGTGGCTGACAGTGATTGAGGTCATGAAGCTGCTGAAGGGGTTTGGCGGGGACGAGATTGACATGAAGGTGATAAGCCTCCTGGACTCCACATCTTCCATGGTGAGTGTGGCGGGGCAGTGAGCATAGTGTGAGTTCTGCGCCAGGGACCTCTGCCTCCCCTATGTGGCATAGTATGGCACACACTACCAGTTCCTAAAGTGAAGTCCTAGAATCTACTCATCCTGAATTGAGACAATTTTTGAAAACTTTTAATTTCCCAATTTCATATTAATAGTTATTAAAAAATACATATTTAAGGGGCTGGGAGTTTGGCCTAGTGGTAGAGTGCTTGCCTAGCTTGCACAAAGATCTGGGTTCGATTCCTTGGTACTAAATAATAGAAAAAAGCAGGAAGTGGTGCTAAGGCTCAAGTGGTAGAGCTCTAGCCTTGAGAATGACCAAGGATAGTGCTCAGGCCTTGAGCTCAAGCCCAGGACTGGCCAAAAAAAAAAAAAAAACACAAAAAACAAACAACAAAAAAAGTTTAATTTATATCATGTGCATGGCTTTAAAAAAAATAGTTCTGATGGAAACAAGATACTGTAGCTATAATCCCAGCTAACTCAGGAGGCTGAGATCTGGAAGATACAGGTTTGAGGCTCGTCTTACAGAAAAGTCTATAGAAAAGTCTGTAACACTCCCATCTCCTTCAGAATAACTAGCAAAAATATACTGGAGACATGGAGCAGGTGATAGACCACCAGCCTTGAGCAAAGGAGTCAAGATTCAGGTGAATGGTAGCTCATAATTAGCTACTCAGAAGACTGAGATCTGAGGAACAAAGTCTGTAGCCATCCCAGGACAAGAATGTCTATGATACTGTTATCTCCAATGTACTAGAAAACTGAAAGTGGACCTGTGGCACCCAAGCTCTGAGTTCAAGCCCCACAACTCACAAAAAAAAAAAAAATTTCTGGGTCCTGAGTTCAACTTTAAGTATCAGCATCCCCCCCCCAAAAAACAACAGAAAAGGGGAGTTTCACCCTGTCTTAGGCGCCTTAGTTATGGGACCACCAGCTTAAACTACACAGAGAAGGTTCTTACCCGAGAATGGGCCCTCAGTAAGCACCACAAAGTGGTGTCTTGATAATGTAAAAGAAAGAATGTGGGGCTGGGAATAAGGCTTAGTGGTAGAGTGCATGAAGTCCTGGATTCGACTCCTCAATACTACATAAACAGACAAAGTTGGAAGAGGAACTGTGGCTCAAGTGGTAGAGTGCTAGCCTTGAGTAAAAGAAGCTCACAGACAATAAGTTCAAGCCCCAGCACTGACAAAAAAAAAAAAAGAGTGGTTTAACATCATTACCATCTGGGGTTGAGGAAAGGCCCACAGACAGGGCAGGAACCTGGATGTAAAGCACTATAGATGCAGGAGGGAACTATAAGGAGGCAGGAGAGGGAAGGAGGCAGGGCCCTGAGGCTAGAAACAATTGAACCTTTTGGGAAGGGCGGTGATGCTTGTTCTAGAGTGATACCTGCTGTCTGTAGGCTGCTCACAGTTCCAGCCAGCCAGCTATGCCTGGGGCTTCACTGGGGTACAGAGGAGGTAGGGATACAAGAGTGTGTGTGTGTGTGTGTGTGTGTGTGTGTGTGTGTGTGTGTGTGTGTGTGTGTGTGTGTGTGTGTGTGTGTGTGTGTGTGTGTGTGTGTGTGTGTGTGTGTGTGTGTGTGTACGTGTACGTACGTGTACGTGTGTACGCCTTCCCTGTGCTTTTTTGCTCAAGACTCTACCACTTGAGCCATAGTGCCAATTCTGATTTTTTTGGTAGTTAAATTGGAGGTAAGAGTCTTACATCCATAAGACTCTTGCCCTGGACTGGGTTCAAACCATGATCCTCATATCCCAGTCACCTGGGATTACAGGTATGGCCACTGCCACCCAGCATGGATTTGTTGAGGTTTGTTTGTATAAATACGGTTACAGGAAAGACATCATAAACCTTGAACAGCTGCATGGGCAGAGGCCTTTTTTCTTTTGGCTAATACTAGGTCTTGAACTCTGGCCCTGTCCCTGAGCTTTTCAGGTCAAGGCTAACGCTCTACTGCTTGAGCCACAGTGCCACATCGAGTTTTCTGGTAGTTCATTGGAGCTGAGTCTCATGGATTTTTGTGTCCTGGCAAACTTTGAACCGAGATCCTCAGATCTCAGCCTCCTGAGTAGCTAGGATTACAGGTTTGAGCCACAGCACTTGGCTCCCTTAGCTTTTTTTACTCAAGCAAGGATGGTGCTTCTCTGCCACTGGCACTTTATCACTTGAACTGTATAGCTATACAAGCTTTTGGAGGGTTGAGATACAGTCTTAGCAACTTTGCTGCCCTGGCTGGCTTTGGACCATGATCTTCAGATCTCAGCTTCCTAAACAGCTAGGATTACTGGCCTGAGCCCCTTTGCCTAGCTCAGTAGCTTTTTGTATAATGGAGTTAAGGAGGAAGAAAATAGAAGTCAGTCATGCTCTGAGAGTTCCCCCTGAATTGGTCATCCATGCCAATCTATTTAGGCAACTGGGTATTTGAGGCTTAAAAGGAGATACCCAAGCCAGAAGTTGCCTGTCATCCTAGCTACCCAGGAGACTGAGATCTGAGGATCATAGTTCAAAGCTAATCTGGGCAGAAAACTCCCAAGAAACTCTTACCTCCAATTAACCACTAAGTCAGAAGTGGAAATGTGACTCAGGAGGTAGAGGGCTATAGCTCTGAGCAGAAAAAGAAAACACACAAGGCCCTGAGTGAAAGCCTCATTACCAGCACCAAAAATAAACCAACCAACAAAAACAATTAAAAACATGTTCCCGGGGCCAGGAACTTGGCCTAGTGGTTAAAGTGCTTGCCTAGCAAGCACGAAGACCCGGGTTCGATTCCTTGGTACCACATATATAGAAAAAGCTGGAAGTGGTGCTGAGGCTCAAGTGGTAGAGTTCTAGCCTTGAGAAAGTCCAAGGACAGTGCTCAGGCCCTGAGTTCAAGCCCAGGACTGGCAAAAAAAAAAACAAAAACATGTTCCCTAAAGATGTAAGAATTCGAGCTAGGCACTGGTGGTTCATGTCTATAATCTTAATTACTCAGGAGGTTGAGATCTGAGGATTGTAGTTCAAAGCCAATCTGGGCAAGAAAGTCAATGAGACTTTGTTGGGGTTGTGGTGGTGGTGGTGGTCATGGGGTTTGAACTCTGGGCCTGGGTACTATTCCTGAGCTCTACCACTTTGAGACACAGCTTCACTTCTGGTTTTCTGGTAGTTAATTGGAGATAAGAATCTCCTGAATAGCTAGGATTACAGGCATGAGCCACTGGCACTATGAGACATTTATCTCATAATAATAAACTACTCAGAAAAAACCTGAATGGCCCTGTACCTCAAGTGGCAGAGAAGCTCAGGGATAGTAACCAGGCCCTGGGTTCAAGCCCAGGAGATACACACAAACACAGCCACACACTTCCAAAGAGTGTGCCTCTTTCTGCATGAAAGACTCAGAGAGCCAGTGATGGGGGATGGGTGGCGGGAATGAAAGGAAAAGGGTTAAGAGGCCAGTAGAAGAAAGCAGAGCCCCTGGGATGGTCCTGGGAGAACTGTGGGGTTAAGGAAACTTTTCAAAGAATGTGGTGTGCACTGAGGCAGAGAAAGTGGAGCCAGCTGGAGGGTGGAGGTCTTTGAGGAAGGAATGCAGGCAGGACTGGCAGTAGAAGAGAGGGGCTGAGGAATCTGTCCAGGGGAGGACTTGGGTGTGTGGAGAGAAGATAAGGCATGAGGAGGTGTTTGGAGGAGGACAGGGTGATGGATGGAGGAAGGGAAAGACAGACGAGCCAAGGGAGTGCGCTGCTTAGCGGATTCGAATTTCAAAGCTTTGAAATATCCTCACCAACATGCAGCTTTGAAAAATGGCCCCATGATAAGTGCTGGTGGGCTCAAGAGGCGGAGAGATCTGAGTGAGCATGACGTTCAAAGCCAGCTGGTACAGAGAAATCTGACTCTCCGTAAAGCCAGAAATGGAGGTGTGGCTCAAGTGGCAGAGCATCAGCCTTGAACAGGAAAAAAAAAAGTCAAGCAAGAATTTGACGCGCAGTGTACACACACAGAGTTCTGTGTATGCATAAGCCCTCTTCCCCGTCTCCCACCCCCTCTACTGTCCCCACAAATTTCAGGTTTCTATTTGAGTGTCCTGTGAAGGGTAAAGCTTCTACCTTAGCACTGGTTTAGTAGATGTCTTGCCATGACTGACAGCCTTCTTCCTTCCGCTCTTCTGTACAGCCTGGAAAGTGTGCCACATATTCTGTGGGAATGCAGAAAACCTACTCCATGATCTGCTTATCCATCGATGATGATGATAAAAGTTATAAAACTAAGAAGATCTCAAAGAAGCTGTCCTTTTTGAGTTGGGGTACCAGTAAGAACAGACAGAAGTCAGCCAGCACACTGTATCTCCCAGCAGTCGGAGTGGCCAGACCTCAAATCAAGAAGAAGCTCCCGACTCCCTTTAGCCTGCTCAACTCAGACTCGCTATACTAAGTACAATGTGGAAGAAACAGATGTTCACCCACTGGCCAGTCCAGGCCTTTCAATCTGTGCCATAGGAGAAAATACCTAAGTGTCGTCACCTCCAGTTTTATCCAGTATAGACTTGTCTTTGGTGAGCTTTTAGAGACATGACAAGAATCCTCTGGAAATCTATGGGAAGCACATTTGTTTAGAATGTCACCGTATTGCTGCAGATTATTTATTTTAGAAGGTATTGTACATAGAACATTGTCTAGACGATGACCGCTCTTAATGATTTTAGTTAGGAACTAACAGAGGTAAACTGAGGTTACTTTACTACATCAGTGGTATTTCTAAGTGTCCAGGCTGGGATAAGCCTATTCTTGATCTAGAGTCCAGCAGACCCCTGAATTAAAGATAGGTCAGGGCAATAAAGGATAGGGAAGTTTGTGTTACTAAAAATTTTGCCAACCTGGCCACTGTTGGCTTAGATCTGCAATCGTAGCTACTCAGGGGGCTGAGATCTAAGGATCACTATTTGAAGCCAGCCTGGGCAGGAAAGTAAAGACTCTGACCCCTAAGGAAGCCTGAGTACCAGCCTTGAGCAAAAAAGGGTCACTAGTCCCTAAGTTCAAGCCCCTAGAACCACATACACATACACACACAGCCACAAATATGTCCCCCAAAACTATTTCCTCTGAAGAATTCATTACCTTGAAAGATTTTAGGGGCTGAGAGTATGGCCTAGTGGTAGAGGTCTTGCCTAGCATGCACAAAGCCCTGGGTTCAATTCCTTGGTACCATATACACAGAAAAAGCTGGAAGTGGTGCTCAAGTGGTAGAGCACTAGCTTGGGGACAGTGCCAGGCCCTGATTTCAAGCCCCAGGGCAGGAAAAAATTTTTTTTACTGTTCTACCAATGAATGCTATTTCTAGATCAAGTCTAGTGCCAAATTTATCTTATTTGTAGGTTTTTTCTTTTTCTTTTTTGGTGGTGCTGGGGATTGAATCACTGCCAAAAATAAAGCAAAAAGAAAAACAATTTACAAGCAGCTTGTCCTTTAGTGTGACTCTACTTAGAAGTTGCTGGCCTAGCAGTGTTTAAAATGTGATTGTGTCGCCAGGATAGATACTATATTATTGAATACTCCAAACCTTACAACATCTTCCTCAAAATAAAAAGCACATAACTATGTATTTTATGTCTTAGGTAAGAGAGTAGGTCTATATTTTCTAAGGTAAAAATGTCAATGACTAAGTTTTAAGCTGTATTTGACTTTTTTTAAGAACATTCTTAGCAGTTTGACTTCTTTGGCTTAAGAGGAATGATGCTGGCCGGGCATGGTGGCTCACGCCTATAATCCTGGCTACTCAGGAGGCTGAGATCTGAGGATCAATGTTCCAAGCCAGCCCGGGCACTACAGGGCACTACAGAACATGAGACTCTTATCTCCAGTTAACCCAAGATGGGAAATGGGGTTCTGACTCCAGGGCTAGGGTGGTAGCCTAGAGCTGAAGAGCTCATGGACAACACCCAGACCCAGAGGTCAAGCCCCACGACCCACAAAAAATAAAAATGAATGACGCTGTGACTCTTAAGGATGGATTCATGGCTGACATAGAGACCATGTTGCTTAGTATAGAGCACTGCAATCTTAGTTTCCAGAATTAATGAGACTTAGCCACATTTTTCTACTGTGCAATATCTTAAAGGAAGCAACCACCTGTGGAAAACGTGTCCCCGCTGTTCGTATGACTGTTTGTTGTAAATATATAAATAAATGCATTTATTCATCTGAATCAAGATTTTATTGCTTTCACTTCCCTCAAATCATCAATAGCATAGTTTTTTTTCTTGCATTTTATTTTAAAAAAAATGACTAATATTTCACAAAATAAACTTTTGGATACATAGTATTTTTTTTAATCACGTCATTATTATATGTATAACCTGGATGCCAGTGGCTCACACCTATAATCCTAGCTACTCTGGAGGCTGAGATCGGAGGATTCAGGTTCAAAGCTAGCCTTGCACAGAAAATCTAGAGGGCTCTTTATCTTTAATCAGCAAAAATGGAGAAATGGAGTTGACACTCAAGTGGTAGAGCACCAACTTTGAATGGAAAAGCTGAGTTGAACAAGTGTGAAGCAGAGTTCAAGACCTAATACGACCAGAACAAAAGATACAGAGGAAAGAGAATATACAGGGACATTATTTACATGGACAGTGGCCCCCAGAGCACAGGTCTACAGACAAGACCTGAAGATGCAAGCGATTCATTATAGCTGTTTCCTAGAGATGTCCACAACTCTTGCCTGAAATCTTCCAAGACAGTTCTATGACAGGTGTGGGTCAAGACCCCTCATATGAGAGGTCCTAACACACAAAAGTCGTGGCTGGTCCTTTTTGTCTTGGCAGACTGTCACAAGCAGTGAGACCTATATTCAAACCCAGACCTCAAAAAGAACCTCAAGGACTTGCCTGTCTTTTATTGTTTACTGTGAGAGGAAATCCTATTTCTTGGTTTGACTGGATAGTTGTACTGGTACTAAGATTTGAGGCCACCTCTTGCTTGGCCTTTTCAATCAAGGTTGGAGTTCTGCCACTAGAGCTACACTTCCACTTGTGACTTTTCACTGGTTAAATTGGAGATAGGAGTTTTATGGATTTGTCTGTCCAGGCTGCCTTTGAACTGCAATCCTCAGATCTCAGCCTCCTAAACAGCTAGGATTACAGGTGTGAACTACCAGTGCCCTCTCTTCTCCCCCTTTCCCTCCTCTGCTTCTCTCTCTCCTTGCCAGTCCTAGAGCATGAACTCAGGGCCTGGGTGCTGCCCTGAGCTGCTTTTGCTCAAGGTTAGCATTCTACCAGTAAAACTTCCCCTCCTTTCCCAGCTCCTGTTGGTAGTTGGAGATAAGAATCTCCTGCTCCAGTTGCCTTTGAATCACGATCTTCAGATCTCAGCTTCCTGATTAGATCAGATTGCAGGTATGAGTCACCGGCACCTGACTGTTCCTTGATTTTTAAATAGGAAAAGCAGATCTAGGATCCTATAGAAAACAACCGTAGTAGATGTGAAGTCAGGTCAACTGGATTGGGTGAAGAAGGCATAGATTTGCTGGGCCACCACTGGGCCTACCACGGGCTCCAGTTCTTTGACTGAAGCATTGCTGAGTTGTTGGATGCTTGGGAATTTCTGAAGGAGGAGGAGAGCTTTAACTTTTCCAACTCCTGGGATCTGTTGAACAGTTCGAACAAGGGAAGTTTCAGAAAGTCCTACCCGTGTTGTTTTCCTGAGGAAAGGATTCTTTCTGGTCTCTTGGCTCTGCTCTTCCACCTAGACCAGAAATTAAAAAGAACAGCTCGTGAGCACCCTCTGGAGGAAAAGTTTATTATAGCAGTCTTAGCTAGGGGTAAGGAAAAGAGGAGCTTCAACACAGGGGCACTACCACTTTGCATTTTCCACTCAGAGATAGCATTTTCCCACTTGAACCACACCTCTACTTCTGGATTTGGGGTAGTGAACTGGAGATGAGTCTCATGGTCAGGTGCCCATAGTTCATGCCTGTAATCCTGAGTATCATGGTTCAAAGCCAGTGCTGTCCGTGAGACCTGAGCACTGTGGCTCAAAGTAGTTGAGCTCTGGCCTTGAGCTGAAGAGCTCATGGACAGCGCCCAGGGTCAAGTCCCAAGACAGACAAAATTAATAATAATAATAATAATAATAATAAAAAGTTTCACGGACTTTCCTGCCTGGGATGGCTTTGAATGGTAATGCTCAGATCTCAGCCTTTTGAATACCTCGGGGTATTCAATATAGGCCTGAACCACTGGCATCCAGTTTCCCTATCTCTCTTTTTCTTCACTTTTTAAATTGTTATAATAGTGACGTATGTAGAGAGGGCTCTATCACTGGGAAATTTTTGTTTGTGTGACTCAAACTCAGGGTCTGGGCACTGTCCCTGTCCCCTTAGCTCTTTTTGCTCAAGGCTAGAGTTCTATAACTTTGAGCCATAGCTCCACTTGGGTTTTTTTTAGGTGGTTAATTGGAGAGTCTCTTGGAACTGGTCGTTCGTGGCTCATTCCTGTAATCCTAGCTACTCAGGAGACTAGCATCTGAGGACTGTGGTTTGAAGCCAGCTCAGGCAGTAAAGTCCATGAGAGTCTTATCTCCAATAAACTACTCAGAAAAAACAAATAGCACTGTGGCTCTAGTGGTAGAGCACTAGCTTTGAGTACAAAGAAGCTCACGGATAGCACCCAGGCCCAGTTCAAGCCCCAGCACTGGCCAAAAAAAAAAAAAAAAAAGTCTCCACTCTTAGAAATTCTAACAAACTAAGTTGAAAAACTAGTAAAGAACCAGCTTGCAGGGGATGTGGTTTAGTGGTAGAGTGCTCGCCTAGCATGTGTGAAGCCCTGGGTTCAATTCCTCAGCACTATATCAACAGAACAAGTTGGAAGTGGTTCTGTGGCTCAAGTGGTAGAGTGCTAGCCTTGAGCAAAAGAAGCTCAAGGACAGTGCCCAGGCCTGAGTTCAATTCCCAGGACAGGCCGAAAAAAAAAATGTTTGCTTAAATAAATATAATAAGCTTACACATGGATGTTCTGGTGCTTAATAAATATGGAGAATTAAGATTTTTTTCACCATTGGAAATGCAGGATAGTGAACATCCAAAAGCAGACCTTAAACTTCCTCACTTTGTTATGTGGTTGTCTAGAGAAGGGGGCAGGCAGTCTCTATAGCAGCTTTGAACCTAGATGTCTCCAAAAAAAACAAAACAAAAAACAAAAAAACGATTCAATAAACCAAGCCAGATGCCTGTAATCCTAGCTACTCAGGAGGCTTGAGACCCAAGAATGGAGGTTGGAAGCCCTCCCATGAAACACTTATCTCCAAATTAACCAGCAAAAAGCTACAAGTAGAGGTGTGGCTCAAATGGTAGAGCTTCAGCTTTTTTTTTTTTTTTTGCCAGTCCTGGGCTTGAGCTCAGGGCCTGAGCACGGTCCTTGGACTTTCTCAAGGCTAGAGCTCTACCACTTGAGCCTCAGCACCATTTCCGGCTTTTTTCTATGTATGTGGTACCGAGGAATCGAACCTGGGTCTTCATGCATGCTGGGCAAGCACTTTAACCACTAGGCCAAACTCCCGGCCCCCCCCCCCTTTTTTTTAAATTGTATTTTATTGTCAGGGTATATATAGAGGGATTACAGTTACAGTGGTCAGGTAGTGGGTACATTACTTCTCGAACACTGATACCCATTCTTCTGGTTTTGTCCTAGAGTGTCAGCTTTGAGCAGTGCAAAAGCTAAGGGATAACACCTAGGCTCAGAGTTCAAGCCAAAGTACTGGCATAATAATGAGAGGGAAAAAGATTTGATAAATATAAGGAATGTTAAGGACCGGATTTTTTTTTTCCAGTCCTGGGGCTTGAACTCAGGGCCTGGGCAACGTCCTTGGGTTTTTCTCAAGGCTAGCATTCTATGGGGTTTGACACTGGAGCCACAGCATCACTTCTGGCTTTTTTCTGTGTATGTGGTACTGAGGAATCAAACCTGGGGCTTCATGCATGCTAGGCAAGCGCTCTACCACTAGACCATGCTCCCTGTCCAAGGACTGGAAAGGACTGTCAGCATAGAGAAGCCGCCAGGCCTGTTGAGAATCTGAAGGACAACTGTGAAGAATTAGGTACTTACAAACTGGACAATGAGACAGGCTGCTTCCATCTGGTTTCCTACAGGAAGTAAGACCATCCCAAGATCCAGCACCACAAACTTCTGTATGGCTGGGAAGTACTGTTCATTGATCTGCGTTTTTTCCACCACTACAATCCCTTGAAGATGACCACACTTCCGAGAAAAAGACAGTAGAGCATTTTGTAACAGAATTCTTTCCAAAGCCGAGGAAACTACCCTGAGCTGGTGGCTAGAGTTGTCACTCTAGCAACTCAGGAGCTGAGATCTGAGGATTGTTCAAAGCCAGCCTGGGCAGGAAAGTCTGTGAGACTCTGAGACTTTGATCTCGAACAAACCAGCCAAAATCCAGAAGTGGAGCTGTGGTCCAAGTGATAGAGCTCCAGCATTGATCCAGAAGAGCTCTGGATCAAGCCCCAGAACAAGAAAGCTATGGCCTATGGTATACAAATTATTCTAAAGGATGGGAGAATAAGTCAATGTTCTATTTCGACTTAATTCAATACGTACATTTCGAACCCGGACAAGTCTCTTTCTGTAGCCATTTCCTGCCACCAGCTCAGCTTCGGTGATGAAAATAATGCAAGATCTACTGGACAGGTAAAAGTCTGCCAAGTTCAGGCCATCCTCAAAAATAAGTTTAATTTTCCCTTGAAATAAAGAAAACAAAATGAGTTGTTTAAACTTTTTTTGTTTTGTTTTCCTTTTTCCATGTCATTCCTGTCGCTTGAACTGAAGGTCTGGGCACTGTCCCTTAGCTTTTTCACTCAAGGCTCCATCACTTAAGCCATACTTACGCTTCCAGTTTTTCATTTTTGTCCTTATTGGTTAATTGGAGATGAATCTCACCGATTTATCCTGTCCGGGGTTGGCTTCCAAGTTTGATGTTCAGATCTCACCTTGGCTGAGTAGCTGAGATTACAGGTGTGAGCTGTAATATCCCAGCCATATGGGGGGGGGGAGGCGAACCTCTCCCCCAGCAATAATCACCAGCACTCAGTGAGCAGAGCTAAGAGTCAGTTTAATAGCAGTGCAGCGGCATCTCCCAACCTTGGGGCTGATAAGAGAGCAGCCCTGACCTTCTGTGGGGCTAATTTTAAAGGTGAACACCACACACAGGTGGTAGTCACCTTACGATGCCCACAGTGAATAACCATAAGGATGAAAGAAACCACACGCAGGTGGTCGAGCAGGTGAAGCATGTTTACAAAAACAAAAAACAATTTGGTAGCTAAGCCTGCCAGGTTATTACCTGAGCCACCAGGGATCCAGCTTAAACACTGGCTAAGGAATCGACAGGTGGATTTTTTAAATTTTTATATTCTTTTTTATTGTAATTAATAGAAGGGTTACATTATATTCGCCAGATTGAAGGAGCATTACTTCTCATACATTGACACCCCTTCTCATGTTTGTGTCCCCATTTCCCTCCCCCCCCCCCGATTATCTTTTTTTTTTTTTCTTACCGACCTTGCATCTCTTGCGCCAACTGCGACCCTCGCCATCTCTCCCGGGCCACCACGTACCCCAAAGGCACATGCACCGGGCCAGTGTCATCGGGGGGATCGCTGTCCATCGGTGATCTGGCTCTGAAGAGGAAAATGCAAACAAGCGTCCTTGAACAAGCTCTTCCCTGTACCCCCGCCCCGTTGTACCCCCTCGGCACTGCGGTCTCCCTAACGACTGCATTGTCTGCATTGATTTCCCTCACGTCCAAGCCCCAGACCGCTCGTTCGGGTACCTGAGAGACCTCCGCGCTGCGCCGCGGGCCCCAACAGAGGCCGCACCACTTCCGGTTCCTCCTCTCAGCGGGTTCGCCTAATGTAGTTCCTTCTGCCCGCCTCCCCGCCTTCAGCAGCGCCGGATAGGCTGTCCTGTTGGATTGACATCTCCGCTGCCCAATAGAAACATCTAAAACGCAGGCCACTTCCACACTTAGGTGGGAATTTGAACGAAGCGCGCCGGTTGCCAAGAGCGACGGAGCGTGGAAGTAAGCTCAGCTGTGATTGGTCCGGCACAAACGGCAACCAATAGCAAGCGCGGATATTGCGAAGTCGGGGGAAAACAGCGGTTGGCGTTAGACCCGCGGCGAGGAGGCTCGGCTGAGGAGTGCCGCCGGTTTGTGCCGGCTGCTGGAATAAGTACTAGGGAAATCCAGACTCCAGGCGTACCCACACGTTCTGTAAAGTACAAGGATGCTGCTGAGCTTTCGGAGAGACCGCAAGAGGCAGTTTGTAAGTTAACGCCCTCCCCTGCCCTGCGCTCCGGCCCCGGGGTCCGGGGGTGGCCGGGGTCCGGGGGTGGCCGGTCCCCGGGGTCTGGGGGGGGGGGGGGACCAGTCGGGGTGTGTTTGGATGTGGCCTGAGCTTTCGCGGTGGGAAGAACCCTCTCAACATTATATATATATGTATTATATATTATATATATAAATCGGGCGCCGGTACCTCACGCCTGTAACTCAAGTCAGGAGGTTGAGATATGGAGGATTGCTGTTCGAAACCAGCCCGGCGAGGAAAAAAAAAAAAAATCTGTGACTCTTCAATTCGGCAGAAACAAACAAACAAACAAAAAAAACAGCAGCGGAAGGGCCTGGAGTTTGGCCTGGTGGTAGAGCGCTTGCCTAGCACGCACGGAGACCCGGGTTCGATTCCCTCAGTACCGCAAACATAGAAGAAGAAAAAAAAAAAAGCCGGAAGTGGTGCCCGAGCTCAAGTGGCAGCGTGCTAAGCCTTGAGGAAAAAGCCCTGAGTTGAAGCCCCAGGACTGGCACACACACACACACACACACACGGTTCCAAGAGTCAAAAAATTACAGCAACGGAGGTGTAGCCTTGAGTGAAGGAACTTAAAGAAACAGTGCTTGCTAAGGCCCTGAGTTGGAAGCCCCAGTGCTTTCACTAAAAAGGAGTCTTGAGAAAATGGTTGAGGGCCTTCCTTATTAAGTACTGTGTCACCGAAAAAGAAATAAGAAAAAAAGAAAAATCCATTTTGGAGGACTTAACTAGAGACTAGTTTCTAAGGATTCAAAGGTTAAAACTTTTTTTTTTTTTTTGCAGAGGGGAGGAAGTGAGGGGGGCGGGTGGTGGTAACTGGGGTTTAAACTCAGGACCTTTGACTTTATAGGCAAATGCTCCCATTTGAGCCATGTCCCCTGCCCATGTGTATGTGTGTACACACATATAACATACTGTGTTACAAAATAGTGTAACTACATACTATGTAATTATGTAAACATAATTATTCATAAATGACATAATTACTTATATCAAATATATGTCAGTAGTCTTCTGCTTTTCACCTAGGCAGTCTTGGACTGTGATTGTCCTGTGACCTCCACTCAGCTGGGTTTACAGATGGATTCCACCACCACCAGGCCTATTCTTTGACTTGAAGTCTTTTTCTTCTTGTGCCATGTCCCAGCCTTCAAACAGTGATCTCCACTTTCCAGGTCACTGAGATTACAGGCATTAGCAAAATATCCCAAGCCCAAAAAGCCTTTTTTTTTTTTTTTTTTGCCAGTGCTTGGCTTGAACTCAGGGCCTGAGCACTGTCTTTGGACTTTCTCAAGGCTAGAAGAGCTCTACCACTTGAGCCTCAGTATCACTTCTGGCTTTTTTTTTCCTCCTGTGTATGTGGTACCAAGGAATTGAACCCAGGTCTTCATTCATGCTAGGCAAGCACTCTACCACTAGGCCAAACTCCCAGCCCCCAAAAGCCATTTCTTGTCCTTGAACACCATCCTAGATTGTGGCAGGGCAGGAGAGGGGACAGACAGGTGAACTGTGGAGTTGCATAACAAATGTAGGGTGGCAGGTGCCACACAGAGGCAGGCAGTACAAGAATATGGTAGCAGCTGCTCTGCCAAGTAGAATCAGGGTAGCAATAAAGGCTATGGAAGACTTAAAACCTGCCCATCGTAGCCTGGGAGTTTGGCCTAGTGGTGGTGGATTGCTTGCCTAGCATGCATGAAGACCTGAGTTCAATTCCTCAAACCCATAGAAAAGCCAGAAATGGTGCTGTGGCTTAAGTGGTAGAGCTCCACCCTTGAGAAAGCCCAAGGACAGTGCCCAGGCCCTGAGTTCAAGCCCCAGGATTGGCAAAAAAAAAAAAAATAATAATAATCTGCCTATTCCTTTACTTCCTTTTCCTTCTTTTCATATATCTTGTGTCTTCCGATGCCCAGTTGACCCATGAAGGGGCCATTTTGGATAGAAGCTCCCCTCTAGGCCTTGTGGGAATAATCCTCCTCCCCTGCTCACCCCCTGGTCTTGGCCTCTCTCTTGGGGTATCCCAGCAAATCCTAGCAACACAGGATATCTTTTTCGTAGTGCACTTTCTCTGATGCTTGCTCTTCCCTTGTTTACTCTGTTTCTTGTCCTTTGTTCACACCACATTGTGGAAGAGCATCGCCTTGTAGGCTGCCACTGTCTTCTGTGGTTTTCTCTAAGGCAGTGTGTGGGCTTTCTTGCTCTTCACTCCAGGCCACCTCCACTCTGTTGTCAGTGTCCCAGTGTCTGAGATGAGGAACCAGGCTGTGGGTGGGATAGGTTAGGAGGGAATGGTGGACCACAGGATCCGATGATTTCCCCTCCTCAGTGACCTCTCCTGGTTTTTATTTGGGCAGAAACACATCGTCCATGGCTTCCTTCCTGCTGCCAGCATCGCTCCGAAGCCGGCTGTGCCCCGCACACCTCCTCCACGCAGCCCAGACCCATCCCCAGAACGGCCCCGGTAAGTATGGATGGGCAGTGCCTGTACCCTATGCCAAGTTGGCAAGAACCAGACCCAGGAAATGGGCAGCTGGCTTCTGATGTCCTGTGATCATCTTTTAGCAAATGACTGACCCCACAGCCACAGAGCCATTGTGCCACAGTGCAGGTGTGGCCTGGCTCACCACCTCCGGGGACCTTCCTGTCTCTAGCTCTGCCCTGGCTGCAGCCATTCTGGCCACCACACTGACTGGACGGACTGTCGCCATCCCCCAGCCTCGCCCGAGATCCTGGTCCGAGAGTGACACCTCAGTCGAGATGGACAGCACCACTGAGCTGCAGGCGGGCTCGGCCGAGCCCAGGCCTCGGTAGGGGTTGGTGTGGTCACTGTGTGTGGGAGGGGGGAGGGGTTTGGCATGGTCACTGTGCGCATGTGTGGTGAATCCACCGTGGTATGTGTGTATGTGCATGCACCAGTCCGAGGCTTGAATTCCAGGCCTGGGCACTGTCCTTCAGCTTTTTCTCACACTGGCTGGCACTCTACCAGTAGCTTAAATGAGCCACAGCTCCACGTCCAGCTTTTTGATGTGGTCCATTGGAGATAAGAGTCTCATAGTCTTTACTACCCAGTCTGGCTTCGAACCAAGATCCTCATATCTCAGCCTCTTGAATAGCCAATCGAATGTTCTACCATTTAAGCTACGGCCCCAGCCCTATTCACTGCTTTTAAATTAGAATTATTTCTAGAGCAGATCTTGCTAAGTGGATACTAGTGGCTCCCTCCTGAATAGCTAGGATTATGGTGTGAGCCACGGGCACATGGCCAGCTTCTGACTACTTTGGTGTATGTTGTAATACCTCCATGGTGGAAACCTGGAGGGAGTTGCCCTAATGTGTGTGCAGCAGTTAGATATGATGGTGCATTCCTGTAATCCCAGCACTCTGTTCAAAGCCAGTCTGTGCCACATGGTGACACAGCGTGTAGAAATGGATGTCAAGAATTTACTCTCAGGGGCCGGGAGTTGGCCTAGTGGTAGAGTGTTTGCCTAGCATGCACAAAGAGCTGAGTTCGATTCCTTAGTACCGTATACATAGAAAAAGCCACGAGTGGTAGAGCTCTAACCTGAGAAAGCCCAAGGACAGGGCTCAGGCCCTGAGTTCAAGCCCCAGGACTGGCAAGAAAAAAAAAAACTTACTCTCGGGCCTGAATTTTGGCCTGCCTAGTAGTAGAGTGCTTGCCTAGCATGCACGAAGAGCCGCATTTGATTCCTTGATGTAACACATACACAGAAAAAGCTGGAAGTGGTGCTGTGCTCAAGTAGTGAGTGCTAGGCTTGAGAAAGCCAATGGCAGTGCTCAGGCCCTGAGTTCAAGCCCGAGAACTGACAAAAAAAAAAAAAAAAAAAAAAAAGAATTTACTTTCTTGCTTGAAAACTCTGTATTGCTCTTAATATAGGTCCAACTGGGAGAACAAGACCGGGAAAGCCATTTCTTTGCCCTCCTTTCAGACATTGGACTACAGGGAAGACGAGAATGGTGGAATGCTGGTGTCTACCAGTGACAAGGAGTCGGGGGACAGCAGTGCTGCATGCGCTGCACCCCACATAAATCAGGTGACTGCTGCCCTGTAGAGGCCTTCCTTGACCTTAGGCCACCACTAATGTGAGGGTGGGGTGTGACCTGCTCTCCAGTGGTCACATTTGATTCCTTTTGATTTAGCTTTTAATATGTCTAATTGCTGATGCTTCCACTAAAAATTTAACTTTTTTCTTTGTTCTTCAAAAGGAAAGGTAAATTTCCTCGTGCTTCTTGTATTTTTGCCAGGACTGGAATTTGAACTCAGGGCCTGGGCACTCTCCCTAAGCTTTTTTATAAAAGACTAGCATTCTATTGCTTGAGCTACAGGTCCACTTCTGTCTTTGTGATGGTTCATTGGAGATAAGAGTCTCATACACCTTCCTACCTAGGCTGGCTTTGAACTAGCATCCTCAGATCTCAGCTTCCTGAGTCGCTAGGATGACAGGTGATGAGCCACCAGCGCTCCAACTGGTGGATGGGAAGCTTCTCGTGGCCAGACCTTGTCCCTGCAGTGCAGGCTTTTCTTAAGAACCAGGAGGTTTTCTCCAAGCCCACAAGATGTCACCCTTTCAGTGTCATTAAGGAAAGCAAAACTGCTGTGTACTAGTGGATGACACCTGTCATCCCAGCTACTCAGGAGGCTGAGATCTGAAGATCACAGTTTAAAGCCAGTCTGGGCAGAAAATCCCATGAGACCCTTATCTCCAATAAGCCAACAAAAAGCTGAAGTGGAGCTGTGGGTCAAGTGTCAGAGTGCCAGCCTTGAGTCAGAAAGCCAAGGGATAGTGTCCAGGCCCTCAGTTCAAACCTCATGACCAACAGTTTAGTTGCTGAAGGAGGCAGGTGGAAGAGGAGAGGTACTGGCAAGATATTGGATCAGGAGACATTGCCCACAGCAGGCCTTTAGCCCGTGTTCGTTCTTTTGTAACGCCAAGGAGCTGCTGTGGAGTGAAGAAGACAGAGAGCAGGATGACGATGGCTCAGGGTCGGATGGGCTGCCTGACCCCTCCCTTCCCACTAGCCAGCACACACAGCAAGGTGAGCCACACCTGTCACAGTCACCTGGGAGAGGATAGCAACAGGGCTGCTAAATCCTGACTGCCAACATGTGTGCATCCACCTTTCCATGCTGTGGCTCTGGGATTTCATTCATTGATTCATTTATGATCAATTTATTCTTGTGTCAGCACTAGGCCTTGAACTCGGGACCTGCGTAGTGTTTTTTGCTCAAGGAAAGCTAGCACACTTAGCCTTGGAGCCACGGTTCCTTCTCTGGCTTTTTGATGGCCAATAGGGATAAGAATCTCATAGACTTTTCTGCCTGGCATGACTTTGAATTGTGACCCTCAGATCTCAGCCTCCTGAGTAGCTAGGATGACCAACATGAGACACTGGGCACGGAGACTAGATTTCAAATCTTTTTTTTTTTTTTTTTTTGTCTATTGTTGGGCTTGAACTCTGGGCCTGGGTGCTGTCTTTGAGCTCTTCAGCTCAAGGCTAGGCTCTGCCACTTGAGCCACAGCACCACTTCTGGTTTTCTGGTGGTTAATTGGAGGTAAGAGTCTCACAGACTTTTGTGCCCCGGCTGGCTTTGAACCAGGATCCTCAGATCTCAGCCTCCGGAGAAGTTAGGATTACAGGTGTGAGCTACCAGTGCCCAGCTAGATTTCAAATCTTTTTTTTTTTTTTTTGTTCGAACTTTGGGCCTGGGTGTTGTCCCTGAGCTCTTCAGCTCAAGGCTACTGCCCTACCCCTTGAGCCTCAGCCCCATTTTCCATTTTTCTACTGGTTAATTGGAAATAAAAGTCTCACATTCTTTAGTTTCTGGGCTGGCTTTGAACCTCGATCCTCAAATCTCAGCTTCCTGAGTAGTCACTGTGCCAGGCTTAGACTTCAAATCTTATATTGTGTTTCAAGCACATTTATTAGTTTGTAGTTGTATTTTTGTATTTTTTTGTTTTTTAGTTTTTTTTTTTTTTTTTTTTTTTTTGCCAGTCCTGGGCTTGAGCTCAGGGCCTGAGCACTGTCCTTGGACTTTCTCAAGGCTAGAGCTCTACCACTTGAGCCTCAGCACCACTTCCGGCTTTTTTCTATGTATGTGGTACCGAGGAATCGAACCACTAGGCCAAACTCCCGGCCCCTTGTTTTTTAGTTCTGTAGGGCTTCTTTCTGTTGTCTTGTTGTTGTTGTTTTTGTGGGGGGTTTTTTGTTTTTGTTTTTTTTTGCAAATCTGTGGCTTTTTTTTTTTTTTTAATTATTTTTGGGTTTTGTGCTAGTACTAGAGTTTGAACTCATGGTTTAGGGCTGTCCCTCAGAGTTTTTGCTCAATGCTTATACTGTCCCACTTGAGCCATCATTGCACTCCTAGATTTTTTTTTGACTTTTCTAAAAGCCCAGGTTGTCTTTGACTCACAGTCCTCAGATCTCAATTTCCTGAGTAGCATGGATTATAGGCACGAACAACCAGCCTTTGGCTTTCTGTGTCTTTTCAGCCAGCTTCTTATACTCTGCAGATCTGTATTGGACCATTAGAAGCAACCTAGCCTCTACCTTTTCAGGCCCTATGGGGTATGGGATTACCTTCTTGTGAGGTTGCCTTAATTTCCTCTGGGTAGGAGCTGAGTCCTGGGCAGGTTGGTCTTTGTCTTAGGAGATGTGGTGCTGTGTTCTGCCTAGAGCGATGCTTGTGGCAGAATGGCTGCAGCAGTGTGCACCAATGGGGACAGGTATAGGGGAGGCAGGCATTGTGGGAAGAATTCAGGGCCATGGGAGGGATGTAGCCGTGGCTCTGAGGTCCTGTAGCTACCAAAATGAACACAGTAAGAGGAGGAGCCACTTTTTGGGCCAGACTAGGATTTGCTAGACTAAAGGTCATTTTCAGAGATCCTCTCAATGTACTCTTCCTAAGTTTGTCAGATTTCTTATCTGCTGCTAAAGCTTTTTCTTTTCTTTTTTAATCAGATGGTACATACTGTGTTTTGAACTTAAAGGTAAGCTTATTCATTTATTAAGTAGTTGTATAAAGAGCTTAGTTCCACAAGTCAGGTTTGGAAGTACAGCACTTCTTACTCAATGTCACTTGGTAAGTTTACTTTTGCAAAGAATTTCTCAATATTTATTATCATGTTTTTTAAAAAACAGTTTTGTGATTTATAGGATGGGAGAAATCTTCCCTTAAAAGTTCTTTCTTATTCAGTGCTTCATTTAAATTCCTTTTTTTTTTTTTCTTGCAATGGGGTCTCACTGGTCTTAAACCCTTTATCCAACTGCCTCAGCTTCCTGAGTGCTAGGATTACAGGTGTGAATTGCCACACCAGCCTTCACTTAAATACTTGTAAAATATGATGAGAGCATCTCTCCGAAAGATGAACTGAGCAAGTCTCTGTCTTTAGTAACAAAATGTCTTCAAAGGTTAAAAATTGATTTTATCTATAGAAGTACTGGGCCGTTTTTATAACTACTTTGCAAACATACAAATGGTCCTTATGTTTTTCATTGTGGGATGCTGTGAGAACTTTTAGCATACATTAATTGTGCAAGGGTGGGGGAGGTTCATGGTGACATTGCATCCCATCAGCCTCACCCCTCCATCTCACCGACCCACATCTCTTTAACACAATTTCATTGTTCCGTTTTCATGCATGAAAATCAACTATCTTGTGAGCAGCCTGGTTATATAATAAGACCTTGTCTTACAAAACATTTCTCAGTAGAAATAATTACCTTTTCTATTTTTTTTTTTTTTGGCAAGACTTAGAAACTTAATATTATGCCAATCTAGAAAGGAAACTTTTTTTTGCCAGTCCTGGGGCTTGAACTCAGGGCCAAAGCACTGTTCTTTTTGTTGTTGTTGTTGTTTTTGCCAGTCCTGGGCTTGAGCTCAGAGCCTGAGCACTGTCCTTGGACTTTCTCAAGGCTAGAACTCTACCACTTGAGCCTCAGCACCAGTTCCGGCTTTTTCTATATATGTGGTACCAAGGAATCAAACCCGGGTCTTCATGCATGCTAGGCAAGCACTTCTAGGCCAAACTCCCAGCCCGCAAAGTGCTGTTCTTGGACGTTCTCAAGGCTAAAGCTCTCCACTTGAGCCACAGCACCACTTCTAGCTTTTTTCTATGTATGTGACACTGAGGAATTGAACCCCGGTCTTCATGCATGCTAGGCAAGCACTCGACCACTACGCTAAACGCCACCCCCCCTGTTTTTTTTGTTTTTTTTTTATGCCTATGCTGGGGCTTGAACTCGGGGCCTACAGATCTTTCCCTTAGCTTTTTCATTCAAGATTGGCACTCCACCACTGAGCCACACAGCTCCATTTCTGGCCTTTTGGTGGTTAATTGGAGATAAGAATCCCATGGAATTTCCTGCCTGGGCAGGCTTCACATCATGGTCCTGAGATCTCAGCCTCCCAAGGATTACAGGCCTGAATCACCAGCGCCTGCTGCCTGTACTGTTCTTGAATTTTGGAAACGTGTTTGGCTGCAGTAGCCACATGTGGCATAGGCCACATATGAATAGGCGTTTCTTCCAGGGACTGCTCACTGCCTCTGAACACCACCAGCAGAGGGCGCCCTGCAAGTGGAGATGAGGTCCTAAAGCTAAAATAGCCACTGTGCAGGGCAAGGTGCACCTGGCCCCAGGAAAAGTTGCTCAGACTGCTCATTCAACTGTTTTTCTTCCCCAGGATGACAGAAGGCCATTGTGTGACAAGCCGCCCCCCTCCCCAGGTACTTGACCTCGAGCATCATCAGGACTGACAAACTCCATTTAGGGCATGCCTTTCTTGGGGAAGGGGTGGTAGGTGTGGAACTGAACAGAAAAGGCGCTATGCTGGGTGGTGGGTGTGTCTGTAGACATGGTGGTACAAAAGGGTCCTGGAGTCCGGGTGGCCCTGCAGGAGGAGAGGGTAAATGAGGGCTTGGGTCAGGCGCAGATGTTTCTTAGGGGTCCTTCCCCTTGAGCTTGGAGGGGAGCTCCAATACCTTGGTCTCACAGAAGGATGCCTAACTTGCTGTGCCACCTAGGCTTGGCTCGGCTCAGCGTCTGATGCTGTTGGTGGGTGGGAGAGAAACTTTGAGCCCACCAGATTCATTCTGCATTGTAAACAATCTGATCTCCAACCATCCTCTGACTTTATTGAGCAAATAAACATTTTGTGCGCAGGGGCATGTTGCTGATACTGGGGCTTGAACTCAGGGCCTCAGGCTCTTGCTTAAGCAGGCTTTTTTGCTCAAGGCTGGCACTCTACCACTTGAGCTACAGTTCCATTTCCAGCTTTTTGCTGGTTCACTGGAGATGAGTCTCGTGGATTTTTTTTCTGAGTGGGCTGGCTTTGAACCTGAATCCTCAGATCTCAGCTTTCTGAGTAGCTGAGATTATAGCCACAGGGTCACACCCAGCTTTGTCATATGCTTTTGATGTAAAACAGCAAATATCCAATGTTTTTAAGCTTTTCAAAAACTCTGTACCTTTCAGATCTAGCTGGTCGAGTTCGACAGCGATGTATAGAAAAAAACAAGGAAAAGTTTGAGGAGTTGAAAGAAGAAAATTTGCGCCTAAGCACGAAAAATCACACCCTTAGAGCGCATCTAAATGTCACAAAGAAAGTTGTGAAAGATTTACAGTCAAAAGTTCAGAAGCTGGAACAGGGTGACCAAAGAGGGCTGGAAGAGGCTGTACAGGCACTGGGTCAGGGAGGGGAGACCGCCCTTGCTTTGAGAGGTGAGATTTCAAGTGGATGTCTAGATTTTTTTTTTAAAGGATGTGTGGATTTTATGTTGTCATTCTTTTTTTTTATTATTTATTTTTTGGTCTATCTTGGGACTTAAACTCTGGGCCTGAGTGCTGTCTTTGAGCTCTTTAGCTCTTCAGGTTTTCTGATGGTTAATTGGAGATAAGAGTTTCACAGACTTCATGCCCAGGCTGGCTTTGAACCTCAGATCTCAGCCTTTTGAGTATCTAGGATTACAGGTGTGAGCCACAGGTGCCTGCGTTGTCATTTTTGTTGTTGTTGTTATTGTTGTTGCCAGGCCTTGGAACTGAACTCGGGGCCTAAGCACTGACCTTGAGCTTTCTTCAAGGCTCTGCCACTTGAGCCACAGCACCACTTCTGGCTTTTCTATATATATGTATGTATATATATGTATGTGTGTGTGTATATATATGTATATGTGTGTGTGTGTATATATATATATGTGTATGTATGTATGTATGTATGTATGTATGTATGTGTACATATGGCACCCAGGAATCGAATCTGGATCTTCATGCATGCTAGGCAAGCACTCTACCACTAGGCCAAACTCCTAGTCCCTGGCTTGTCATTCTTAAGATTCATTAATATCCTGATGAGCACTGATGGTTGACTCCATCTGCTGTATCATTTCTGTGTGTGCTGGGCCTCTCGCTTGAACTCGGGGCCTCATGCTCTTTCTTGGCTTTTTTGCTTAAGGCTGGTGCTCTGCTACTTGAACCACAGCTCTCCCTATAGTGTGTGTGTGTGTGTGTGTGTGTGTGTGTGTGTGTGTGTGTGTGTGTGTGTGTGTTTGAAGAGCAGAGTTTCAACCAGGCTTCCAACTGTGATCCTGCAATCTCTACTTCCCAAGTCTCTGGGATTACAGGCGTGTGCTACCACATGCAGCTTACTACCTCATTCTTGCCAAATAGTTTTGTAACTTTGATAGAGATTGTATATATATTTGCTGTGAGCCTAGAAGGGAAACAAAGGCAAAGTGATGAGCTTATTATAGGAATGCCGGCCGGTAGTGTTTGTCACCAGGTAATCATAAGCCTTTTTCTTTAGTACCTGCTACACTTGAATTGATTTCTCTAAGAAAGCACATTGAAGAGCTGGAGCATGAAAATGGCCAGTTGAAAATAATTGCCCATCGTTTAAACGCAGAACTGAGTCGCTACCAAACAAAATTCAGGCATTTGTCTGAGGAAGAGGTAATGTTTCTAATTAAGGAAAAGCTCTCAGTATTCCTAGCCTTTAGGGTTGAGTTGATTTTTTTTTTAACCATTTAGTATTATATCTATATATAATATATTCAGAGCCAGGCACCAGTGACTCACACCTGTAATCTTAGCTACTCAGGAAGCTGAGGTCTGAGGATCACGATTTGAAGCCAGCCTGGGTAAGAAAATCTGAGACTTACATCTTCAGTCAACCACCAAAAAGCCAAAAGTAGAGCTGTGGCTCAAGTGGTAGAGCACTAGCCTTGAGAAAACAAAACAAAACTTGGACAACTCCCAGGGTCTTGAGTTCAAGCCTCAAGACTGGCATGAAAAAATCCACGTATGCCAAAAACAGTTATTGTCAGGCCCAACCCTGTTTCTTGCTTTCCCTGGAAAAAAGTGATGAAGTGATTGTCAAATACTAAAACAGTGAAATACCCAGATTCATGATGTGAAGTCTGGCTGTGTCACATGCTGGCATCACAGCCACGGTCATGGGTCACTTATAGGGGTGTATGCACAGCCATGCAGAGTGGGGACACAGGAGAGGACTCGGAAATGCCTGGCCTTTGCTGAGAATTGAGGGTGGGAGGGAGGGAGGAAGGGAGGGAGAGAAGGAAGGGAGGGAGAGAGAGAAGGAAGGAAGGAACGAAGAAAGGAGATGTAAAGCTTGGAGTGGCAGAGAACATAGTTTACTTTGTCTGCCATGTTTTGTTCTTAGAGTTCACATGTTGGCGCCCTCCCAGCAAATGGCCCCACGCCTCCCTGGCTGGTAAGAGATGGTTGTTGACCCTCAGGCCTGCGTTTTCTGAGCGCTATTTATGTGATGAATGAAAACCATTCTAAAAAACGCTTGCTTCCTTGCCTTGAAGAAAGTTTGCTGTTGGCCAGATGCTGGTGGCTCACGCCTGTTATCCTAGCTGCTCAGGAGGCTGAGATCTGAGTGTTGTGGTTCAAAGCCAGCCTGGGTAGGAAAGTCCATGAGACCTTTCTCTGCAATGAACCACCAAAAACTAGAAGAGCTGTGGCTCAAGTGGTAGAGCTCCAGCCTTGAACATAAAAGCTCAGGGATAGTGCCCAGGCCCTGAGTTCAAGCACCAGGACTAGCACAGGGGGAAAAAAAACAAAAAACAAAAAACCGTTGGGTTTAGATTAAGATTCCATTAGCCATCTTTATTTTTTTGAGAGGTGATCCTGGGATTTGAACTCAGGTGCTTATGGGTACAAGACTGGCACTCTACCCCTGAGCCACTCCTCCAGCAGTGTACCTCAGCAGTAGTTTTTAGGACAAGGTCTTGCTGTCCATCCAGGTTGGTGCCTGGACTGTGAGTCGCCTGCTTTAGGCTTCCCACTGTCACTAACCTTGCAGGTGAGAGCCAACAAGCCCAGTCTCCCTCCTGGAGATGGGACCTGTGGGCTTTTCTGCCTAGGCTGGCTTTGAACGGTGATCCTCCCAATTCTAGCCTCCCATGTAGCTCAGGCACAGGCATGTGTGCTGGCACCCAGCTATGGGTTTGAAGAACCCACATCCTCCTGATCTCAGCCCTTAAGTAGCTAGGATTACAGATTACATGAGAGCCACCAGCCCTGCTTCCATTAACTCCTGTCCTCCGGGATGATTCAGGTGGATATCAAGTACCTCTCGCCGCTGTTGCTGGCTTATGAAGACAGGATGGACGAGAAGGACCGGCTGCATGCCACCCTGGAGGTAGGGCCAGCTTTGTGCCATGGCTCACCCCTTTAATCTCAGCTCCTTGGGAGGCTGAGATCTGAGGGCTGTAGCCAGCACTGGCAGGAAAGTCCATGAAACTCTGATCTCCCTTGAACTAGCGAAAGGCCCGCAGTAGAGCCGTGGCACTGTGGTCGAGACAGATCAGCCTTAGGCCTTGTGTGCTTTAGGTAAACGTAGGTGCTGCTGGCCCAGGGAAGTTCTCCACTGAGCTGTTGATCCTGTACTCCTCCGTGCCGGCTCCCCTGGGGTCCTGAGGAAAGAAGGGAGGGAGGGAGTCTGGGCTCTCGGTCTAGTGCTTGGTAGGTAGCCTCTTCCCTGAGGCCAGGACTGCAGGCAGTGCCAGGGGAGGCCAAGCCTGGACGCCCCACATCTGCTGTGTTTCAGGAGGAGATGCAGGCATTTCGGACACGGGTACAGCAAGTGGTAGAGGAAAACGAAGGCCTGCACCGGGAGATAAAGAAGAACGCGGCGGACTGCATGGCGGAACGGCAAGTGTCAGCCCCGAGCACACAGGCTCCAGGACAAGCTGTAGGAAATGCTGTAAAATACACACCTGCATCTTCTTTTCATAGCAGAATTAGTTGAGGGAGAGTGGCCCACACCTGTCATCCCAGCTGCTCAGGAGGCTGAGAGCTGAGGGTAATTGTTCAAAGCCAGCCCTGGGCAGGATAGTCTGTGAGACTCCTTATTTCTTATTATCTAGCAAAAAACTAGAGTAGGGATGGTAGAGTACCAGCCTTGAACAGAAAAGCCTCAGGGACAGCACCAAGGTCCTGAGTTCAAGACCTATAACCAGCACCAAAAATCAAATCAGGACTGGCCATTTTGACTGCTTCCTGGGTCCTGTGTATGCCAGCCAGTGCCCGTCCCTCCTCTCCCCATATGTGCATGTGTGCAGTGTGGGGAGTCCTGCTTCAGACATTGCTGCCCTTCCTGCCCCCTCCGCCTACAAATGCAGGGTCTGCTGCGTTGGTTTCGTTGCACAGATCTGGAGATTTGCATGCCTGCACGCTTACTCCCCAGTAATCACTTTTACAAATCACTATAGGCAGCAACTTCAGACGCAAGCCGAGCTGGTTTTGGAGGAAAACAAGTTGCTGATAGAGCAGTTGATGATCCAGGAGAGCAAAGCCCAGGACATCCACCAGGAGCAGCAGCAGGAAGGTGAGTGAGGCCAGGCAGGGCAGCGTCCCCGTCCACTGCACACCGAGCGTTTCATGCTCTTCACAACGGCCTCCTCTCCCCTGAGCCATCTGCATGGCGTCAATGCGTTTGTCAGTGTGGAATCTTACAGTGTGGATTGTTCACTTAGCAGAACCTTAGTTCCAGGAAAGCAGTTTTTATGCGTAAAGCCGTAACTATATTTTAATAAGTGGATTCCTGGTAATCAGTACTCTTTTTTGTTGTTGTTGTTGGTTTGAACGCTGGGTTTGGCCGTTGTCCCTGAGCTCTTCAGCACAAGCCTAGTGCTCTGCCACTTTTGAACTACAGTACCATTTCTGATTTTCTACTGATTACTTGGAGATAAGAGCCTCTTGGACTTTGGCACCCAGCTAGCTTTGAACCACAATCCTCAGATCTCAGCCTCCTGAGTAGCTAGAATGACAGATGTGAGCCACTGCACCAGGCTTGTAATCAGTACTCTTGAGGGTTTTGGAAATAGGTTTTCCTTATGTAGCCAGATGAGCCTGGAACTCTAGCTAGATCCTCCTGCATCAGCTTCTTGAGTGGCTGGGATTACACTCAGCTGATACTTTTTCTTGTCTTGTGCCAAGTCTTTACCTCTCTCGCTCTCTCTCGCGCGCGCTCTCTCTCTCTCTCTCTCTCTCTCTCTCTCTCTCTCTCTCTCTCTCTCTCTCGCGCGCGCGCGCGCGCGCTCTCTCGCGCTCTCTCTCTCTCGCTCTCGCTCTCGCTCTCGCTCTTCAGTGTCTAAGCTGACTAAACAACTCATGCTGCTGGAGATGAAATCCCAGAGCCAGGAGAAGGAGCTGGCGGAGCGCAAGGAGCAGTTGGAGGGATTGCAGGCCACCTGCCAGCAGCTGCAGACAGACCTGGAGGGCAGGATTGCCATGGACCTGCATAGCTCCATTGTAAACGAGCTCCAGAGGTAAGGAGGTAGTGTCCTCAGTGAGTGGGAAGGCATCACTTTGTGTGATTATGAAGGCAAAGCGGATAGGGTCACTCCGTCCTGCTGTACATACCCCGTTCAGTCTTGAACTCCTGGATCCAAGCCATCTTTCTACCTCCACTTTATACCTAGTTTCTAGGTTTTTATCCCTGGTGATTTTTTTTTTTTTTTGTCAGTCCTGGGCTTGAACTCAGGGCCAGAGCACTGTCCTTGGGCTTTCTCAAGGCTAGAGCTCTACCACTTGAGCCACAGCATCACTTCTAGCTTTTTTCTATGTATGTGGTACCAAGGAATTGCACCTGGGCCTTCGTGCGTGCTAGGCAAGCACTCTATCACTAGGCCAAACTCTTGATTGATTTTTTGGGGGGGGGGTCATAGATCTTGAACCCTAGGCCTGGGCACTGTTCTTGATAATTTTTTTTTTTAACCTACAAGCCAGGTATGTGAGAGAATAACAACTATTTTATTTCATTTATTTACTTGTTGGTTTCTATTGTGCTGGTCCTGGGGCTTGAGCGTAGGTCCTTGCAATGTCCCAGTCATTTTGGGAGCTCTTGAACCCCCAGCAATAAGAGTCATCAACACTCAGTGCACAGAGCTAGGAGTGGCTACCCTCCCCCTTCAGGCTGATAGAGAGCAGCCCAGTGGCCACTCTTTACCCTCAGGCTCATAGAGAGCATCCCGTAGTCGGGAACCACAATGGTGAAACCACACACAGGGGTCCTAACCGCTTACGAGTGGTAGAGCAGATTGAGCCACAATTCCACCTTTGGCTTTTTGGTGGCTCACTGGAGATGAGAGTTTCATGGACTTTCGTGCCCAGGCTGGCTTTGAACCACAATCTTCCGATCTCAGCCTGCAGAGTGGTTAGGGTGACAGGCAGGAGGGTGCTTGACTAGTTACACCTGCCTGTATCTTCATCCTCCAGCCGGCTGCAGAAGGAGGAAGAAAAGGAGCAGGTGGAGTTGGAGGAGTTGATGGAAAAGTTGACAGTCCTGCAAGTGCAGAACCAGAGTCTGCTGTTGGAAAAGAAGAGTTGGGCCTCTAGGAACAGAGCACTTCAAGCCAACCTGGAGCAGGCACAGAAGAAAAACAGGTTCTTTCCCCCTGAGGACTTTCATGACCAAAAAAAAAAAAAAAAAAAAAAAAATCCAGGTGCAGCGGCTCACGACTGTAATCCTAGCTACTCAGAAGGCTGAGATCTGAAGATCATGGTTCAAAGCCAGCCTGGGCACGAAAGTCTGTGAGACTCTTATCTCCAATTAACTATTAGAAAAATGGGGAAGTGGGGCCCAGGCTCAAGGAGTAGGGCAGTAGCCTTGAGCTGAAGAGCTCAGGGACAACACCCAGGCCCCCAGAATTCAAGCCCCACGACTCACCAAAACAACAACAAAAGGACTGGAGAATCTCCCATTGTATTTCTTACTCATTTTTTTGATAGAATGGAAAAGGGACTTCTAGAAGTTTACTGTTTCCCCTAAAATGTACTTTAGACTTCTTTTTCCCGCAAGTGTCCTTCAGAATGTCAGCCAAAATAAATCAATAGAATAACATTAACCTGTCCATTGGCGAGGTTACCATTAAACATGTTAATTTTTGGGACCTACAATTATGATTTGAGTCCCAATGAATTCATTTATTTCTGTTGACCTTGAAACACAATAGACCTTCTGTTTTGTTTTGGTTTGGTTTGGTTTATGTTTTTTGTTGTTCAGGATTAAACACAGAGCCTCATTCATGCTAGGCAAGCCCTCCTCACCTCTGAGCTACCCAGCCTCAAAAAGGGCATTTGCTTGCTTATTTGTTTTGTACCATATTGGCGCTTGAACTCAGGACCTCACCTACCCCTGCTTCAGTTTTCCCTCTACTCAAGGCTGCCACTCTTATTGAGCCACACCTCCACTTCCAGTTTTGGTGGTTAAGTAGAGATAAAAGTCTCACAAACTCTTCCTCCCGGGGCTGGCTTCGAATTATAATCCTCAGATCTCAGCCTCCTAAGTAGCTAGGATTGCAGGAATATGGTACAGGCTTCTGCTAAAGTAAGTACTGAAATGTGGGTCTGCTTGCTGCTTTCTAATACAGCTGTTCCCTGAGCCTCACCCTGTAGACTCACTGGTTTGTGTGTTCCCATTCAAAACCATCTAGGAAATACCAGAAGAAGATAGATTCTCTTAAAAAGCATGCCGAAAAAGCCTTGAAGAACGAACTCTGTGCTCATAACTACCTGGCCAACCTCATTACCCTGACAGAGAATTTAGCCCAGGAACGAGATGGCCTCAAACATTTGGTAAGTTTCCTCAAGGTAACCTTAAGTAATGGTAAAGTAAAATGCAAATGGGATTTTTTTTTTTTGTTTTGTGCCAGTCTTGGTGCTCGAACTCAGGGCCTAGATGCTTTCCCTAAGCATTTTGGTAGCTTGTTGGATGTAATAGTGTTTCAGACTTTCCTGCCTAGGCTGGCTTCAAATCTGTTCCTCAGATCTTAGCCTTCTGAGCAGCTAGGAGTACAGGTATGAGCCAGCAGCACCTGCTATAAACATGATTTTTATTTTACTATTAGTATTATTTTTGCCAGCCATGGGGCTTGAACTCAGGGCCTGGGCACTGTCTTTGAACTTCTCCCTCCTCCCCCCCCGCCCCCCCAAGGCTAGCACTCGATACCACTCAAGCCAAGCCACAGCGACACTTCCGGCTTTTTCTGTGTATGCGGTACTGAGGAATCGAACCCAGGGTTTCATGCATGCTAGGCAAACACTCTACCACTAAGCCAAGCCACCTTCCCAGCCCTATAAATGTGATATTCTAAGGGTGTTTGTTTGGTTATCTTTTTTTTTTTTTTTTTTTTTAGTCAAGAGTCTCACTATATAAAACCTAGATTGGCTTCAATCTTGTGATCTTCTGCCTCGACTTCCCCAGTTCTGGAATTATAAGCATGTGCCACCTCACTCAGCAAAGTTATCTGTAGATTATTTCATCTGTCTGTCTGTCTGTCCTATCTGTCTGTCTATGTCTTGGAATTTCAGCCACAAATTTGCAAATTCTGAGATGTTGTATGTACCCAAGATCTAACAATTGGTAGGCAAGTACTCTACTACTTGAGCAAGGCCTCCAGCCACAGATTCTCCAAAATAAGATCTTTTACTAAATAGACAAAAACAATTACTATTTATTTAAATTTTGAACCTCGAATTTATCATCCTTTATCCTCAGCTTCCCCAGTACTGGAATTCCAAACATTCACCACCACATCAATTTCAGCTAAATATTTGTGTGTCTGTGTGTGTACATGCACTGGTACTGAGACTTGAACTCAAGGCCTCACACTCTCCCGTACTGTTTTCTGTTGAAAGCTAGTGCTCTTCCACTTGAACCACACCTCCACTTCTGGCTTTTTAGGAATTATTCTAATATAAGATTTTTGGGTTTGTACACCCAGGCTGATGTCGAACTCTGATTCTCAGATCTCAGCCTCCTGAACAACTAGTATTACACAGATGTGAGACACGAATACCCAGATCAAAGCATTTTTACAAGGCAAATAACCCAAACTTTACAATAAGATCAGACGTTTTAGAAGTAAACTGAGGGAATTCATCCACTGAACTAAGTAGCAGAGGTGGCACTCATTTGTTTATAATCCCCACAGACATAGCATTATGTCATCTTCATAAAGCTGTCTAATCTTTTTTGAAGATAAAACAGAAGAATTAAAGCCTGATGTCAGTCACTTATCTCTGTCATCCTAGCTATCCAGAAGGCTGAGATCTGAGGATCACTGTTTAAAGCTAACCCAGGAAGGAACATTTGTGAGACTCTTGTCTCTAGTGAGCTAGAAGTAGAACTGTTGCTCAAGTGGTAGAGCACTGGCCTTGAATTAAAAAGCGAAATAGGGGCTGGGAGTTTGGCCTAGTGGTAGAGTGCTTACCTAGCATGCATGAAGTCCTGGGTTTGATTCCTTGGTACCACATACATAGCAAAAAAGCCAGAAGTGGTGCTGTGGCTCAAGTGGCAGAGTTCTAGCCTTGAGAAAACCCACAGACAGTGCCTCAGGCCTTGAGCTCAAGGCCCAGGACTGGCAAAAAAAAAGTAAAATAAAGGCACACAATGTCCTGAGTTCAAACACCCCAATAATAAATGGAACAGTATATGTGTCCATACATATATATGTATAATGAAACCATGTGTGTGTGTATGCATATATGCATACATACAATGTAGACCACATTGAAGTAGCATTTGACCTATAAGCATATCTGAAAGCCACGTAGGGATGTTATGCCAACTGAGGGACATTCAGTCAATTATTGGTATTCTAGATGACGGAGGCCAGCCAGCAGAAGCAGTGAACAGGCATGACTCAGGGCCTTTCCACATTGATTGCGAGTGATCATACAGCGACAGAAGACAGACACTGTGTTGAGAAAGATCTGGTAGGATTTACCCCAGACAGTTAAAGAACGAATTCTCTCCAAGGGGAGACATTGATTTGGTTGATGGTTCCACGTCTCCCCTGCGTCTTCCATTCTTCCCTACATGAAGCAGGCACCTAATTCTCCCAGGCCTCCCATGAGCCTAGGCTGGGCTTGGTCAGAGGTCCTGAGTTAGTGAATGTCACGTGCAGAGGAAGCGGTGGACCTTTGAGCAAAGGAGCAAAGCAAAGAGCCTGAAGATCCCCTGGCCTTCCTCCAGAGTTGGAGGCTGTGGGGAGGGGGTTGGGTTGGGAAGGTGCTGTTCTATTTTTTAGAGAGATGTTAAATTCTTCTAGAACAACATGTACAGAAGGTGCAGGATGTACAAGGGGTTGGGGGGGAGGAAATGTTCACCTTTATTTTAATAAAAAATTGCTAGTTCAACTTATTTTGAGGCCCTCCTGTATTTGTTATGAAGCACTGTTTCATCATTACGGCAGTGGCTGGGAGTTCCATAGCCCACCTGCCCATACGTGCCTAATAAGTGCCTTAGTTCTAAGATTGCTAAGTTCTTTTTGACTCTTCTAGAAAGAAAGCTGAGCCAGGCATTAGGTGACTCATGCCTGTCATCCTAGCTATTCAGGAGGCTGAGATATGAGGATCACAGTTCAAAGCCAGCGCAACTGGGAAAGGCTGTGAGACTCTTTATCTCCAGTTAAATAGCAAAACTGTAAGATGTAGAGCTGTGGCTCAAGCAGTAGAGCAGTAGAGAACTCACAGTCAGCACCTAGGTCTTGAGTTCAACTCTCAGGAATGACAAGAAAATAAAAATAATGGTATTTTCTCTGTGGTTAGGGCTATGCCTCAAAAGTCATAGAGCACCTGCCTGGCAAGCAGGAGATGATGAGTTCAGATTTCAGTAGCACCTAGAAAGGTAAAATGCCCTCTCTGCTCCTGTCTTTTTCTTTTTTGCCAGTCTTGGGACTTGAACTCAGGGCCAAAGCACCATCCTTGGGTTTTCTCAAGGCTGGAGCTCTACCACTTCAGCCACAACACCATTTCTGGCTTTTTCTATGTATATGTGGTACCGAGGAATCGAACCTGGGTCCTTTTGCATGCTAGGAAAGCACTCTACCACTAGGCCAAACTCCTGGCCCTGCTCCTGTCTTTTTCTTTGTGTATGCTAACTGTGGGACTTGAACTCTGATCTGGGCACTGTCTCTTCACTTTTTAATGCAAGGCTATCACTTAAGCCACAGCTCTACTTCAGGCTTTTTGCTGGTTCATTGGAGATAAGCATCTCTCAGACTTGTCTACCAGAGCTGGATTTGAACCATGATCTTCAGATCCCAGCTTCCTGAGTAGCTGAGGTTAATTACAGGTATACTCCACCAGTGCCATGCACCTGGGTCTCATTTTTTATTTATGTTTTTTTTTTTTTTTTTTTTTTTTTTTTTGTGAAGTCCATGCCTCCCCTGAAGCTACGTGGGAGGGAATTCTCACTGTTAACTTTTATCTCTAATTTTAGCAACTGCAATGCTTAATAGCATGCCAGCCGGGCCACAGCATAAATTCCCTCTGCTTCCGCTGGCACTGTGTTGGATAAACCGATGTGTCCCCTCAGGCCTGGAGAAGAGCTCTGTGTACCTGTGTTTTGATCATTTGTTCTGTCAGAATGAATCACAGTGATCAAGTTACAAATAGACTTTCGCCTGAGCACTGATTGCCTTAGCTGTAATACAAGCGATTGCATAAGCTACAAGGAGAGAAAAGGTTCTGGAAGCTCCTCCTACCCTCACCTTGTCTTTGGGGGCTGATCCACGTGTGCCCCACCCTCACCCAGGGGATGATGGGAGCTAGTTGGGGAGTGGGGAGGTGGGGAGAGGACTGGATGAAGCCAAGTGAACAATCCACAAAAGAATGTTTTTCTTGTCAGTCTGGGGCTTGAACTTGGGGCCTGAGCTCTTCTGCTCAAAGCTAGTGCTCAAAGTGATAACTGAGCTACAGTGCCATTTCTGGTTTTCTCTTGAGTAACTAGGATTATAGGCCTGAGCCACCAGCATCTGGCAGAATTTTTTTTTTTTTTTTAATGTGTGTTTCTGGGGCCTTGAACCAAGGCCTTGAAATTCCTAGGCAACTCTCTGTCACATAAGATGTGTTCCCTAGCCCAAACATTTATTGTTTTTGTTTTTTGCCAGTCCTGGGACTTGAACACTGTCCTTGGGCTTTTTCATCAAGGCTAGAGCTCTGCCACTTGGGCCACAGCACCACTTTCAGTTTTTCTATGTATGTAGTACCGAGGAATCAAACCTGGGTCTTCATGCATGCTAGGCAAGCACTCTACTACTAAGCCAAACTCCTGGCCCTCCCTCCACCCCCACTTTTTAAAATTATTTTCTGCATATGGACAGCTCATTGATGTTGGTTTCTACCTTTCTTCTTAAGACTAAATGTCTAGAAAGCGAGAAGCATGGAACTTTGAACAAAATCATAAAAAGCAATATCCGCCTGGGAAAGTTGGAGGAGAAAGTCAAGGTAAGTGGTATGGTCACCTCCCATGGGAAAAGGAGCTTTCCAGATGGACCGTATGACCGGGCATGGTGGTATACTCCAGCGATCTGGGAGGCTTGAAAATAGGAGGATTGTGAGTGGAGGCCAGTCTGGGTAAGAAAGTTTGCCAGACCTCAGTTTGAAGACAAAACAGATTTTTTTTTTTTTTAAGTTTTTTGGTGGTTAATTGGAGATGAGTCTTATGGATTTTTCTGCCTGAGTTGGTTTTGAACCTCTGTCCTCAGCTTTCAGCCTCCTGAGTAGGTAGCTAGGATTACAGGAAGGAGCCACTGGTTCCTCCTGTCCAGTGAGACTTTTTTTTGGCCAGTCCTGGGCTTGAGTTCAGGGACCGAGCACTGTCCTTGGGCTTTCTCAAGACTGGAGCACCATTTCCATCTTTTTCTTTGTATGTGGTACCGAGGAATTGAAGCTGGGTCTTCGTGCATGCTAGGCAAGCACTCTACCACTAAGCCAAACTCCCAGCCCCCAGTGAGCCAGCAAAAGGCTGGGAGTAGAGCAGAGGCTCAAGTAGTATAGTATCAGCCAGCTAAGAGTTTGAGGTTCAGAACTCCATCAGTATCAGCACCAAAAACAAAAAGTCCTTATCAATTCATTATTTTCCCACACACAATAAAATACTATACAACTGTTTTTTTGTTTGTTTGTTTTTGCCAGTCCCGGGCTTGAGCTTAGGGCCTGAGCACCGCCCTTGGACTTTCTCAAGGCTAGAACTCTACCACTTGAGCTTCAGCACCACTTCTGGCTTTTTTTTTTCCTATGTATGTGTGTATGTGGTGCCGAGGAATCGAACCCGGGTCTTCGTACATGCTAGGCAAGCACTCTATACCCCTAGGCCAAACTCCTGGCCCTATACAACTGTTTTTAAGAAAAAGGAAATCAGGTGCTGTGGCTCATGCCACAGCTACTTAGGGGGCTGAGATCTGAGGAGCATGGTTCAAGGCTAGCCAGGGCACTAAAGTGTGTGAGACATTTATCCCCAATTAACCACTAGAAAACTAGAAGTAGAGCTGTAACTCAAGTGGTAGGGCAGTAGCCTTGAGCTGAAGAGCTCAGGGACAGCTCCCAGGCTCAGAGTTCAAGCCCCACAACCAACAAAAAAAAAAAAGAAGGAAAGTCTGGGGTGGCTTACTCCTATAGCAAAAATCTTCTCTTAAAAAAAAAAATACAGGGCAGTGATTGTATATAGAGATTCCCTTCTTGAATACTTGTTTGTTAAATACACCATTGGAAATACGATGTAAAAAGCAATGTTAATAAATTCTTCAATAAAAAAAAAAATACAGGGGCTGGAAGTTTGGCCTAGTGGTAGAAGAGTGTTTGCCTAGCACGCACGAACCTGGGTTTGATTTCTCAGTACCACATAATAGAAAAAGCTGGAAGTGGTGCTGTGGCTCAAGTGGCAGAGCACGAGCCTTGAGAGAGTCCAGGACAGTGCTCAGGCCCTGAGTTCAAGGCCCAGGACTGGCCAAGAAAAACACACAGTGTCTGGACTGTAACTCAATGGCAAAGCACTTGCCTAGCAAGCGCAGCATCCTGGGCTCAACCCCCAGTTCTAAAGAAGAAAAGACAAAACAAAACAGGGCCAGGAGTGTGGCCCAGTGGTAGAGTGCTTGCCTAGTACTCATGAAGCCCTGGGTTTAATTCCTTGGCACCAAATATGCAGAAAAAGCTGGAAGTAGTGCTGTGGTTCAAACAGTAGAATGCTAGCCTTGCAAAAGCTCAAGGACAGTGCCCAGGGCCTGAGTTCAAGACCCAGGACTGGCAAAGAACAACAACAACAACAAAAAACCTAGACAATCCAGGCCACGTGCTGATGGCCCAGGCCTGTCATCCTAACTACTCCAGAGGCTGAGATCTGAGGATCACAGTTCAAGGCCCACCTGTTGCTTTCTGCAACCTGGGACAGCAGAGCCAAAGAGAAGCAAATAAAAACAGTTAAGCGAGTGGGGACCAGGGCAGGCCAAGGCTTACTGGCTTTTGAACCCTCAGCTCCTGCAAGCCTACTTACTTAGTTCAGAAGAGGAAAGGTTACTATGGGTACATGTGGAGAACAGGGCACCCATCTCCTGTGACTGCAACTGTTGACATGAAGCACTCTGCATACGTCATAATAACTGCCTACCACACTGAAATGGAGAATGTACCTTACATATTTGTCTACATCGTTGTCTCAGGCGTCACAGGGTCCAGTCAGCTGTGACTTAGACGTCATGGGCTCTGGCTAATTGTAACTTAGACATGCATCTTGCATTGTCTGATTCCACCTCTCACAGCTTGCTGAGTACTGACCAGGCACCATTCCAACCTCTCAACCCATCCACTCTTACAGCTTAGTCCTAGCAGGACAGCCTGTGAGACGCTTATCTCTAGTGAACCACCAGAAAACCACAAGTGGCGTTGTGGCTCAAAGTGGTAGAGCACTAGTCTTGAGTAGAAGAGCTCAGAGACAGCACCCAGGCCCTGAGTTCAAGCCCCAATACCACCAGAGGTGTGTTTTGGGGGGTTGGGGAATACAAATGACTTGCTCAGGTTTCTGGAGGCCTTGGCTTCAATCCCTAGCACTGTAAAAGAGAGAAAGAAACTTGTATTTACGTGGAAAAAATGGTTTTATATTCATTTATTTTATATAATATGTATAATTCATGTGTATATGAACATACACAGGCACATATACAATACATACGCACACATAAACATGCATGCCTATGTGTACTGAGAATTGAAGTCAGGTAGACAGGGTCTTGTACTTGCCAGACACGTGCTCTGCCACTTGAGCCACACCTCCTGACTTTGTTCTTTTGCCAGTCCTGGGGCTTGAACTCAGGGCCTAGGTGCTGTCTCTGAGCTTCTTTTGCACAAGGCTAGTGCTCTACCACTTGAACCACGGGGCCACTTCCAGCTTTTTCTGTTAAGGTGATATTGAGGAGTCGACCCAGGGCTTTGTGCATGCTGGCAAGCACTCCACCACTCAGCCACACTCCCAGCCTCCTCCTGACTTTGTGCTGGACACTGGAGGTGAAGCTGACTTCTTCCAGGCCGCCAGCATCTGGGTCCTAACACCTCCATTTGCCCTCCCCGTGTTAGCCTTAATGATGTGAGGCCCTGCAGCAGGGCCAGAAAGGAACATGACAGAGGCCGCACACCCTGCTCATGAAGCCCCCTTCCTCCCCAGGGCTACAAGAAGCAGGCAGCCCTGCGGCTGGGGGACATAAGCTGCCTGCTGAGCCAGCAAGAGGAGGACTTCGCTGGCAAGGCCGCCCGGTATCAGCAGGAGCTGGGGTACCTACAGCGGATGCTACAGGACAAGCAGGAGGTGCTGGACCAGGCACTGCAGCAGAAGCGGTGGGTTACAGCCCCTTTCCCCCACCACAGGACAGCACAGACCTGGGCCAGGCCTAGCCTGTCTCCCCACCTCCTCTTTTTCTTCAAATTCAGGGAGTCTGGCTTTAATGACTGGTTCTGAGAAAAGCATCAACTACCCCCATGGCTGCACTCCTTTTGTTGGTCTTCTCATTAGAGGTATTCCCGTGAAGAGTAATCAAGGGGTCGGGGACTGGGGCTCACACCTGTCATCCAGGCTCCTCAGGAGGCTGAGATCTAAGGATCGCAGTTCCAAGTGTAGGAGAAGCTTTTCTATCGAAGAGGTTGTTTGACATAAGCACTACTTGTGTGTGTGCGTGCGCGCACGCGCACACACACGCAAGTCCCAGGGCTTGAACTCAGGGTTGGGCCTCTGTCCTAGAGCTTCTTTCACTCAATTATAATGTTCTACCACTTGAGCCACGGTGCCCAGGCTGACTTTGAACTGAAATCCTCAGGCCTGGTCACAGGTGTGAGCCACCAGCGCCTGGCTAAGCACCGCCATCATTGTAAGGACAGCCACTATATATATTTTTTTTGTCAATTGTGGGGCCTGGAGGCTGTCCCTGAGCCTGCTTTGTACTCAAAGCCAGCACACTACCATTTGAGCCACAGGGCCATTTGTAGTTTTTGAGTAGGTAATTGGAGGTAAGAGTCAGGCAGCTTTTCTGCTCGCTCTGGCTGCCAATCTCGAATCTCAGTCCTCAGATCCTCAGTCCTTAGTCCTGAGTAACTAGGACTACAGTGCCTGGCAACAAGAGCTTTTTTTTTTTTTTTCTTGCCAGTCCTGGGGACTAAATTCAGAGCCTGAACACTCTCCTTGGACTTTCCTCAAGGCTAGCACTCTACTACTTGAGCCACAGCACCACTTCCAGCTTTTCTATGTGTGTGGTACTGAGGAATGGAACCAGGTCTTTGTGCATGCTAGGCAAGCACTCTACCATTAGGCCAAACTCCCGGCCAAGAGCTTTTTTGTTGTTGTTAAACCTGTTAGGAGAGTTGTTTTTCTCTGGGCTGGCAGTGTGGCTCAAGGGGTTGAGTGCCAGCTGAGTAGGAATTGTTTTTCTGACAAGTTCCTATTTTGGCCAGATATCCTGGTTCTGGTTAATTGCTTAGATAAACTTTTAACCCATCTCAAATCAGCCAATTGCACAAGATTGACCAATCAGAATGAAGGGCAGTAAGTACTGTCTTAGGGTTAAGATTGCTGGCACAGTGTACATGCTTGTTTTCTTGTTAGTAGCACACTCTTCTGCAGAAGTTTGGCTTTTTGAGTTTAGGGCCCTTATTCCTGTAGGACACCCCAAAATCCTGAGAGCTTTCCATCCAGAGCCAGCCCAGGCAGACCAATCCAAGAGACTTTTACCTCCAGTTAACCAGCACAAAGCCAGAAGTGGAGTTCTGGACACTTGAGCCCTCCTGCCCACAGCCCTTTTTGACTATTATTTTCTGGATAGAGTGTCACTGTGGCCCCTTCAGCCCCGCCCCTCCCACCTGTGCTCCCCAGCAGCTGGGACGACAGGTACACAGTGCCCTGCACGTCGAGATGGGGTTCTCACACCTCGATTCTCCCCGTCTCCACCTTCTGGGGTTGCTAGCTATGGGTGTGAGCCACCACACCCCATCCATATTTCTCATAAATGGTACTATTTTTAACTTGCCCTTGATGTTGTGTTTATCTTATTAAAGAGACGTGGAAGGTGAACTTGAAATTGTGTGGCAATCCACGTCCAAAGAAAACCGCAGGATTCGTGAACTCCTCCAGGAGAGGGCAGGCCTGAGGGGCGCCCCCAGCACAGGCCAGGACCCCTGCCTGGACGGAGGCCTGCTGGATCGCGCCAGTTTCAACTACTGTGATGTGCAGCCTCCATTTCCCCCCACCCGCCCCGGCGTGTGGGAGCCTGTGGGTTAGGCCAGGACGGGAGGACAATCAGAAGCCACAGAGAGCTGCAGGCCAGTGAAGAAATAAACCATCTCAGATGTACAGTTGTTCTTTTTTGTGTGCTTGTGTGTGTGCCTGTCCTGGGGCTTGAACCAAGGCCCTGCATGCTGTCCCTTAGCTTTTTCCTTCAGGGCTGGTTCCTCTACCACTAGAGCCACAGCTCCAGTTTTTGGGTGGTTTATTGGAGTTAAAGCGGATGACAGACTTTGCCGCCCCAGCTGGTTCTGATCTGAAGTTGTCAGATCTCAGCCCCCTAAGTAGCAAGGATTATAGACATGAGCCCTCAATGTCCAGCCATCCTTGAGTCTTTGAAATAGGGTCTGCCTGTTGGGGCTAAGAACATGGCTTAGTGGTAGAGTGCTTGCTCAGCATGCATGAAGCCCTGGGCTCCTTTCCTCAGTACCACATACACAGAAAAAGCTGGAGGGAAGTTGTGGTTCAAGTGGTAGCAAAAGAAGCTCAAAGACAGTGCCCAGGCCCTGAGTAAAAGCCCTAGGACTGGCAAAAAAAAAAAAAAAAAGAACTGCCTGCCCCGCAGTGCCATTTCCCTTTCTGTTTGCCCCACTCTGGGGATTCACTCACTATGGAGATGCCTTGCTGGCCCCTGCCTGCCCTCAATCACCTTTCCACATGCAGTCATCTGTAAGCTGACCCTCCTGGTAGGGAGGGCACACCTGCTTCCGAGCCGGCACAGAGAGTGCAGGTATGGGGCCAGGGCTCTGGGCCGTCATGATTCTGGCTCCCTTTGGGCCTCAGCTTCCCCATGGGACAAGTGAGCATGGAGCAGACAACTGTGATGTTCCTGTCCATCCTGTAATCCCGTGCACTAGGATATCCTGGAGTTCTATTGTTTTGTTTTTGCTGGTTTCGGGGTTTTGAGGCTGGGCCTTGTACTTGAGTTTTATTTTGTTTTGTTGTTGTTTTGTCTGCTCAAGGCTAGCACTCTCCCACTTGAGCCACAGCTCCACTTCATACATTTTGGATAATACTTGGAACTAGAATCTTGGGAACTATCCTGCCTGGGCTGGCTTCAAACTGCAATCCTCAGATCTCAGCCTCCTGAGTAGCGAGGATGGCAGCTGTGAGCCTCCTCCCTGGGTGGGTCCTTCATCTTGACACAGCTCCATGAGTGAAAAGACCAGTTTAGCCAGGGCTGCAGGCAGTATGCATGGGGTGTGCTCGGGCCTCAGAGCTCCTTATCCATCGCAACCACCAGAATTTGTGTATTTTTGTGTGTGTGTGATGGGGTTTGAACTCTGGGCCTGGGTGCGGTTCCTGAGCTCTTCAACTCAAGGCTAGCATTCTATTACTTTGAGTCATAGCATCATTTCCGGTTTCCTACTGGTTACTTGGAGATAAGTATCTCATGGACTTTTGTGCAGGCTAGCTTTGAACCTTGATCCTCAGATCTCATCCTCCCAAGTGGCCAGGATTATAGGTGAGAGTCATCGGCACCTGACCCACCGGAATTTTTTTGTGTGTATGTAGGACTTGAACTCAGGACCTGAGCACTCTTACTGAGTTTTTTTGTTTTTTTTCACTTAAGGCTAGCACTCTAGCACACTAGCACATGAGCCACACCTCCACTTCCAGCTTTTTGGTGGCTCACTGGAGGTGAGTATCATGGCTTTTCCTTGCCTGGGCTGGCTTTGAACCACAATTCTCAGCTCTCAGCTTCCTTTCTTCCCCAGCACTGGATACCACAAGAATTTTGGAAAGAAATTAACTTACGTAGGGAAGAAAAGTAAGTGACATAAACACATTTCCTTTGGAGCTGGCTTAATATAGTTTATTAAGGTAATAAAATTCCTGGTTCCAAAGTTTATCTCTTTCTAATCCCCCAAGAGAAAAACAAATAGGATTTTTTTCATTGCTAAGATGAGTCTTACCTCTTGGAAGATTTCTCACCACACAAGATGTATCTTTTATTGGTATTGGGGTTTTTTAGATTCAAATTTAAAAAAAAAAAAAACCTGGCAAGAATCCTATTTGCCTGGCTTCTTTGGGGATATGGAGAATGTAAGTTTCACTTGTTTAAAACAAGACAGGTGTTTAATAATTACCTTTGGCGAACTCTGTACCTGCTGGCTTCCTTCACTCCTGGGCACAAGGCACTGCCCTCTCCTGGGGGTGCAGACAGCAGTAGTCAGCTCTTCAGCTTTGGCAGGTCAAGGGAGAACGGTAAGGCTAGGGGGGAGGGGGAGGGGGGCTGAAAGGGACAGATGATACTCACTGCACTCTTGGCCTGAGAGGTTTTTTAGAGATGGGATTCTGCCTTAAATCGCTTTCCGTAGGAATTTTTTTTAATTATTCCTTGACCCACTTAAAAAAAAAGTCTCACACTGTAGATGTATGAGAGGTGCCTTAAACTTTGGGAGGAATGAGAGACAAAAAACAAAATACCTCCATCCTGTCTGGATTTGATATTCTAGGATGCTTTTAAATAGTTTTGGTTGGGTTATTGCCTTGGAATTTTGGTTTTGGTTTTTGGTGACAATATTGGGTATTGAACTCAAGGGCCTGGGTTCTGTCCATTTCACTCAGGGCTGGTGCTCTACCATTTGAACCACATCTCTCCTTCTGGCATTTTTCTGGTTAATTTGAGATCAAAATCTCACAGACTTTCCTGCCTGCTCTGGCTTTGAACCCAGATAATCAGATCTGATCCTTCTGCATAGCTCAGATTACAGGAGTGAACCATCAGCTTCTGGTTTAGACTTGACCTCTGAATCCTCCTGCCTCCTCTCCCAAATGCTAGGATTACAGGTGTGTACCACCTTACTCAGCTAAAATACTTAAAAAAAAAATAACAAAAACCTTTTCAAAACAAGCTGGGCCATGGAGATAGGATGAGTCACAGGTGAAGACTGCAAGCCCCTGACTCGAGGAGGGAAGGGCTCACCTGAACTTTGCTAACACCTGAAAGGCTTTTTCCCATGGCAGGAAACAATATTGCTGACCGGATTTTATCCTGTAGCTGAGCAAAGTACATCTGTGAGTCTGACCACCGTTGCTCTCAAAAAGCTTTTGTTGGCAGCCTGCCACCCCAGTGCCCATGCCCCAGGCATCCTGTCTGTCTGCTTTCACTGAATTCACATTTGGCCCATGTCCTTCCTGCAGCCTCCTGGAAGCAGAGGGAGGACGCCATGGGGGAGGCCAGCCTTCGGAAACGGACTGAGGAGGAGAGGGCAGCCCAGAACAATGTGCCCAAGAAGACTACCGATCTCCAGAAAGAGGTAATGGGGATGCGGAGTGGAGGGCGGGAGGAGGTGCCCACTGAGCCCTAGAGACCAAAAAGGGACCCTCGCGCACAACATTTGTGGGTTTTCCTTTTTTTAATTTTAATGCTTGTACTGTGGTTTGAACTCGGGGCCTAGGCGTTGTCTCTGAGCTCCGCCACTTGAGCTACAGCACCACTTCTGGCTTTTTTTTAGTAGCTGATTCTCACAGACTTTCCTGACTGGACTGGCTTTGAACTATAATCCTCAGATCTCAGCCTCCTGAGTCGCAAAGGTTGTAGGAATACACGAGAGATGGATGGGCAGTGATCACTAGTTCTTGGATCTCGGCTCTTTCCCTTCCTTCTCCCTGTCCTCTTCTTCCCTTTCCTTTTGCAGAACTGGAGATCAGTCTCAGGCCTGGCACACACTGGACAAGCACTCTACCATTCTAGAAAACAGCTCCCCACTTTTTGTGTGCCAGGGCCTGACTACTGTCCCTTAACTCTTGTGCTCAAGGCGGGCGCTCCACCACTTGAGCCACAGCTCCACTTCCAGCTTTTTAGTAGTTAACCAGAGTTCAGAGGCTTACAGACTTTTCTGCCCGGGATGGCTTTGAACCTTGATCCTTAGATCTCAGCTTCCTGAGAGCTAGGATGACAAGTGTGAGCTACTGATGCCTGGTGGATCCATTGACCAAATAGCATTGGAGCTTCCGGAAGGATGCCAGGGAGGTCAAGTCAGGGGCTGTGGCCACACTGCAGGGGTGAATACCAGGCCCTGCAAGCTCCTCGCTTCTCCCCTGCCTAGGTGGGCCTGCTCAGCGGTGTCTGCATCATCGTGGGTACTATCATTGGCTCCGGAATCTTCATCTCCCCCAAATCTGTGCTCAGCAACACGGAGGCTGTGGGCCCTTGCCTGGTCATATGGGCGGCCTGTGGAGTCCTGGCCACATTAGGTACTGAGATCCTCCGCCCCACCCCGCCCTCTGGGATGGCAACCCCTTCTGTCACATGCAGGAGTAAGGCAGGTGCCAGCGGCTCCCGCCTGAAATCCCAACCACTCAGGAGGCCGAGTCCTAAGGATCGAGGTTCCCGGGCAAGTCTTGAGAGACTCTTCACTGCCAAAACCAGGAGTAGAACTGTGGCTCAAGTGGTGGAGCACCAGCCTTGAGGGAAAATGTCAGAGAGAGAGTGCCTCATAGCCCAGCCTGTCGTCTTCTCCTGTGTTCCAGGCGCCCTGTGCTATGCCGAGCTGGGCACAATGATCACCAAGTCGGGGGCTGAGTACCCCTATCTAATGGAGGCCTTTGGCCCCATTCCTGCTTACCTGTTTTCCTGGACCAGCATGATAGTCATGAAGCCCTCGTCCTTCGCCATCATCTGCCTCAGTTTCTCCGAGTACGTGTGTGCTGCCTTCTACCCAGGCTGCCAGCCACCCACTGTGGTTGTGAAATGTCTTGCTGCTGCCGCCATCTGTAAGTGCCAGCCTGAGGTTGGGACAGGGGTCAGAGACCCCGGCACAACCAGGAACAAGGGGTTCTAGCCTCAGCCTCCCCAAAAAGAGGCCAAGCAGGCAGACATGGAGAATCAATCCCCAGGCCCACCAGGGACTTGGCTTAGGCCTGGCTGCTTTTGCCTTCAGCCAGCGAGGCTGTGGCTTGATTGCTAAGGCCACTCTGTGGCTCTGTGTGTGTGTGTGTGTGTGTACACACATGGCTCATTGATGAACTTCCTTGTTTGTGATCAGAACATGAGTAGGGTGAGGGAGGGAAAGTGGAGGGGAAGGTGTGGGAAACTTGACCTTGGCGTGCCCTCTGTGCCCGGTCCCGGCCCTCCCCAGGGCTCATCACGATTGTCAACGCCCTGAGTGTGCGCCTGGGCAGCTACGTGCAGAACGTCTTCACCGCAGCCAAGCTGGTCATCGTGGCTGTCATCATCATCAGCGGGATTGTCTTCCTGGCCCAAGGTGACGCCAGGCCTGGGGAGAGCGCCAAGCTGCCCCGTTTTTTAGTGTTTGCATAATACTTGTTTGTGCCAGTACCAAGGCTTGAACTCAAGGACTAGGGTCTGTCCCTTGGCATTTTTGCTCAAGGCTAACGCTCTTCCACAATGGTAGTTAATTGGTGGTAAGTGTCTCACAGCCTTTCCTGCCCCAGCTGGCTTTGAGCCATGATCCTGAGATCTCAGCCTCCTGAGTAGCTAGGATTATAGGCAGGAGCCACTGGCACCTAACTTTTCTCTTTTTTTGCTAGTCCTGGGGCTTGAACTCAGGGCCTGGGCACCTTCCTTGGGCTTTCTCAAGGCTACCGCTGTACCACTTGAGCCACAGCACTACTTGTGGCTTTTTCTGTGTACGTAGTACTGAGGAATCAAACCTGGGTCTTTGTGCATGCTAGGCAGGCACTCTACCACTAGGCCTAACTCCTGGCCCTTTTGGTCCATTTTGGTTTTGTTTAAATAGCAAATTTGAAACCTGATCAGCTGGCACTCACTCTTTCCTGTGTGGTTTCATTTACAGGAAATACAAAGAATTTTGAAAATTCCTTTTCTGGGACACAAACATCGGTGGGCGCCATCAGCCTGGCGTTTTACAATGGCCTCTGGGCGTATGATGGATGGTAAGGGTCTCTTCTCTCTCCCACAACTCCCAGCTGGCTTCTGGGTGGACTTCCTTTTGAAGTTTTCTGTGATCCCTCCATCCCCTACCCACAAATTCCTCTTCACTTCTCCCTTTTTTTTTTTTTCTTTGAAGTGTGCAACCTCTGACTTTTATTTCCCTGTTACCCTAACCCACACCAAGACTCCTTTCCCAGGACTGACCATGGCTGCAGTTCCTAGCAGTGCCCGGTGGGTGGCAGTAGAAAGGTCCCTGCTGGATCCACTACTAGCAGATAACAGGTGCAGGTGAATTAGAGGCAGTGAGGGGTGTCGGGTTCCAAATATTCTCGGAAATCCTGGAAGCAGAAACTTGACCAAGTTGCCGATAAACAGATTCTTGGCGGTCTTCTGCTCCCACCGACAACTTGGCTTCCTAGGAAGAAGGAGCCCTGCAGGAGGGCACTGTCCACAGTGGAGGGCCCTGGCTAGAGGATGGCCCAGGCCAGCATCTTGCATCTCCTGCGTCCCATAGTCTTAGCCAAGAAAGTCACACATCACCCATGTTCTTTTTCTTTCTCAAGGAACCAACTCAATTACATCACAGAAGAACTTAGAAATCCTTACAGGTGAGAATGCTGCCTGTCCTCCTCTAACAGGGCTCACACCTGTGCCCTGCCTTCCATTCCTGCCAGGCTCTGCTGTGGCACAGCCCAGCTGCCCTGAGGCCCGGGCCAAGTCCTCCCGGACCCCCCGGCCACCTGCAGGCGGGTGGGGGTCAGGCCGGGAGAGGTGGGGAGGACGTGAGCATCTCACCAGCGTCCCCGGACGCTCTGGTTCCGCCCAGAAACCTGCCCCTGGCCATTATCGTGGGGATTCCTCTGGTGATGGTGTGCTACATCCTCATGAACATCGCCTACTTCACGGTGATGACTCCCACGGAACTGCTGCAGTCGCAGGCCGTGGCCGTGGTGAGTGCCCCGCGGGAACGTGGACAGATCAGGGGAGGCGCGATCTCGGCGGCCTTGGCGGCCTGGACTCAGGGCTGGCATGTGGCCGAAGGGCGGAGCCAGAACTGGTGGGTGGGGCTATGGCCAGGGGGCGGGGCTGGTTTACTGATCTGGAGCCAATGGGAGGGAGAGGGGCGGGGCCTGGGGCTGGAGTTGGGGGGCTGACGCCGCTCCCCTCGTCCCCACCACGCACCCTCCCTCCTGCTTCTGCAGACGTTTGGCGACCGTGTGCTCTACCCCGCCTCCTGGGTGGTTCCGCTCTTCGTGGCCTTTTCCACCATCGGCGCCGCGAACGGGACCTGTTTCACGGCAGGCAGGTAGGTGCGGCCGCCGTCCTGGGACCCCAGACAGCCCCGCGGGGGTCACCGCGCTCTCAGTGGGTGACTCGGGGCCCAGGTGAAGGGTCTGGACAGCGGGGTGCATGTTCCTCCAAAGTTAAGACACCACACAATCGTCGTCTTAAAGCTGTGGGCTAGGCCTCCCACCTTGTCTTTCAAAGCATTTCAGCTCCAGTCTGCATGTCCCTTTGTTTTTGGTCGGTCCTGGGACTTGAACTCTGGGCCTGGGCACTGTCCCTGAGCTGTCCAGCTCAAGGCTACCGCCCTACTCTTTCAGCCACAACACTACTTCTGGCTTTTTCTGTGTATATGGTTCCAGGGTGTCGAACCCAGGGCTTTATGCATGCTAGGCAAGCACACTACCACTAGGCCAAACTCCCCGTCAATCTTTACCCATTCTGAATTATGCATTATTATGAACTCTAGTCACCACAGCTTGGTAAGTGCTGCAAGTTTGAACCACACACACACACACACACACACACACATCACTCAGCTTCTTGGAATTTGGAGTTTTAGACTAAGATATTTCTTTCTATGTCAGCACCTGGAGAGTCATCTAGTTGTTGCAAATGATAAAATTTGGCTTAAGTCTGAATATTCCATTTATGTGTGGGTATCACATTTTTTATTTTATTGAGCCAGGCATTGGCTCATTCCTGTATTCCTAGCTACTCAGAAAGCTAGAACCTGGATGAAGGTTCAAAGTCAGCCTAGGAACAAAAGTTCTCAAGACTCCTTTTTCAGCTAGCCAGCAAAATGCCTGCCCTAAAGGTTTGGCTAGAAGTATCAGCCATGGATGAAAAAAGCCAAGTGATAGTGCTCGAGTTCAAGTTCCAGTTTATGCCAGTGCTGGCACAAAAATATTTTATTGAGAAATTTTGCATATATTTCCATTAAACAAATTGGGCTACAATTTTCTCTTTCCTAGTCCTGGGGCTTGAACTGAGGCCTGATCACTGGTCCTTGGGCTTTCCTTAAGATCAGTGCTCTACCACTTGAGCCACAGCACCACTTCTGGCTTTTTCTGTTTGTGGTACTGAGGAATCGATCCCAGGACGTCATACATGCTAGGCAAACAATCTACCACTAAGCCACATTCCCACCCAAGAGCTCTTTGTTTGCTAGTCCTAAGCTTGAACTCAGGGCCTGAGAACTGTCCTTGGGCTTTCTCAAGGCTATAGCCATAGCACCACTTCCTGAGTTTTCCATTTATGTGGTACTGAAGAATGGAATCCCAGTCTTCATACATGCTAAGGCACTCTACCACTAGGCCCCACTCCCAGCCCAGAACCTGGATTGTTAACAAGCAAAGGTTTAGATTTTTGCATTCACTGATAGCACTCCATCATTTGAACCACAGCTCCACTTCTGGTTTATGTGGTTCACTGGAGAGGTGGTCTCACAAGCTTCCTGCCTGGGCCGACTTCAAACCGCAGCCCTCAGAACTCATTCTCCTGTGTAGGTAGGATTACAAGAGCTACCAAAACCAGGCTTCTTGGTGCTTTCAGTATCATTTGTTCTATATGTCTAGTGGTAATTATGAACACATCTCAGTGTTTCTTTAACGGCCACCTGTGCTCAAATGATGCTCACGTTTTTTCAATATTAAGGCCTTTTCTTTGGCTGTGACTTTAGCCCATATCTCATCTTACATCCTTGGGTCGATGGTATCTCAGAGATAGTACAAGTGTGTTTCTTTTTTTAGATTTTTCTTTCTGCACCAGTACTGGAACTTGAACTCAGAGTGCCAGGGCACTGTCCCCAAGGTCTGTTGCTCACGGCTAGTGCTCTACCACTTGAGACACAGCACCACTTTGTTTTCTCGATGTAGTACCTAGGAATTGGACCAGGGCCTCCATTATAGTGACCTTCCCCACTGGCGACTGCTACTTTGTGTCTGCTTTGATTCTGCAGTGGCTTGACTGTGGCATCTGGGAGTCCTGGTGGGTTTGGGTTCTGTAAGTGCCAGTTTTCCTGTCTGCTTGGTCAAGTGCCCCTGGCATCACACTGCATTTCCCATTGACTTGTATAATTTTTAGGATTCAATGAAGGAGTATATGTGTGTATTTGGGGCTAGGAGGACAAACTGGGCTTTGGATCTTAAGGTCTTGAGCTTTCTATGAGCTCTACTACTTGAGCCATGTTTCCAGCCCGGGGTATTTTTTGCCCCTGGGTCTGGGTGCTATCCCTGAACTCCTTGTGTAGGTGGTGATGGTAGTGGAGCTTGAATTTGGGGTCTGGGCACTGTCCCTGGGCTCTTTTGCTCAAGGCTAGCGTTCTACCACTTTGAGCCACAGCTCCACTTCTGTTTTTCTGGTGGTTAAAGATGAGTGTCGTGGTGTTTCTTGCCTGGGCTGGCTTTGAACTGTGGTCCTCACATCTCAGCCTCCTGAGTAGGATTATAGACGTGGCTTCCTGAACTCCTTTTGTTCAAAGCTAGCTCTCTACCATGCTTGATTCACAGTGCCACTTCCAGCTTTTTTTGTGATTAGAGATGAGTCTCCCGGGCTTTCCCATCTGTGCTGGGATGACAGGTGAGCCACTGGCACCTGTTGGGGTACTGATGGTGCCTTCGATGTTGGTGACTGCCGAGTTCCTTGCAATGTTTCAACCACCACCACCACCACCACCACCTCCTTCTCCAGGGGACCTACCACAACTCCACACAGCCAGGCACCACTTGCTCCACAAAACTAGGGCCCCTTCTTCAGTGGCTGCCATGTGATTGCCTTCCAGGCTCATTTACGTTGCGGGCAGGGAAGGCCACATGCTCAAAGTGCTGTCTTATGTCAGCGTCAGGCGTCTCACACCCGCCCCGGCCCTCATCTTCTACGTGAGTACAAACCCACTGTCCCCACAGCTGCCCCGAGGGAGGCCCCTTGTCCAGGAGACGAAATCTGTCTTTTCCGCTAGGCTCATGGCTTTAAATGAGCCAGGTTTGTCATTCCGTGGAACAGATTTTTAAAAACCTAAGACCACACACCTGTCATCCTGGCTGCTCAGGAGGCTGAGATCTGAGGACCATGGACGGAGACCAATCCCTGTGAGACTTCATTTCCAAGGAACTAGCAAAAGGCAGGAAATGGAGTAAGAGTGCTCGAGTGGTAGAGTGCCAGCCTTGAGTAGTTGAGTAGAAAAGCACCTTGGACAGCAGCTAGGTTCTGAGTTCAAGCCCAGGACTGCTATGCATGCACACATACCCTCTCCCGCATCCCAAGATGGCCTTAAAAAAATTACCTTCGGATACAAGTCTTCCAGTGTGCACACTGGTAACATCTCACTTCCAGAGCAGGGCAGCCCCTCTGTCAGGAGGCACTGGCAGCAGCCTGGCACACCCAAGTCGTGAGGTCTCTGTCCCCTGCTAGCCTGGGGTACAGAGTTGGTACAAGCTGTTTAGGGACGCCCACCTGCTCATCTTGGCTCCAGAATGCAACACCTCTCCCCACTGCCTGCTTGCCCTCTAGGTGGGGAAACGCCCTGAGTTCCTGTCTAGAGCCCACTGAGACAGCTCTGCGAGGTGTGTACTTGCTGTGGGCCTGAGCTCAGGGCCTGGGCACTGTCCCTTAACTTTGTTTTGCTCAAGGCTGGTGCTCTACCACTTGCACCATGATTTTTGGAAGTTCATTGGAGACAAGAGTCTTGAGGACTTTCTTTCCCAGGCTAACTTTGAACCACAATCTTCAAATCTCAGCCTCTAAGGTAGCTGACAGGCACGAGCCACGTGGCCCTGCTGGCTCTGGTACGGAGCTGGCACTGGGATGCTGTGGGTTGCACTGGGAAGCAGGCGCTGACGGCCTCGTCTCCCTCTCCGCAGGGCCTCATCACGACCATCTACATCATCCCTGGAGACATCAACTCCTTGGTCAACTACTTCAGCTTCGCCTCCTGGCTCTTCTACGGCATGACGATTCTAGGGCTCATAGTGATGAGGTTCACCAAGAAAGACCTGGAAAGGCCCATCAAGGTAAGCGCTTGCTCTGCCCCCCAGGGCCATGGCCGGAGGGCTGGGGAGGCCCGAGGCCCTGACGTGCGTGGCTGCTGCAGGTGCCCCTCGCCGTGCCCGTGCTGGTGGTGCTGCTCTCCGTGTTCCTGGTTCTGGCCCCGATCATCGGCCAGCCGGAGTGGGAATACCTCTACTGCGCGCTCTTCATTCTCAGCGGCCTCATCTTTTACCTCCTGTTTGTCCACTACAAATTCTCATGGGCTCAGAAAATCTCAAGTAAGTATCGTCTGCCCCGGCCTCCTGTCCTCTTCCCCACGGCGGGCTCTGGGCTCCACTCTGTGCCTCCTCGTCTCTCCTGGATGTCTCCCAAGCCAGGGTTGTGTTGAGTGCTGTCCCTCAGCTTTGCCCACTCAAGGCACCTCCGCTCCGCCTCTGGCCTGGAGCTGGAGCCTTACATCTCAGCCTCCCACTCCCTAGGGTGTCAGATGTGGTGAGCAGCGCCTGGCCTGCCCACAGGGGCAGAGCTGTCTCCATTCCACAGTAATCCTCAGCTAGGGCCAGAGGGCAAGAAGGTAAGGGGCCCTTGGGCACAGCCCACAGGGCGGATGTGCCTTTCTCAAGTTTGGGTTCTGCCTCTGAAACGAAGTTACTATTGGATGTGAACAAGACAGCTTGAGCCTCCTCTCCCCAGCTCAGCATATCTGAACAAGCTGTCCCTCCAAAAGCTGGTAAAGCATGGTGGCACATGCTCACAAGCCCAGCTGGCCCTCGGGAGGTTGGGCCATGTAGAGAGCAAGACATAGTCTCAAAACAAAGCTGGATGAAGGACAGGGAAATGGCATTGGGGCTTAAGTGGTAGAATGATAGCTTTGAGCAAAAGAAGCCCAGGGATATCACCCAGGCTCGAGTTCCAGCCCCAGGCAGAACTGGCGGGGAAAAAAAAAAAAAACAAAACACGTCCCCAGTTTTCTCACGGGAAGGGACTTGCCTCTGGGCTGAGCGCAGGATCATGCAAGGCCTCGGCCCCCTGCAGGGCCAGTGACCATGCACCTGCAGATGCTGATGGAAGTGGTGCCCCCGGAGAAGGACCCCGAGTAGCGCCTCCCAGCTGCTGCCCTGCCAGCGCTCTGAGTGGGTTTCTCCTGTTCGTATCATGTGTGCCCAACACCCCAGGTGCTTCGTATTAGACACCCCCGGCACTCTCCAGGGGACAGGCACTTGCCAGCTGGCAGAGATGCCATCATCAAAGACTTAGCAAGGGCACATTCCTAAGAAAAGGGCAGAGAATTTCCCTTGCATATTCAGTGTCCTGTCCAGTACTGGAAAACTGTAATAAAGGGTGTTGATTAGTCTAATTTTTATAGTCGTTTTTTGCTTTTAAATCCCAAATCATGGCATGACTGCATGGCACAGCCAACCACGAAACCCACGCAAGCCCACGTCACAGTGCGGAGAATACAATTTTACTTTGTCATACTCGAGGAAAATATTGCTTAACTCTTATACTTTTATTTTAAACAATACTCAGACTGCAAAAGGCAGTCACATCACAACTGAGTGTGGTAGCAGCTTTTGAGATGGAGAAGACTCAGCAGTACAGGTAACAGAAAAGTTACTTGTTTATATAGTTGACACCGGGGCCATACAAAATATTCACCCTGTTCTCTGCAAATTTTCTTCTGCTTGGACCCAGAAAAGGTGAGGTTTGGAAAAGTTAAACCAGAAACTGCATGGAGCAGTGGCATCCCCGTTGTTTGACGTGGGCAGGCGGTATGGAGAAGTGCACGAGTGGAGAAGTGCACGAGTGCTCACCTTTCTCAGTGAGTCACGACTCACCTCTCCCAAGGAGGATTCACATAAGGCTCCCAGGTCCTCTGGCCCTGCTGTGTGGGGGTGACCTCCAGATTCACAGATCCTTCTGCTTGTGTTTCCACTCAGGATGGGTGCTCCTACACTTTCTAGCCCTTGGCTGGTTAGTTGGAGATAAGAGTATCACAGATTTGGGCCAGGAGTACAGCCTACTGTTAGTGCTTGCCTAGCATGCATGAAGCCCTGGGTTCAATGCCTCGGTACCATACACAGAAAAAGCCGGAAGTGGCTCAAGTAGTAAGAGTGCTAGCCCTGAGAAAGCTCAAGGACAGTGCCCAGGCCCTGAGTTCAAGCCCCAGGACAAAAAAAAAAAAAAAAAAAAGGATCGAAGATTTGTCTGCCCGTGCTGGCTTTGAACCTCACATAGGAGCCACTGGTGCCTGGCCACAAAGCTCTTAAGTTTCCAAAACTTCTAGAAGTCTTTGTCCCCATTGCCTAGTATTCTAGGAGCAGCAAGTTACCAGAACTAGCAGCTGTCTTTAAAAAGCCCTGGGTGTGCTGAGGCCCTTGAAAAAGGCTTCTTCGTGGAAGCAGCTAGCAGCACTGGTGTGAGAACAGTCACAGCAAGAGGACTGAAGCAGGGCTTCACCAGAGCCGGGCTGGCCTCGGCCCTTTGAGCTCCAGGACTACCGGGCCTCCCACACCCTTCCTTTGGCCATCTTTGTTAACGTTTACCTATTTTTAAGTCGGTTCAATTGAGCTTGCCCACATTCCCCATCCCAGGGCCCCAAGATGCTTTAGTAATGGGGTCAGACAGGGCGAGCTGCCGTCTCCGTCTCCCAGCTGCAGCTCATTCGCTCTCGCTTCTGGCATCGTCTGAAGAGGCGCTGCTGCTCTCTGCCACCTCAACCACTCTGCCCCACGGACTTCTAGAATGTGCAACTGGAAGAGCCACACATGGTTAATAACGGAAGTGTTCCCCAACCATCACACGTGTCCCTTCCCTGGGGTCTCCCTCAGCCCAGCCTGCAGTGTGTGAGGTCACTGGTTTGCCTGTGGATGCACTGGTGGCCGTGGTGGAAGACGGGATCCACAGCTGGCCTGAGCGTGGGGCTGGTGCATGTCAGCAAGGTTGGCAGAATACACAGCAGAGCACATTTGTATGGGCCCCCCCTCGGCATCTCACTGGCACATGCTGCCACCTTCACGTGGGTGGTGTGGCCCGCGAGCTCACCCTTGGCAAAGGGGCTGTCCTCGTCACAGTCCTCCCAGTGATCAAAGTCGAAGGCCACGTTGGGGTTCTGCAACACAACAGCTCGGCTAAGTGGGCGGATGTGACCCGGGAGAGGGCTGGCCACACCCACACGGGGGGGGGGGGGTGTCACCTTGTGTTTGAGGAGGCCACGCCACGGCTCCTTCTTCTCCTTGGTCAGCGTGATGACAGGCTCGTGGTTCTTGATGATGCACTTGCAGTCGTCCTTCACTATGTTGGCTTGCAGCTCCAGGTCGGCCAGGTACACTTTGTCTCCCACGGAGGCCCTGGGCACAAATGGCCATCAGCCCCGGGCATGGAGTGTGCCTGCCCTCGTGCGGTGTGCACACCCACAGAGCCCACCTGAAAATGACGCGGTCTCGGGAGTATTTACATCTGTAATCTCTAACGTCCTGGATTCTTATCTTTAAGACAACCACGTCCTCTTTTTGGAACCACTTTATTTGTGGATGAAAGCTGGAAGAAAAGGCAGTCCTGACATACCAGCCTGTCAGGAGGCAGCCAAGGCAGGGCAGGCCTCCCGTGTGGCCATGTACCTTTTCTGATGTGGAGGCTCAGCTGGGCCAGCAGAAGCATCTCTGGTGTCTGCACATTCGGATTCTGCACAAAAAGTCAGATTTTCCCCACAAGTTATGTACCCATGAAATGCTTTCCCCCCAATACTGGGGACTGAACCCAGGGCCTTACACACCCTGGGCAAGCACTGTGCCACTTAAGCTATACCCCTAGCCACTTTTTTGTTCATTTGGTTGTGGGACTTAAACTCAGCGGCCTGGGTGTTGGCCCTGAGCTCTTTTACTCGAGGCTAGCGCTCCACCCATAGCTTTACTTCCAGTTTTCTGATGAGTCTCACAGACCTTCCTGCCCAGGCTGCCTTCAGACCTCAGATCTCAACCTCCTCAGTAGCTAGGATTGTAAGTGAGACCCACCACAGCCTGGGTCTCATTAACATTCCTGCAACTGGACTCAGATTCCTATTCCTCCTGCTTCCACCTGCCACACAGCAAGGATTACAAGCATACAACCTCCTGCCTGGCTTGCACACGCTTTCTGCACTGCAGGCAACTTTTAGAAAAGGAATCATTAACATGGATAAAAATGTCATAAGTAGTTCCAATTGACAAGAATTTTTAAAGAAATGATGAGTATCACTTAGTAAAACATTTTAACAACAACAAAAAAGAAAGCAATGGGTTGGGAGTTTAGCCTAGTGGTAGATGGCTTGCCTAGCATGCACAAAGACCTGGGTTCAAGTCCTCAGTATCACATACACAGAAAAAGCTGGAAGTGGTGCTGTAGCTCAAATGGTAGAGCTCTATACTTGACAAAGTCCAAGGACAGTGCTCAGACCCTGAGTTCAAGCCCTAGGACTAGCAGGAAAAAAAAAAAAAAAGCATTAATCATTAAAATGAATCAAAAAAAATCACACATGCTGTCCCCACTCCGTGGATCTCCCCATGAGGGGGGCTTGCTAAATGTAGTTCCCCAGCACAGCCACAGCACGGGGGATGAGCTGACAACTTCCCAACCCCCATTTACAGCATCCAGCTGTACAGCTTAAAGACATGCGTGCTTCAGTCACAATAGCCAAATGCTCCTGTCACAGAAAGTGACTTAGCAGTGTTTACAAGTATGGCTTCACAGACGCATGGATGGGCAGAAGCCACAGAAGTGCTAGGACATGCTTCCACTTGACAGGAGTGCTAGGACATGCTTCCACTTGACAGGAGTGGTGGCGGCGGTCCAGGAGTCATTGGGTGATGTGTTTGTGTCATCAGTTTATTTTCTGCTTAATGATTTTGAGTCAGCCACCCTGTAGGTAACAAGTACGAACCCGGGCTGTGGTGAGTGGAGTCGGTCCTGGAGCTGGCGCTGGTCTCCCCTGGCTCATGCGCGTCCTCCTGCTGGACCCCAGGTGCAGCAGCCTCTTCCTCGGGGGAAGTCACCCTAGACCAAGACGCCCAGGTTAGCCTTAACCTCAGGAGGACCGGGCAGGCATGAATGGCTGGGCTCTGCCACTGCCTTGGCAGGGAGCCCGCTGCCACTGGTGACTTCAGGACACATGGCGGGTGGACAGCCAGCCCAGCTCTGCCGGGATTTCAGTGTCCCGCCCCGCCACAGCCAGGCTGGCTGGGGCTCCACACAGGAGTCTGCTGTGTGTTCCCAGAGACGGGAAGCACAGGGCTCCCCCGGCCCGGCCTGCCTTACCGTTTGGACTCCAGATGCCCCGCACTTCAAAACGGTCCTGTGTCCTCCACCCCTGCGTGCCACGTGCTCCGGACCCGGGGCCTCGCCAAACCTCTTCTCCACTCACCCTCCCCGAGAGACAGCAAGCTCCCCATCTTGCTAATTATTCAAGCCAAGAAATGGCAACACCAGCCCAACGGTGGCGGCTCACACCTGTCAACCTACTCAGAAGCTGAGGTCACAGTTCGACGGCAGTCCAGACAGGAAAGTCTGTGGAACTCATCTCCAGTGAACTACCAAAAGCCAGAAGTGGAGCTGTGGCTCAAGGAGAGTGCTAGCCTGGAGCACAAAAGGCTCAGGGACAGGACCCAGGTTGAGTTCAAACCCAGGGAGAGGCATCACAGAGCTGTGTGCGACTTCACACACACAGGACTCAAGCTTCCGTGACCCAAAACACTTGACAAAGGAGGTGAAGAAAGGCACTTCGCACTTCCTTACGTGGTTTGACCGAGGCCAACGTCCCGAGCCGGCATGTCCGTTCCCTTGTAGAGCGTCGTCAGCTGCTGTACATGTTCTGGGTTATCAACGCCCATCCCCGTGGAGAGAATCTCAGCGCGAACATTATAATCGATGATGGAGGTTTTCAGGTTTGGAAGTTTTGTAACATGCACCTTGAAGCACAGCGGGGAAAGGACATGTTTAGGGGTTCCGCTGAGCAGGCCAACGCCTGATATACCTCACAGCATGCAGCAGCCATTGCAGTGAAGGCTCATTTCACAGCGGAGGGGACACAGCACAGGCACGTGGGGCGTGGGGTCAACTCCTGGGATAAAGTCCATATCTGCACCAATCTGGACCGGTAGAAGCACATTCAAATTTCTGTGTTCAAAAAGCTGGGTGTAGTGGCTCACGTCTATAATCCTAGCTACTGAGGAGGCTGAGATCTGAGGATTGAGGTTCAAAGCCATCCTGGCACTAGAGTCTGTGAGACTCATTTCCAGTTAACCGCTAGAAAAGCTGGAGGGGTGCTGAGGCTCAAGATTGTCAGTTCTTTCACCTCTTGCCTGCCCGCGATTCTGTCTAGACCTTTTACTCCACTTTCCTTTTCTGTGACCACAACCTTCTCCTGCATTTCAGTTTGTACGCAGTTTAGTCAACCAAGAATCCGCAGCAGCGCAATCCCTGTGTAAGCCGTGTGGACGGAGCTGCACACCCCTGGGAATGCTGGGGCCTCATCTGCTTTGCTCACAGAGGCAGCTGATGCTTGGACTGGTCCTAGCTCGGAGCAGGCAGTGAGCAGGTGAGAAAGTGAGAAGGCTATCTTTGCTGGTGGCTCACACCCCTTACTACTCCTCACTACTCAGGAGGCTGAGATCTGAAGATCACGAGCCAGACTGGACAGGAAGTCCAGGAGATTCTTATTTGCAGTTAACAAGCAAAGAGCTTCACTGGTAGAGAGCCAGCCTTGAGGGAAAGAGCTAAAGAGACAACACCAGGCCCTGAGTTCAAGCCCCAGTAACCAGCATAAAAACAGCAAAAGTAATTTTTTATCCTTGGGCCCTGAGACTAGAAGCTCTGGCATCAGTGAGCAGGCCACACGTCTTTAGGCTCATTTACAAACTGGACCAGAGCGAGATGAAGAGGGCACTGCCAGGGCCTGCGAGCACTGAATCAACATTTACAAAGGTGAGGTTGCCATGTCTAAAGGACAGCTCCTGACAGCTGTGTGAGAGAGCGTGTACCGCACACAGTGTTGAGACAGCCCATCAAACAAAATCCTACAAGCAAACTCAAGAGCAATACCTGTGTATAAACAACACACACCTACTCCAACACAACCCCAACCTGCCTCCAGCTCTAGGAAGACAACATTAGAAGAACATGCACCATTTTAGGAGTTTTGAAGGAAACAGCACACTTACCATCGGGTCAATCCAAACTGTATTCCCCAGGGCCAATACTACTTTGGCATCATGCAACTTTCCAACAATTTTATGATGAATGTACCTAGTAACCTGAAACAAAGCACTGAATGTTATCTGCAGCTTTAGCAAAATACCTCTTTCTAGGCAGGGCACCGGAGGCTCACGCCTGCAGTCCTCGCTAGTCAAGCAGCGAGGAGATGAAGATCACAGGGGAAGGCCAACCTGGCCTTCCAATCAACCAAGAGCTGGGCACAGCGACATGTTTCTGTCACCAGGCTGTGCAGGAGGTGAAGATCGGAGGATCATAGTTTCAGGTCAGATCGGGGGAAAATAAAGTTTCTAGAACTCCTCATCAGCAGAGAAGGCCGGGGCATGAGGCTCAATGCCTGAATCCCAGCAATGGTGCTGCTGCTGCTGTAGTCTAGGTGGCCAGGAGAAAAAAATGATACCCCACCTACAATAGGCAGCAGAGGCCTGCAGGAGTAGCTCAAGTAGCACAGTGCCTGCCATAGCAAGCAGGAAGCCCTGCGTTCAAATCCCAGCATGACCAAGTCCTCACACCCCTAAACCCGCCTGTGTTCTGCCTCTGCTGCCCGCTCTGTGCGCAGGCCGCTCCACCAGGAGGGCGGCGGGCGTCCTGGGCCTATCCCTCAGAAGGGTGGCACTGGGCTTGAGTCGCAGCTCCACTTCTGGTTTTTTTTCCTTTTTTTTTTGCCATTCCTGTGGCTTGAACTCAGGATCTAGGCACTGTCTCTGAGCTTTTGTTCTCAAGTCCTAGTGCTCTACCATCTTTTAGCCACTGTTCCATTCCAGCTTGTTGTGGTTAACTGGAGTTCGTCTCAGAAGAGGAATTTCCTTTCCTGGGTTGATCCTCAGACCTGGGCCTGGGCGCTGTCCCTGAGCTCTCCAGCTCAAGGCTAGTGCTCTACCCCTTGAGCCACAGCACCACTTCTAGTTTTCAAGTGGTTAATTGGGAGACATGAGTCGCATGGACTTCCGTGCCCAGGGCTGCCTTGGAACTGTGATCCTCAGATGTCAGCCTCCTGAGTAGCAAGGAGTACAGGCATGAAGAACAAGCACTGGTTTCGGGGAGGATTTTGACTGACAGCCCAAGGTAAGCCACATAATTCTGGTTTGGAAGCAGTGGGCTTGAATGAGGACAGCTGCAGAAAAGTGCAGGAACCTGCCCTTGGGCTCAGGCGCCTGTGGGGCTGGAGCCCTTGGCCCCAGAGTCTGAAGATGTCCCCAGGTGGATGAGGTACCCCATCTCCTCTGTCAACTTTCAACCTGCCTTCAAGGAATGTTTACTCCCTTGAAAGCCCACTGAATGAGCAAGAGTCCACCTCTACTCCCAAGGACATGGGGTTGTGGGGTCTGAACCCCCACTTAACTTTCAGGTAGTTCAAGCTATGTGGGAAACTGAGGCAGGAGGATCATGTGAGGCCAGGAAGTTAACAGTCTGACCACACAGGCGGAAACCTGTTACACATGGCATATAAAGGAAGCTGAACTGGGCACCAGTTGCTCTCATCTAGGTTCTAGCTACTCAGTAGATCTAAGGATTGTGGTTCAAAGCCAGCCCAGGCATGGAAAATCCATGAGACCTTGATCTCCAATAACCCACCACAAAACCGAAGTGGCACTGTGGCTCAAGCGATGGAGTGCTAGCCTTGATCTGAAAAGCTCAGGGACTGCGCCCAGGCCCAGAGTTCCAGCCTCACGACAAAGTTTGGAGGATCCTCATTTGTGTGCATTCAAGGTTCACCATGTCCTTCCAAGCCACAGGGGAGGGAAGGGAAACTGGTCACCTTTGGATTCCATTCCATCTCACTGTCCGCAGGCTTCACGCGGCACACAATGAACTCGACAGCCTGTGGGGGCAGCGTGTGGAAGGTTTCGGGGAGAAGCAGGAGCTGGTCCTTTGTTACCAGCCCTGTCCTGCCTTCATCCAGGAAGGTCACGAGCACGCTCTCCAGACCCCCGGCCTCTTCTTTCTGGCTTGTCTCCAGCACCTGAACTCTGGAGAACAGCAGCATCATTAACAAGCAGAAGTTCCAACCTACCCAGCTCATGGAAAACAAAAACGCTGCTACATTGCATGGGTGTGCTCTGAGCTGTGTGTAATGAAACATATGATGGCCCGGGAAGACTCTGGTTTTGAATGGAGCAAATCCCTTCATCAGAAAACCAATACAAATGAACACAGCGAAGGTTTGACACTTCAGACTTGAGGTTGGCACATTGCCTGCCAGAGATCCCTTCCCTGGCACCTGCCACAGCCTGTGCTTGCCTATAAAATGAGAATAATGCCCATCTGACTGGAACTTGACAGAAACTGGACCAGGCGGGGGGTGGTGGCTCGGTGGATGTCTGGGGTTCTGGGGTTCTGTGCTAGAAGCTGGTGGAGGGTCAGGCACATCTGTGAACCAGGCCTCACCACCCATCAACGGGCAGTGGTGAGAATAAGTGTTCCACACAGCTTACATTGTCTCATGCAACACAGATCAATAGTACTTTACCTGTGAAAAAGTGTCTTTTCTTCCAATCCATACAATCCCAGATTCTCCACCTTTTCAACAGCTACTTTATTACCAGAATCCTTAAAATACTCATTCAGTTCTGCCTTCAGAGTGGCATAAAGATCCACATGTTTCTCAATGATACGACCAAAGTAGTTTGTGGCATTTGAAATGTAAGAAGGTATTATCTGAAACAGTAGAAACGTTTAAAGCGCACATGGGCAGACTTCTTCTGACCTAAGAACTCAAATGCGTGCAGACAGATTTACCATTAACCACAAAGGCCAGATGCCCTAACAAAACAAACCTTTTCCACATTCAGAAATTCCAGCCTTGCTGGGCACCACTAGCTCATGTCTGTAATCCTAACTACACAGGAGACTGAGATCTGGGCAGCCAGCCCAAATAGGAAAATCTGTGAGACCATCTCCAATATTATCACCAAAAAAGCTGGAAATGCCAGTGTGGCTCAAGTAGAAAAAAAAAACCAAAAACCTCAGGGAAAGCACCCAGGCTTGAAGTTCAAGCCCTAGAGTGCCCCCCCCCTAAAAAAAAGGATTTGAAAGAAATGACAGTAACAATTGACCAATGATACCTGAATCTCAAGAATTTCTTTTCCTCATGGGAATAATAATCATGAATGTTTCAAAAGTTTTCATATAATCACTATATTAATTTTTTTTCTTTTTTTGGTCTGTCGTGGTGTTGGAACTCTGGGCCTGGGCACTATCCCTGAGCTCATTACCCCAAGGCTAGCAGTGCTCTATTGCTTTGAGCCACAGTGCCACTTCCAGTTTTCTAGTGGATAATGGAAGAATCTCACCCACTTACGTGCCTGGGCTGGTTTTGGACCCCAATCCCCAGATCTCGGCCTCCTGAGTAGCAAGTTTCCTTTTGTTTTTGAATAGCACTACAGATTCAAGTCAGGCCCTGGTGCTTGGTAAGAGCACTCTACCACTGACTCACACTTACCATGCTACATTGTTGGTAACTGCCTCTAAGTGGAAGCAACTTTAAAATATATAATTGGAAAACAAAATCCTACATTGCCATCTATTTACGCAACTTGTTTTTGGTTTTATACATAAACTGGGGTTTTAAAATAGCGTAACCTCTAAGGGTCATTCCTATAATCAGGTATACCGATAGCAGTATGTTAATATTGGATACTAGAAGTTGTAATCATATTGTATTAATACTCTACTACTTGAAACAATTTGGTGAACCTGAGCACAGCCACATGTTGTAGTGAATACTTATAATTCTAACTATGCACGAGGCAGAGACCACAGGATTATAGTGTAAGACCATCCTGGGCAAAAACATTCATGAGGCACAATCTCAACTGATTGAAAAATAGTGGCTCACACCTGTCATCATAGCTCCTCGGGAGGCTGAGATTTGAGGATCACAGTTCAAAGCCATCCAAGACAAGAAAGTCCTTGAGACACTTATCTCCAATTAACCACCAGAAAACCGGAAGTGGAGCTATGGATCAAAGTGTGAGAGCACTGGCCTGGGGCCAAAGAGCAGAGCTAGCACCCAAGCCCTGACTTCAGGTCCCTGACTAACAAAAAATAAATGCTGAATGCGAGAGAGAAACTTGAAAGCAAAGGAAGGGATTATCCAAAATCAACTGTACTCATAACCTCCCTGTACATTAATAACAGAATTAGATTTAAAAATAAAACAGAGCAAAAAATAAAAAAAAACAGCATGCACTTGCAGGCCTGTCATTCCAGACATATACACAAAGTGCAAACAAGAAAACTGCTGTCCATGGACCGGGAGTTTGGCCTAGTGGTTAAAGTGCTTGCCTAGCATGCATGAAGACCCGGGTTCGATTCCTCGGTACCACATACATAGAAAAAAGCTGGAAGTGGTGCTGAGGCTCAAGTGGTAGAGCTCTAGCCTTGAGAAAGTCCAAGGACAGTGCTCAGGCCCTGAGCTCAAGCCCAGGACTGGCCAAAAAAAAAAAAAAAGAAAACTGCTGTCCAGTTTGGCCTGGGTAAACACGGGGGGGTCTCATCAAAAAGCAATGGAAGGGGCTGGGAGTCTGGCCCAGTGGTAGAGTATTTGCCTAGCATGCATGAAGCCCTGGGTTTGATTCCTTGGCACCACATACACAGAAAAAGCCAGAAGTGGAGCTGTGGGTCAAGTGGTAGAGCTCTAGCCTTGAGAAAGCACAAGGATAGTGCTCAGGCCCTGAGTTCAAGCCCCAGGACTGGCAAAAAAAAAAATAGCAATCAAAGCAAAGAGGCCTGGAGTTCAAGGCTCAAGCAGTAAAGCACCTCAGCCTAGCAAACATGGTCATGCGTTTAAACCTCCGCATCACCACCACCATAATGCAAAGAAGAAAACCTCTGGATAAAGAGTCTTAACAGAAGGTACCTGGATGTACCCATACGTTGGCAGAGCCTGGTCAGACACCTTCCTCGGCATATCCAGCTCTGGATTAACATGATGCCGATCAGGACAGATCCTCTTGTCTCTGAAAAACAGGACCAGGTTTCAAAACTAGAAACAAAACAAGTTATTCTGCAATTGAAATTAAGAGGTTTGGGCCAGGAGTTTGGCCTAGTGGTAGAGTGCTTGCCTGGCATGCACGAAGACCTGGGTTTGATTCCTTGGTACCACATACATAGAAAAAAGCCAGAAGTGGTTCTATGGCTCAAGTGGTAGAGCTCTAGCCTTGAGAAAGGCCAAGGACAATGCTCAATCCCCAAGTTCAAGCCTGAGGACTGGCCCCCCCAAAAAAGAGATTTACTCAAAGCACCTTAAATATTAAGTACCCACACAGTAATTAGCAAGTTATAAAGAGTGAAAAAGTATTCTACAATGTTCTTGTGTGTGTGGCAGTCCTAGGGCTTGAACTCAGGGTGTGAGAGCTATCCCTGAGCTTTTTTTGTGCTCAAGACTGACCCACTCATTTGAGCCACAGCTCCACTTCTGGCTTTTTCTGAGTTTATTAGAGATAAGAGTCTCACAGACTTTGTCTGTGCTGGCTTTGAATCACGATCCTCAGATCTCAGCCTCTTCAGTAGCTAGCTAGGATTACAGGAGTGAGCTACTGGCGTCCAGCTCCACAGACATTTTAAGATAGAAGACATGAATGCAAATCCTTCCAAAAAATAAACAACTGAGTGTCCATTTGTCACTAACACTAGAAACACTTAAGCTATCCTGTTCCCCCCACACACCCAGAGGACATGGAGCAGTTTGCATCCACTCACTGTTCCTAAACTCATGTCTCCTGTGTCAGTGAGTCTACCCATGGGAGAGGGCACATACTTCTACGGAATGATGTGGACTGTGAGTTTTCCAAGTGTCTTCAGACACAACAGCCTAGACTAGAAACAACTGTACAAGCCATCACCAGGTGAGCAGCTGTGTGCATTGTGACGTTTCCTTACAGGACCAAGCCATAAACTAAGGGAAAACCAGTGTGCCCAGTGGAGAGAGAGGGCACAGATGTAGACACAGAATACACACTGCAAGTCCACTTATACGGCAATCAACAATGAGCAACATGTAATGCATGGAATCCACCTCGATGTTGCCAAGGCTTGAACAGGGAAAGAAAAAGTGGATGGTAGTACAGTGTGGTACCGTCAGCCATGCAGAATTGTGTTATTTGAAGCAACATGGATGGAACTGGAGGACATCCCGTAATAAGAAATAATCCAGATGCAGTGAAAGTATTTCACTCTCTCCTATGGAAGTGAAAAGGTTTATCAGAGAGTAAGGTATGATTACTGGAGGCTAGGTGGGGTTTTGGGAAAGAGCATCCACCATGTGCCTATGGATACAGTATGCTGAGACCTGTTAACATATGCAGTTAATACATGAGGATTTGAACAATGGAAAAAGAAGAATGCTGGGCAGGGAGTTTGGCCTAGTAGTAGAGTGCTTGTCTAGCATGCACAAAGACCCAAGTTCAGTTCTTGAGTACCACATTCATAGTAAAAGCCGGAAGTGGTGCTGTGGCTCAAGTGGTAGAGCTCTAGTCTTGAGAAAGCCTAAAGCCAGGGCTCAGGCCCTAAGGCCCTAGAATGGCCAAAAAAAATCCACAAGTTGTCAGTTAATAGCTATGGCAGGGCTCATGGCTGATGTCTCAGGGGTGGGTACTTGGGGGCAGGCGTGAGTGTTACCATGCCATGAACTTTCCATCTGTCAATTTAAAGCACATATCCCCCCCTCAGTTTAGACACAACTCTGGCTTACTTGCAGAAGCCGAAGGCTTTCAGATGTCGACAGAGCGGTCTTCTGGCTTTTTTGTCCTCTTTGGCTTCCAAGACTCCTGCAGAAAACTCGTATAACTCGGACGGGATTTTGGCATCTGCTCGTTCCAAGTAGCGCAGGACACCCACTGCGTGGCTCGCGTTCCTCTCGGTCAGCAGCAGCACAGACTTGGTTTTTCTATCTCCATACTCTACAGGTGAGCCCTTACAATGGGGAGGAGGCAAGGGAAGGAAGCAAGAGATTATCCAGGGCAAACTCAGTCAAACAGGGGGCTCTCCACCTGTCACTCCTGAATTAAAAAGACAAAAAAAAATCAAACCTGTTGCGTTAAACTCTGAAAATGATCAGACATGCAATAAAGGCGTCCACCAAACACTTTGGGTGAGGAGGGGAAGCTGAAGTGCACCACGCACGTGGCGTCAGTGATGTCCAGGAGCGGGATGCAGTCGTCGGTGGAGGCTGGGGAAACGGATGGGCCTGCGTTACCCCGGGCTCCATGGAAAGAATCTAAAAGCCTCGCCCATTAAGCTACCTGTACTCCTGCAATTTTTCAGATGCACATCCCCCCCATTCCCCACTCCACCAAATTCCACAGCCCAGTGATTCCATTTCATAGAAAAGTGCCCCAGCTCTTTCTCTCTGAAGCCAGTTGTGGGGCCCGAACTCAGGGCCTGGGCTCTGTCCTTGAGCCTCTCTGTGCTCAAGGCTAGCTCTCTTACTATTTCAGCCACACTGCCACTTCTCCTTTTATGTGATATTGCGGAATTGAACTCAAGGCTTCATACATGCTACCACTAAGCCATATTTCCAGCCCCAAAGTGGCATCTCTTTAAGCTTGGAAAGGCCCTTTTCTATTTTAAACCTGTTGGCACTTTCTCCTCCATCTTCTTACCCAGTTTGCCACCTTAGACCCTCAGCAAAAACAAAACACTCTTTCCCTGAAACAAGTATGTAGCTACAATCTCAAATGGCAGCCCCTCCCCACAATGCCACTTCCCTCTCCCTTTGTGGGGCTACCCCTCTACATGTTAACCCTTCCACCATGCAGGTTCCTGCTCTAGAGTTCCACGTGAACCTAGCCCTATAACACTGCTTACAGCCCCATCCAGCGGCTACTCTGTGCCTATGCGATAGCCCGCCAGGTTACTGGTACTAAACTCCTTTTCCTTTGTATGTGACCATGTGCCTGAATAATTTCTGGGGGAAGCCTTTCAAAACCTAGGCTACGTATACACATATTTCTTTGTGTGGGTCATGGCGTTTGAACGCCAGGCCTGGGTGCTGTCCCAGCATTCGTGCTCAAGGCTAGTGCACTAAGACTTTGAGCCACAGCTCAACTTCTTGCTTTTTGGTGGTTCACAGGAGATGAGTCTCACGGATGTTTCTGCCCAGGCTGGCTTTGAACCACAATCTTCAGATGTCAGTCATCTAGATAGCTAGGATAACAAAGTGTGAGTCACCCACACCCACAGCCTAGGCTATGTATTTTTCATTTATTGTATATATTTGTCTTTATATCGTAACAGGAAGCTTAATTCTATACACATATAAATATAGAATGTACTCATGTGGGTTTTATCTAGAACAAGGTGGTACTGATACTACAACTTTGTTGGAAGAGAACACCTAGAATTACTTCACATGAGATTCAAACTAGAGGTTAATTCTGAAGTCATTATTTAAAAAAAAAAATCTGAGAGACAATGTGATACATAAATTCAGTCCCGATCAGTCCAGAGCTTAGACTTGGCTACTTGTAAGAAATCAAAACATTGGGCCGGGAGTTTGGCCTAGTGGTTAAAGTGCTTGCCGAGCATGCACGAAGACCGGGGTTCGATTCCTTGGTACCACATACATACAAAAAAAGCCGGAAGTGGTGCTGAGGATCAAGTGGTAGAGCTCTAGCCTTGAGAAAGTCCAAGGACAGTGCTCAGGCCCTGAGCTCAAGCCCAGGACTGGCAAAAAAAAAAAAAAAAAAAGAAATCAAAACATTTACTTACCTAATACAATGTGAGAGCCAGAACTCAACTTCTTCTTCCACTGTTCTAAGACACTTTTTAAGTTAAAAATAAGCTCTTTGTGCATTTTCAAGCAAAATATGGAGTTGCTTTCTACTACCTAAAGATGGTAACAAAAGAAGTCAGTCACTGCCATGCCTGTGGCCACCCGCCTGCCAGGAACACACCATATGAATGACATTACACTTCCTGGAAATCCGGTCTCAGTGACCAAGGAGCTCTCACGGATGAGCCATCTCACCAACTCAAATGGCCCAATTTTTTTTGTGTGGGTCATATGGCTTGAACTCGACCTGGGCACTGTCTTTGAGCTCTTAAGTTCAAGGCTACTGTTCTACCCCTGGGCATGGGCATTGTCCCTGGGCTCTTCAGCTCAAGGCTACTGCGCTATCCTTGAGCCAAGCCCCATTTCTCATTTTCTAGAGGTTAATTGGAGAGGAGTTTTGAGTCTTTTTGTGCCTGGGCTGGCTTTGAACCTTGATCCTCAGATCTCAGCCTCCTGAGTAGCCTGGACTATAGGCGTGAGCCACGATACCCGGCAAATGGCCCTATTTCTAAAAATCCATAATTTTTACCTACAAACTTGCTCAACTTGGAAACACTATTTTGCTAAATCTATTTCCATCTTGTTTCTGGGTGCAGTACTTGGGCTTGAACTCAGGGCCTGAATACTGTCAGATAAGCAAAAAAAACCTAAGGCTGACACTCTGCCACTTGAGCCATATCTCCACTTGAGCTCTTTTGCTGATTAACTGGAGGTAAGAGTCTCTTCCTGCCTGGCTGGCTTTGAAAATCCTCAGATCTAAGCCTCCTTAGTGGCTAGGATTATAGGCATAAGGTACTGGTACACACACGCATATGCGTGCACAGATTGGAAGGATACATCAGATCTGTGGAAGGGCAGCAGAGACCTTTTAGGTCTTTTCAGAAAAAAAAAGACAAGTACCACTGATGAGTTCATTTTATATTTGGCTTTGCTTCTGCACTTTAGCATGGATGTACAAAAATTAAACTGAGTCAATCAGTAACTCATATATTTGGGCTTTCTATGATAGTGACCTTTATGGCTATCTTCTTTTTTTTTTTTTTTTTTTTTTTGCCAGTCCTGGGCTTAAGCTCAGGGCCTGAGCACTGTCCTTGGATTTTTCTCAAGGCTAGAGCTCTACCACTTGAGCCTCAGCACCACTTCCGGCTTTTTCTAAATATGTGGTACCAAGGAATCAAACCCAGGTCTTCGTGCATGCGAGGCAAGCACTCTACCACTAGGCCAAACTCCCGGCCCCTATTGCTATCTTCTTATAGCATTTACAAGTTGGTATTTCTCCTGGGCATTTCAGTGACTCACAGCTGTAATCCTAGCTGAAATTCAGCTCATGATAGAAAATCTTTGTACTGGCTGGGAGTTTGGCCTAGTGGTAGAGTGCTTGCCTAGCATGCATGAAGACCTGGGTTCAATTCCTCGGTCCCACATACATAGAAACAAGCCAGAAATGGTGCTGTGGCTCAAGTGGTAGAGCTCTAGCTTTGAGAAAACCCAAGGATAGTGCTCGAGCCCAAGCCTGGCAAACAAAAACAGAAAATCTTTGTACTTAACCAGCTAAAACCCTGACTACATGGCTCAAACCACAGTTGGATTCACAATGCTACTTTTGGGAAAAAAATTTGTAAGTCCAGAATAGCACAAGGAGCTGCGTTTAAGCCCGGGTCAAGCCTCCCCTGCCCCCACTCCACACTACAGACACTAACACAGACATACATTTCTTCATCAATTAGATGCTTTCAGGTTCCATCTAGCAGTCTCCTCTGTGGCAGGCAGCCGGTTTCTACTGAAAGGCGTGGCCCACCTATGTGGCTCCTTTGGTACTAGGCGTCTCTACAGTCTACCTCCTTTCCCACCAGATGGCAAACTTGAGAGGCCGTATCCATGCCACAATTAGCTATCCCCAAGACACTGACTGCCTGAGATCCAGCCACTCGTGAGGACGTTTTACCACGGAGCTGGGCTCACCTTACATACTATTTCTGTTTCAGCTATGGAGCAGGTGAAGATCAAGGTCTTCTGGGCCTGACTTGGCATAAAATCAAGAACTTGGAGTAAAGTCGAGGTTTTCTCACATTCCAGACAAAGATGGACTACCTGGGCAACAGAATCAGAAGACGACTTTTTTTTTTAAAGACATTAACAGAAACAGGTATATATTACAGTTAGTATGGGAAAAGCCTTTTACAAATGGCCTTACATTCAAGCTTTCTCCCAAGAAAATGGCTATCACAACAAACTGTAAACATAGTTGTTTTTTTTTTATATATAGTAACAAGAGCAATACAAATGAACTAAAAGAAAGCACTGGCTTCTCTAACTACTGGAATACAGTTGTGTTTATGATATATAAAACAATTTAAGACAAATTACACAACGGGAATGTTTTAAGTTTAAAATTAGTCCTTAGATTTTCGTCACCTGAAAAGGCCATCAAAGAGTAATGTTTCATCAAAGGGAAAAACAATGAACTTTTTCCACATCAAAACAGGAAGTTTGGTCACAGCTTTGTGCATAGTTTCAGCCACTGGAGCCGTCTGTTACAGCTCACTCACCTTCTCTTTCTCCCAAGGGTGTCTGCTCGTTACATCACATTCTACACAATCAACAAAAGCTTACACTTCCTACCTTTTCCCACACAGACCAACATGTACAGTCATACCTACACCGACATGCATGCAAACACATGTCCACGCATCCGCACGCAACATACCCCTCACTCACTGCAGCCAAGAGGACTTCAGCACCCCTGATGTGAAGGACACATTTTATTTCAGATTGGCAAACACCCTGAGCCGATTATGGTGCTAAACACTAACAGGGAGATTTTGGAATGTACCAAGTGTTCCAATGTTTTCTACCTAAGCCATAATCAAAATTCATTGCGTAGCGAAAGACTGCCATAGGAGGTGACAGCTACGTGACACAGGTGGCTGCCTGGGCTCGCCGCCCACCCCAATCACCTGCTGGACACTGCCGTAGAGCGCAGCCTCCTCGGGGGCTGTGATGACGATGTAGGGGTCGTTGAGGAACTCCTGGACCAGGTGCTCCACGTGTCGGCTCCAGTGAACGCCCACCGCGATGACCTGGTGGGGTGCAGACTCCCGTTCGTCTACCTCCACGTTTTTTTTGAAGTTATCTAATATAGCAAATGTCTAAAAAAGTTAGTATAATTAGTATCATTTTTGTTTAGGAAAGAAATTAGTTTGACACAATGTAAGATGTAGACTTTTGTATCTTTCATCTTCAAAGTTGGGAAAAACCTTTCCAAAAAATAAAAGGAAAAAAAATGAGAATGGATGAAATGTTTGCGGTAAACATAAAACTCCACTCTCAGCAGAATTAAACCACAAACAACATCCTCGTGATTATGCGTAATTACGTGTAAGGCATTCAACAACAGATTAACATGTTCACAGTGAAAACTCGAAAACTACCAGGTGCAATAGTAATGACACCTGTAATTCCAGCTACTCAGGAATAAAATAGAGGTGGGAGGAATCATCGTTTCGAGGCCAGCTCAGACAAGAAGTGCACATTTTTAGCTCCAGGTTGGCAGGGGCATTGAGGGTACTGCAGCTTGGTAGATCATCTGCCCAGCAAGCGTGAGGTTCTGAATTCAATCTCAGTTACCTCCAAAGATAAAAGTGGCACACAGAATATGTTATTTGTGGTATTAACTTTGTGTATCAACAGACACAATTTTTTAAAGACTCCAAAATAATGAGTAAATATCACCTGAGTGATCAAGGTGTAAGTTGCTGTTGGGAGTTTTCCAGAGCTGGGAGTGGTGCCTCACCCCTGTAATCCCAGCTACTCGGGAGGCTGAGGTCTGAGGATCACGGTTCAAAGGTGGGGCACTGAAGTCTGTGAGACGCTGGTCTCCAATTAACCACCAGAATACCAGAAGTGGCGCTGTGGCTCAAGTGGTAGAGTGCTACCCTTGAGGTATAGAGCTCAGGGAGACCCAGAGTTCAAGTCCCATGACCAGAACCTGACTCTTGCTCATTGGAGGCATGATTCAGTGGGTAAAGCCTAAGCCAATCTGTTTCCCAAAATTTTGAAAATGATGGCTTTCATTATGAGGAAAAAAATATTTTAGCAACTTCCCCTAGAAACAAATTTTTAGCTCTTCCAAAATGTTAAAGCCAGGCATGGAGGCTCAGGCCTGTAATCCTAGCTACTCAGGAGGCTGAGATCTGAGGATCAAGGTTCAAATCCAGCCCAGGCACTAACGACATGAGACTCGTCTCCAGTTAACCACTAGAAAACCAGAAATGGTGCTGTCGCCTTAAGCTGAAGAGTTCAGGGACAATACCCAGGCCCAGGGGTAGGATAGTAGCCCTGAGCTAAAGAAAGTGCTCAGGGACAGTGCCCAGGCCCAGAGTTCAAGCCTCATGACCCAAAGGGGGGCAGGGAAAATGTTAACACTGGGGAGGAAATTTCTAGATGACACGAGTTAAAAGAAGTCGGTACATCACCCAGCTCGCTTCCCAGCCGCACACTCTTCCCCACCCCACTCACACACCGCGTGGGGACATTACACTCACTTGCTCATTGGCCTCAGAGAATAACACTTCCACTTCATCCAGAACCAGGTGACACAGTCTGAGAAACAGCAGGCTCTGGTATGTGAGCAGTCTCAGGAGGCTGTGCGGCGTGGTGACAATTACATCACCTGCATTTTAAAAGGAGACCACTGGGCACTCTAGATAGATCATCCACACGTCTCCCCGGTGTGCCCCTGCCCACCATGGCCCCCACACACCGGGACCCCCCTCCGGAGAGGCAGAGGGCTTCAGCAAGCACCAGGGATGGGTGGGTACCACTACTGTCCTAACTGGTGCCGAGGCCTGGCCAGGTCACCTTCTGAGGGGAGAAGCCGACAGCTTGGAAAGGACGCTTACACCCCCGCGGCAGCCTCATGTTCTTGGCTTCGTCTTTGTGAAGGCCGATCGTCAGTAAGACGGGATGAAGGGGCCTGGAGGACATGTTGTAGTCTCCCAACAACTCAAAAATGAACTGGGCCTTCCTCCACCTGGGGCACACGACGACCGCGAGAGGCTGCAGAGACAACCACGCTCCAAGCCCTCAGACGGCAGCCAGGAAGCCCGCAGTGCACCCCCATCCACGTCACACACGCTAAAATGGCATTCACACACACTTTGGACACACTGACATTTTCCTGAGGTTGAAACTAAATGTAATTCACGTCGTTTTTAAACACTTATACAAGGTACGGCCTGCTGCGTCACGGAGGTGAAGTCTGCTGCTCAGGGTGCACAGCTAAAACATACTGGCAACCGGATACGAGGCTGGGAAATATGACTGCAGACTTCCGGCTCCCCAGCACGAGGCCATCCGAAGGTAACACATTCCTTCCCGATCCTGCCCCCTCCTGAAGGCAAGCTGGTCTCCTCCCTCCAGGGAGATACAGGAGGGCAAGAGTGTCCTTCCTCACAGCTGGAAGGCAGGCTGACCAAGGAGAAAGCAGAGACAGCGCCCAACAGCACTGCTTTCTGCCCCCAGCCACGATCTACCACTTGAGCCACACCACCACTTCAGGCTTTTTCTGTGTATGTGGTACAGAGGAACTGAACCCATTTCATGATGCATGCTAGACAAGCATTCTACCACTAAGCCACACATTCTGCTTTCCTGTGCATGAGGAGAACCATGCGAGGCCTAAACCTACCTTATTTAACAATGGTTAAATGAATTCATTTATAAACCCTTTAACTTCACCTCCAAAACCAAGTGCCTGGGGAAGGACCCAGAGACAAGGAGGCCAGCTTCTGTCTTGGTAGAATGGAAACCAAGCCGAGTGTGAACTTCACGGTTACCAAATGGCAGTATACAGGGAAAACACTTCAGATATTCTTGGATGGGAAAGAAAACTGTCTTGGACTTACCCCGTTCCTACTTGGTAAAGATTTATAGCAGCCCCCCATTTGCAAAATCGTTAGCAAGGGTGGGAGGTACAACAGAGGGTCGTTTCCAGAGTGAGAAATGACCACCACGTCACAGCCTCGTGCAATGGGAGGCCAAGAGTAAGACTCGGTGGGGCTAGGTCCTGGAAACTTCTTCCTTTGAAGAACCTATCAAAAATAATGACAACAACAAAATCAACCCCAAATCAACACATAGCAGGGAAGGCAAGCTGGTGTCACCGCATGGTGTACCTGGCATCATCTTCATGGTACCAAACTCCTAGCATAATCCTTTGCTCTCCTGGCCCCCAAGTAAAAGGTCCAGTAGGCACCCCATCCACGCGCGTTTCATCACAGACATGGCCTTTCACCTCACTCTCTGACCACCTGCCAGGCTATCAGTCTCACTCGGAAACAGCCGTCTTAGAAGCATGTTTTTGGGGGCTGGGAATATAGGTTAGTGGTAGAGTGCTTGTCTAGCACGTATGAAGCCCTGAGTTCAATTCCTCAGTACCACATAAACAGAAGCCAGAAGTGGTTCTGTGGCTCCAGTGGCAGAGTGCTACCCTTGAGCAAAAGCAGCTCAGGGACAGTGCCCAGGTTAGGAGTTCAAGCCCCACAACCACCAACACCAACAAAAGACTTGTGCTCTACCACTTTACTCTTCAGCTCTAATTCCATTCTTTGCTGGTCAATTGAAGAGCCTAACAGACTTTTCTGCCCAAGCTGGCTTCAAACTGTGATATTCAACTCTCAGCCACTTGAGTAGCTAACATGCACAGCACGAGCCACAGATACCTGGTTAAGTTCTACTGGTAAGGGTATTTGATGAATTTACCAAGTCAAACCACATATCTATGAAATGGTTTCTGAAAATGGCTAAAAATATTACAGTTGTTCTGGCAACTTGCTTTTTCCAAGCCCCTTTCAAAATGCAAATTTTGAAATTGTAGAATACAATCTTAAAACTACTAAAACCATTGGGTGCCAGTGCTCATGCCTGTGATCCTAGCTACTCAGGAAGCCAAGATCTAAGGATCGCAGTTCAGAGCCAGTCCTGGCAATAAAGTCCCTGAGACTCTTTTCTCTCATTAAAACACCAAAAAGCTGGAAGTGGAGGTGTGACTCAAGTGGTAAAAATGCCAGCCTTGAGCAGAAAAAGGAACTTCACCCAGGTCTTGAGTTCAAGCTCTACTACCAGTGCAAAACACACAGCAGTCTATGGGCCTTGAAATGCGGCTCAGTAGTGCAGTACTTGTATAGTTAACACGCCGGGGGAAAAATGAACAAAACCACCACCACCACTCTCCGTGTTAGGAAAAGTTAGACATGTTTTCCTGGTTGAATTTAGGTGCACTTTTACCTTTTTCAGGTCTGAAGTCAGTGGTGATTTGTCAATGGTCAGGCAGGGCTCAATCTTGTTTTGGAGAACCACAGGATGCTGCGTGCCCAAAGTCAACTTCTGCAACTAAACAACACACGTTAGATGACCAGGACCTACCCTGAGACAGCAGCAGAGGATTAAGAACTTTACAGATTGCATGTACAAAATCCCAGGTAGGTATGTGCCCCCAAAATGAAAGGAAGATCATCTTATTACTCAATGAAGAAAAGTACAGGCAGGCTGGGAATGAAGCCTATAAGCAGTGAGCTTAATTAGCATGTGCCCTAGGCGTCCGTCCCCACTAAGCCAAGAAGAACAAACAAGCAATTTGAAGCAGGTACTGGTGGCTCATACATGTGAACCTGGCTTCTTGGGAAGCTGAGATCCAGGCATGGCAATTCAAAGCCAGCCTAGGCAGGAAAGTGAGTGAGACTCATCTCCAATTAACCTCCAAAAAGCTACATGTGGAGGTATGGCTCAAGTGGTAGAGCACCAGCCTTGAGCAAAAAGCTCAAGGACAGCACCTATACCCTAAGTTCAAGCCCCAGGACCAGCAGGTATATACAATACATAAATACATAAATGCTTTGTGCGCAGCAGGAATTCTCTAGATGTCTGTCAATTCTCTAGAACTTTGTCAGGCAAAGTTCCCATCAGTTTCTCCTGTAATCCATAATCTTAAGTCTGGAAGGAGGAAGAGGAAGATTTTCAAAGCCAAGTTTTCTCTTGGATGTAACTGTTTAGGGTTTGTACTAAATACCTGCTGCAGGTCAGAGGTTCCATCAGCTCTCAAAGGATCAGGATTTAAAAACTGCAATAACCTGTAAAATAGTGTTTTGAAAAAGTTTCCTCAAATGAACTGTCATTTGACTTCTTTCTTGGCAGAGGTAAACAGACAACAGACCCCAAGGCAGAGGCAGCAAAGGACTGCGTGTTGTGTGGCCTCGCTAAGACACTACACAGGCCATCCATTCCGCCATGCCAGCTTCTTGCCACTAATGCAGTCTCTAGCCCTGGGCCTGAATCTGGGTCAAACAACTCTACTATTCTTACCTGTGCAGAAAAGCAGACAGCGAGTCTAAGAGCCACTGGTGTACTCCATTGGCTGTATTTTACAGATTAAAAAGCCAAGACCAAGCTGGGCACCAGTGGCTCACATCTATTATCCTAGCTACTCAAGAGGCTGAGATCTGAGAATCATGGTTCAAAGCCAACCTAGTCACTTGAACCTTTGTGTGGGCCAGCGTATACCTGAGGGACAGTGACAAAACTGTCTCTGCCCCTGGTTATCCACAGCAGCTCTCAGGGGATGGGGCAGATTCTTTGGGGCAATCTGCCACGTGTAGGCCTTTTTCTCCCAATGCAGACCTCAAACACTCCCCACCACCCAAGGATCTAGGATTCCAAAGGAGAAAGTGACATTTCATCTGGAATGGAGAAGACTAGATTTCTGAGCTCTATAGGGGCATAAATTGAGCAGGCCACAGGAACTCACAGACTGAGCTATGTACCAAGAAAGAAGATACAGACCCCCAACAGAGGCAGCGAAGGAAAAGGGGCTGGTGTTGGCCTTCTAAGCCAGGACAGGATTCTTGCCAACAAACTACCATTCCTGTGCTCCTCCTGGTAATTGTGATGGCAGTGTGAAGTTCTATGAAACCTACACACCCCCAACTGACCATACTTGAGAAAAATTGTCTTTTCTAGGCTGCTCTGACCAGACATAATAGACGCACTATAGCCAATTCCAGGATTACCTGCTCTGCTCACAAAGACCTACCATTGCCAGGTTACCCTCCCTGCCTGTTTTCTTAACCAACTGCATCAAATTTCCCTGGAATCCCCATCCACTGAAAGAACCAGCCATCCAACAATGTATTTACATCATAGCTTCTGAATAAAAGCCATTTTGAAGAGCAGGAGATAAAACAGAACTTTCGGAAAGAGAAGGTGAGATAAAATTTCATGTTGAACGTAGCACAAGTGGCATGAACCACGAATGAGGAAAGGCTTTCTGTTCTAAGGAGAACTGCCCGTCATCACAGGAAAACCTGCAGGCATTAGAGGGCCTCGAGCACAGAGAGAAGCTCATGGAGAGATTCCACTGGGTCACTGGCTAGACTGGGGCCTTAGTGTAGTCTCTTTGTGACCCACAGGCCAATTAGTAATGTGACAAAACCCAGTAGCCCCTACAGAGCAGCCTGGCGCATTGACTATACAATTCCTTGACCTGGTAAAGGATGGCATGATGTAAATAAACAAAAATCTCAAGAAGGGACAAAAATATTCTGTCGATTAAACAATTATAATATGAATTTATTACCATTGCTAATAAGCAGGACACAGACAAAACCACAAAGAAAGCAAATACCATCCCACAAAATAGCAGCCCTAAAACATCACATCAAATTATTCACTTTACCAAGAAGATAAAGAGGGGAGGAAAACTTTTTACATTAGAATAAAATATTAGGAAAAAAAAAAACACCCCAGAGAATGGAGAAGCCCAAAGGCACTTCTTGGATGGTTATTTTTCCGATGGGAACTCCAGTTTGAAACTATATACAGTTCCATTCAAATTAACTCAATTTAGGCCAAGAAAAAAATTCTTACTTCACACAGCCATTTTTCTCATCATAGTCTTTTTTTTCTGCCAATCTCTGTGGCTTCTCATTTGGCTTCTGACTTAGAGCACTGGAAAGCAAAACCATAAAGAAGTTAAGATTTGTGAACTCAATAAACAAAGCTGGGCGCGGTGGCTCATACCTGTAATCCTAAACTCAGGAGGCTGAGATCAGAGGATTGCAGTTCAAAGCCAGTGGCGGCAATAAAGAACCCAAGACTCTTATCTCTGATTAACTACTAAAAACTGGAAGTGGTGCTGTGGCTCAAGGGGTAGGGTGGTAGCCTTGAGCTGAAGAACTCGGGGGCAATGCAGAGGTCCATGTGTAGAGTGGTAGCCTTGAGCTGAAGAGATCAGGGAGAGCACCCAGACCCAGGGTTCAAGCTCCATGACCCACAAAAAATAAATAAAAAAAACTGGGCTTGGTGGTGCTTGCCTGTAATCCTAGCTACTTGGGAGGCTGACATCTGAGGATCTTTGTTCAAAGCCAGCCTGGGCACTAAAACTTCCGTGAGACTCTTATCTCCAATTAAGCACCAGAAAACCAGGAGTAGCACAGTGGCACAGGGGTAGGATGGAAGCCTTGAGCTGAGGAGCTCAGGGACAGCACCCAGGCCCCCAGAGTTCAAGTCCCATGACAAAAGATTTGTGAAATCATTTATTCCACTTCTGAAAACGTCTGTATTTTCTGGTGAAAACCTTCAGTCCCTTAGTTCATTGACCTCAGCAGTCTTCTCTAAGAACTTCAGAATGTTCGGGTTTGGCTCTGTGTGTATGAAATCAACGCTGGCCCAATCACAGCTGGGAGTCCACACAGGAAATAAAGCAGTGGGGAGAGAAGGCAAAACACATGGAATCCTGGAGTTTGAGCTTTTTCCTTACTTTTACCTATTGCTGTTAATCTGAAGGTGTCCTGAGGCTGAAGGCTTCCCCATTCCAACCTTCTAGAACACTATAACATCAGCCCCACATGCCCATGGGCTCCAGGATCTGTGTATTCAATCAAGCACACATTGGGAACATTTTAGAAAAACATATCCTGCCTGTGCTAGCAAAGGATAGGCTTTGTTCCTTGTCATGAGCTAAGCCATGCAGTATAACTATGTATGGAGCACATATGCTGTGCAAAGTACGTAAGTAATGTAGAGATGATAAAGTATATGAGCATGTGGAGCTCGAGCATGTGTAGATTTTTCTATCATCAGGGGTCCTGAGAACCCCAATACCATCATCCCACATGCACATATAGACAGATACCTAGGGCTGAGTATATAAAACCCAGTATACTCTAGACTCCAGTCACATCAGAAAATTTTCAGATTGTACCTTGTCGCAGGTATATCTGGATCAGCGTATATGGTGATGCCTCTCTTTGTAGGCCAGTCCACTGAAGATTCAACACCCTATGAACAAATTCAGAAAGAACGTGACTAAACAGGACACAGTCAGCTGGAATCAGGCTTGTGTGGCAGCAAATGCCTGTAATCCTAGCTACTCAGGAGGCTGAGATACAGAGGACTGCAGTTTAAAGCAAGCGCAGGGAAGTCCAAGTAACCAACAAAATGCCAGATCGGAGGTGTGGCATTAATTGTGAGCAGAAAAGCCAAGCAAGAATGTGAATGAAGTTCTGACTTCAGACCCCAATATCAGTGCATACAAAAAAAGTCTTCAAACCAATATCCAGTGGAAAGTAGTCTCATTATCATTCCAGAGATAATTCCCCTGCACACAGATAAGGACATCAAATTGAGAATGGTCAAACCAGCACTATTATCGATAAACATAACCAAAGCACAGATAGCTGGTACTGCAGATAATCAGTCTTGACTACATCTTGCAATTAAAAGAGCTGGTAGCCAAGCCAGAGGCCTGGAGTTTGGCCTATTAAGAGTGCTTGCCTAGCATGCACAAAGACCTGAGGTTTGATTCCTTGTCACCACACACATTAAAAAAAAAAAAAAAAAAAGCTAGAAGTGGTGCTGTGGTTCAAGTGGTAGAGCACTAGTCTTGAGACAGCCCAAGGACACAGGCCCTGAGTTCAAGCCCCAGGACTGGTTAAAACAACCCAGCATTCCAGAAATGCCGGTTTTTACACACTTGCTCAAAATGAGCATAAAAACTGAAGATTTTTGCTGTGTGTGTGTGTGTGTGTGTGTGTGTGTGTGTGTGTGTGTGTGTTTTGGGGCTTGAACTTTGGGCCTGGGCGATGTCTATGAGCTCTTCAGATCAAGGCTATGCCCTACCTCTAAGTCACAGCCCCACTACCCATTTTCTGGTGATTAATTTGGAGAATCTCACGTGCTTTAGTGCCAAGTGCCTGGGCTGGCTTTGAACTGCGATCCTCAGATCTCAGCCTCCTGAGTAGCTAGGATTACAGGTGGGAGCCACCGTACCTCTGCCTTAAGACCCGAGTTGTTTTTTGTTTTTTTTTTTTTTAAGACAAGGTCTACCTGTGGAATCTAGACTTTCAAGTCTTGATCTACCTGCCTCAGTGCAGTGAGGGTTTGTGTATGGGTGCCGAGTGCTGGGATTACAATTTGTGCCATAGTATATCCTATGGGCTATAACTATTCAATTGCATAGTCACCAAAAATGAAAAAAAAAAAAGACTGGCAACAGGAGAATTGAAGCTACTTTAAAAAAAGAAAGAAAAAGAAAAAAAAAGACTGGGGCCATGGCTCATGCCTGTAATCCTAGCTACTCAGGAGGCTGAGATATTAGGATCAAGGTTCAAAGCCAGCTCAGGCACAAAAGGACCTGAGACTCTGATCTCCAATCAACCTCTACAAAAAGGGAAGTGGGGCTTGGCTAAAGGGTAGGGGTAGCCTTGAGCTGAAGAGCTCAGGGACAGCACCCAGACCGAGTTCAAGCCCCATGATCCAGCAAAAAAAAAAAAAAAAAAAAAAAAAAAAAAAAAAAAAAGGCGGGGCATGGTTGTAATCCTAGCTACCAAGAGGCTGAGACCTGAGGACCACAGTTCATGGCCAGACTGGGTGCTAAAGTCCATGAGATTCTGATCTCCAATGAACCACTAGAAAACTGGAAGTGGCGCTATAGCTCAAGGAGTAGGGTGGTAGCCTTGAAGAGCTCAGGGACAGTGCCTAGGCCCACAGTCCAATCTCCATGACCCACCAAAAAAAAAAAATACAGAAGTGATGCTGTGGCTCCAAGTGGTAGAGCACCAGCCTTGAGAAGAAGATCTTTGGGACATCACCCGCCCAAGCCCCAGGTTTAATCCCAAGGACCAACAAAACACAAAACCAACCAAACAAGTAATCCAGAAATCTATCATTTTTCCATGAATATAACCATGTTAGCCCAGAATTTCTGAAATCAATTTTAGTTGTCAATAGAACGATGCCAAAACCAACGTAATGAGCATTAACAAAGTAGCGCTGGTGACCTCTCTCAGGGAGATGCTGTGATGCTTTGCTTCACAAGTCCTCTTAGGCAAGTGTCTCAATGGATCCCTGTCACATTGCATAGCTTGATCTGAGGAAAAACAAAACAAAACAATGGTAATGGCTTGAAAAATACAGATAGGAAAAACAAAAGGAGCAACAAAAACTATTATAAGGGAGATTGGCCTAGTCATACAGTGTTTGCCTAGCATACATGAAGACTCAGGTTCCATCTCTCAGTATACCACATATATAGGGGGAAAACATAAAAAGGTGAAGTGTTGCAGCTCTAGCCTTGAGAAATCCCAGCAATAGTACTCAGGCCCTGAATTCAAGCCCCAGGACTGGCAAAAATTAAGGAGTTAAAGCCTGAAGTTTTCAGAAAAGGAGGGAGTAAGTCATCCTTGAGGTTCCCGTGTTTCTGAAGAGCTGGGGGATCTGGTTCCAGTGACCAGGCTCCCCAAAGATGAACCTAGGAACTGCATAGAGAAGGAAAGATTAAAGGAACCCTGGGATGGCCAGTTTACATTCAAGACCAAAGCCCAGAGATGGCACAGACAAACCTCAGGTGGACCTCAAACCCACCCGAAGTCAGCACTTACCTGTCCTGGCCCAGTTCTGGTTCAATTCGGGTTCATTTTGTACACAGAACATAAAACACTCACCCGTGTATTTCAACTGGTGCCAACCTGCTTCTGTAATATTCCAGCCATTTTGGGGGGACCCTGAGCCCCCCAGCAATAGAGTCACTAGCACTCAGTGAACCAAGCTAGGAGTTAGTTTAATAGAAGCTCAGTGGCTACGCTCCAACTTCTGGCTATAGAGAACAGTCCCAACATTCAGTGGGGCTGAGCTTTTAAAGGTAACCACCACACTCTCGGGTGGCAGTCACCTTATGCCATCACCATGAGATATCCAGAGTCAAAAGCTACATAAGCATGAAATCACAGGCAGGTGGTCGAGCAGGATAAGCATTTTTACAAAACAATTTGGCAGTGAAGCCTGCCAGGTTATTAGTTTCAGTTGCGTCATGCCAGAGGGGGCAACGTCTCACAACCACCTGAGGTTGGGCACAGAGTGTGTCCCGCTCACCCACGAAGCCAAGGCCAGCACACACCGGCCTGTTTCAGCAGTACACAGAACACAAGATGCCCACCAGTCTGTTCCAACATGTGCCAACCCCGTGCAAGCCTGTTTCGGTTGGTCCATACTAGATGGGGCGACATCTCACCACCATCTCACCACCACCTGAGGTGGAGGTTTACAGCCATGTCCAGCTCACCCACAAACCCATCCAAGGCCAGCGCACACTGGCCTGTTCAACAGAACCCAAGATGCTCAACCAGTTTGTTTCAACTGGTGCACAGGACACAGACGCTCACCAGTCTGTTTCCACTGGTCCACTGGTACAAGACACTCGCCTCTGGAGGATTTTAGACAGACACCTGCTTAACGCTGACCACGGCAAGTATCTGGCCGAGAAAAGCTACCACCCTTCTCCAGGGCTGATTTTCTCTCACTGGCCACCCCCTCTGAAAGGTGGGGCTCACTTAACCTGGGCTTCCTGAACTCAGGGTTTGAGGCTTGAGCCTGGGATCTACCCGCGGCCTCCGTATGTAATACCCCAGCCATTTGGGGGAGGCCACGCCCCCAGCATAGAGCTACCAGCACTCAGTGAACCGAGCTAGGAGTCAGTTTAATAGCAGAGCAGAGGCTCCTCTCCACCTTCGAGCTGATGAAGAGCAGCCCCGACCTCCCGTGGGGCTGAGCTTTTAGAGGCAAACACCCCACGCACAGGTGGTAGTCACCTGATGATGTCACATGATGCCCATAATCAAGAACCACAAGGATGAAAGCACACACAGGTATCCTAACCACTCTCAGATGGTTGAGCAGCTTAAACATTTTTACAAAAACAAGAACAATTTGGCAGCTAAGCCTGGCAGGTTATTACACCTGTAATTGTAGCTACAGAGGAGGCTGAGATCTGATATAGCAGTTCAAATCCAGCCCAGGCAGAAAAGTCCCCACAGGACTTTTTTTCCAGTCCTGGGTCTTGAACTCAGAGCCTGGGCACTGTCCTTTGACACATTTTCCTCAAGGCTGCCATTTGAGCCACAGTACCACTTCCGGCTTTTTTTGGAGTATGTAGTACCGAGGAATTGAACCCAGGGCTTCATGCATGCTAGGCCAGCACACTACCACTAGGCTATGCTCCCTACCCCCCTACAGAACTCCAATTATCCAAAAACTGGGAAGTAGAGCTGTGACTCAAAGTGGTAAAATACTACCCTTCAGCAAAAGAGCTCAGGAATATAGACATAAAAACCTATGACTCTGTAGACATGTTTTATTTCATAAATTAATATGTTTCTATGACATACAAACCCTTAACCTAATCTGGATTAAGTTCTAAAAACTAAGTCCCGGTGATTGTATATAGAGATTCCCTTCTTGAACACTTGTTTGTTAAACTTGTCATTTGAAATATGATGTAAAAATCAATGTTAATAAATCCTTTAATAAAAAAATGTTTAAAAAAATAGACTTGTGAGAACTAGAGGTGTGACTCAAGTGATAGAGTTCTAGGTGTGAGCAAGAAAGCCCAACTAGGATACAAGGTCCTAAGCTGAAGTACCAATCTGTCAGAAAAGAAGAAAGAGCTAGTGGCTCATGCCTATAATCTTTGCTACTCAGGAGACAGATCTGTGAACAGAGGTTTGAAACCAACTGGAGCAGAAAAAGAGATTCTTATCTCAAATTCTTATCACCAAAAAGCCAGAAATGAAGCTGTAGCTCAAATGGTAGAGCATTATTCTTCAGCAAAACAGCTTGGGGACACTGCCCAGACCCTGAGTTCAAACCCCAGGACAATCACACAAAAGAAAAAAAGAAAGAGGGAGAGGAGAAAGAAAGAGTGAGAGAGAAAGAGAGAGAGAAGCAAGGAAGGAAAAAGAGAGGCAGGGAAAGAAAAAAGAGAGAGAGAGAAAGGAAAGAGAAAAAGGGAGGAAGGAAACAAGGAAGGAAGCAAGCAAGGAGGAAGCATGTGTATGGGTGTAAAATAACTACAAGGAAGTAAATCGAAGTGCTAATAATAGTTATGAAGAGGAAAACAAACAACAAAAAAAAAGAGCTCAGGGACCGTGGCCAGGCCCTGAGTTCAAGCCCACCCCTGAAGAGTATTATCAGTTTTATCTGCTCTTTACTGCTGACCAGGGACAACTACAAAATGGTGGTTAATTCTCACCCTTGGATGTGGGGAGCTGTGTGCTACAGAGTATAACAGTGCCAAAAAAAAATCTGAAAATGAGTTATTAACCAAAAAACCCCCCAAAACAACAACAAAATTCCAACAATAAGAGGACTGGTGGTACAGCTCAAGTAGGAGAGACATGAGCCATCAGCACCCAGCTAACACTTTTATTCTAAGACACAATCTTCCAAGGTGTCCAGGCTGGCTGCAAATGGGCCATCCTTCTTCCTCAAGCCCCCGGTGGGTAAGGTGGCAGGTGTGTGTCACTGGGCCTGGTTGACCAGTGCCATTCATGTCCTTTTTGTGTATGCTGGTACCAGGGCCACTCAGCTTTCTTATTCATACTACCATTTGAGCCACACCTCTAGACCAACCTTTTGCTAGTTAATGGGAGATGGTGGGAGATGGCAGTCTTAAGGATTTTTCCGCCTATTCTGGTTTCAAACCACAATCTTCCAGTCTTAGTTTCCTGAATAGGTAGGATTACAAATGTGAGCACCAACATCGGGCTACCTTCTTTACATTAGAGGCAAATATCTAAATATGAACTATAAGACCAACGTTCACTGTTAGCATAAATTGATTCCATTAAATTTTTTAAACACAGGGGAAAACGCTTCTAAATAATGTTTATAGGCCGGGAGATTGGCTTACTGGTAGAGTGCTTGCCTCACATGCACCTGGGTTCGATTCCTCAGTACCACATACATAGAAACAGGCCAGAAGTGGTGCTGAGGCTCAAGTGGTAGAGCTCTAGCCTTTAGAAAACCCAAGGACAGTGCTCAGGCCCTAAGTCCAAAACCAGTTCTGGCAAAATAATAAATAAATAAATAAATAATGTTTGTAATCTTTAGATGATTCTGTGGCTAGCTTGAGAGGTAAACTGTCCAAGCCCTAGATATGTATATGTGTGTATGCATACAGGCACACACACCTGCTCATACCACGCATACAGCATTATTTTTTGCTGCCAGTAAAATAAACCAAAGAAGTAGGACTCACCCAGTATCACAGAAGTTGGCCTTGGGTCCCCAGCAACATCCTTGCAACAGGGATGCTGGAGAGATTGCGATAGAAAATTGACACCATGTGAATCTGAAGAAGAAAAAGAAAGTCAACTCCAAAGTTAAGACATGAGAGAAAACAAAAACAACAATTGTAGTTGGTAAGTTTATTTCCTCTGCTTTAGCTATTAAGTGTACAGGAGGGAAGCTAAATCTGAAATAGGAAAGAATGATGCAAATTTCTTTCCACAGTCCCTGACTAACTTTTCTCATACTTGTTTGTTGTGTAATTTGTATCAAACCACTCTCATTAAAAACTGTAAAATTCTAAATATTCAAAATTATATTCTCTTAAAATATCTTTAAACTACAAATATTTGAGCTGCTTGAATACGTAACTAAACATTAAGAGGAAATTAAGAATATTTTTTTTGCCGGTCTTGGAGCTTGAACTCAGGGCTTAGGCACTGTTATTGGACTTTCTCAAGGCTATCCCTCTACCATTTGAGACATAGCATCACTTCTGGCTTTTTCTGAGTATGTGGTACTGAGTGATTCAACCCATGGAGGGCTTCGTGCATGCTTAGACAAGCACTTTACCACTAGGCCGTACTCCTGGCCTTAAAAGGGTTTTTTTCTTCCTGGCTTTATAAAGACAAACAGTAGCAGCTTCAGAATCTCAAAACTGGTCAGAGGCTTGGCATCTTTGAATCAAAGGGATCATTAAACACTATGTAGGTCTTCATGAGGAGAAAGTCTTGATAACTACTACCATCAATGTACCAAGGAGACATTTAGACAATGGAGGCCCACTCACTCTTCATTGCCTGGGAGTCTTTTCCTTGCCAAAGCATTGGCCACAGAGTAAGCGCTGGATTGGAAAGGGACGTAGACTTTATACTGAGTCTTGGTTTCTCCAAAGAATCATGCTTTTTATTCTGAATAGGTGACACGTAATAAGCAAAGTTCTTTGCCACCAGATCATCATTCACACAAACCTGGAAAATGTGAAATATTTCAACAATAGCAGGACTGGCAAAAAAGAAGAAAAAGAAAAAGCTGGAAGTGGTTCTGTGGCTAAAGTGGTAGAGCCCTAGCCTTAAGAAAGCCCAAGGATAGTGCTCAGGCCCTGAGTTCAAGCCCCAGGACTAGTTAAAAAAATTATGAGTATCTCACTTACCTTTTCATTTTTTATTGTTGCATAAAGGTAAACCTCAAAAGTATCTTCTTCCACAGCACATAATTTGGCCTCAACCTGAGTAGCTGCTAAATGAAGCATAAATGAGTTTATATTAAAAGCATAACTGAGCTTGGCACTGGTAGCTCATGCCTTTAATCCTAGCTACTCAGGAAGCTGAGATCTGAGGATTGCAGTTCAAAGTCAGTCTGGGCACAAAGTCTGTGGGACTCTTATCGCCAGTTAACCACCAGCAAACTGGAAGTGACACTAGTGGAAAAGCAATGGCCTTGGGCTGAAGAGCCTAGGGACATTGTCCAGGCCTAGAGTTCTAGCCCAACAACAACAAAAAGGCATAACTGAAGCCACATAGCTGTGATCCTAACTACTCAGAAAACTGTGATCTGGAGGATCACAGTTTGGAGCTAACCCAGGGAGAAAACTCAACTCCTCTAGCTCCAAATTAACCAGCAAAATGCTGGGCTGGAGGTAAGGCTTGGGTGATAACAGTGCCAGCAGTAATGGGAAAAGGTGAAAGGTCAAGTTCAAGGCTACACACACACACTGACACTCTCACACTCTCTCGTAGCATCATGACTATTTCTCACACATCTGTCTCTGCTAACCACGTATTCACCTGCAGCAAAAAGTCTAGCAAGGAGCCGGGAGTTTGGCCTAGTGGTAGAGTGCCTAGCACGCACAAAGACCCGGGTTCAATTCCTCGATGCCACATACATAGAAAAACACCGGAAGTGGTGCTGAGGCTCAAGTGGTAGAACTCTAGCCTTGAGAAAGCCCAAGGACAGTGCCCAGGACCTGAGTTCAAGCCCAGGACTTGCAAAAAAAAAAAAAAAAAGTCCAGCAATGTCCATGGGCCAGACAGACTCTCAGGCAGGATGCGGTGAACACAGCTGACCTTACCTCTTAGAACACTCTGGAAGTACTGGACAGCTGCACTGTCCCACTTCTTGGCTGGGCTGAAACAGTAAAGGGATGCACTTTATCAGTAAAATTCTTGGCTAGTGCACTAACATCATCTGGCAGACAAGACACTGGGTGTTTCTGATACGACCTAATGGAGCCATGGGCAGGTTGACAGAGAGCAGCTCAGGCCCGCTCTTGGGATGGGGGGCTCGCACGATGGGCACCTCACTGCAGAGACTCAAGATATACACTCCCTGCTGGCATGTCCCAGCCCAACACATCATACTTCCTGCAACACTGTCCCTGGAGGTGCCAAGTGTCCAGCAGAACTAGAGTGTGACAATTACATCCATGAAATGAAAAACAAACAAACAAAACTAGAAGGAAAATTATACATATTGGTAAATGGCTTCAATGTAACTTCTCAAACTAATTTTGTATACCAAACAGTATTATAAAATGTCCATTAAAAGCTCCATAGCTACTCGGGAGGTGGAAACAGGAAGGTCACAATCCTAGCCAAGTCCGTGAAAGGCTTTATCTGAAAATAAACTAAAAAGAAAAAAGGGCTGGGGATGAGGCTCAAGTGATAAAGCACAGTTCAGATCTCCATATTTGTTTTTTGGTTGGTCATGGGGTTTGAATTCAGGGCCTGGGCACTGTCCCGAGCTTTTTTTTTTTTTTTTTTTTCAAGATTTTTATTAACATTTTTACATCACACTTCAAATGTCATGTTTAACAAGTCCCTGAGCTTTTTTGCTCAAGGCTAGTGCTCTACCACTTTGAGCTATGTCCCACTTCTAGTTTTCTGGTGGTTAACTGGCAATAAGAGTCTCACAGACTCTCTTACCTGGGTTGGCTTCAAAATGCAATTCTCAAATCTTACCCTCCTGAGTAGCTAAGGCTACAGGCATGAGCCAACAGTACCCAGCTGGAAATGCAGTCTTAATAAGACTACAGGGTCTCCTAGGAGGGTAGCGTGGGGCTAGAGAGGAATGCAACCAACATCTTTTTTTTTTTCTTTTTGGGGGTTGGGATGAGAACAGTTGATGTTTCCAGACCTTGTCAGGGACTCCTATGCCCAAGAGATTCCCCTTTCCCCCCTCAGCCTCTCAAGGAGCTGGGGCTACAAGTGGTGTTCACTGCGCCTGGCTAGTAAAGTGTGTTTTATGATCTAAGGATTTATGCCTTTCCTTCAGTTAATTTACTACTTTTTGCAAGTTTAAAAAACAGATAAGGGGCTGGGAGTTTAGCCTAGTGGTAGAGTGCTTGCCTAGCATGCACGAAGACCTGGGTTTGATTCCTTGGTACCACATACATAGAAAAAAGCCAGAAGTGGTGCTGAGGCTCAAGAGGTAGAGCTCTGGCCTTGAGAAAGTCCAAGGACAGTACTCAGGCCCTGAGCTCAAGCCCAGGACTGGCAAAATAAATAAATAAAAAATAAAAAACAGATAAAAGCACACAACTCAGGCCTCCTCCAGTAATAGGGTTCCTCAGGCATCCCATAGCTCAGGGACAAGTTTGACAACCACAGACCCAGAATTCACCTCCTGCCTCCTACAAAAGACAGGCCTGTGGTCAGCTCAGTCCTTGTACAGAGCAGGTGGTTTCAAATTAACCCCACATACTTAAGGCTCTACTCAGGGTTCACCTAGTCCAGAAGCAATACTTACACAATCTGTGCACTATCTTCACAGAAGTCGATGTGTAACGTAACAGGTTTAGTGCAGTAAAGTCTGAATTTTTTCGCTCTATATGGAAGCTTCATGAAAGAGTCTACGGCAACTCGGATACTTAAAAGAAAAGCAGGAAAGGTTCTGTTCTAAACAAAAATTGGACATGACAAATTCATTTGACTGTACTTATATTATTAATGTCTATGTAAAACAACACACACACACAGAAAGCCAGGTAGCTGGTGGCCCACATCTGTAATTCAGATACTCAGAAGGCCAGTATCTAATGTTCATGGTTCAAAGTCAGCTAGGGCAGGAAAGTCTATGAGACTTGTTTCCAATTAACTAGCAAAAAGCCAGAAGTTTGGAGCTGTACCTGGAGGTAGAACACCAGCCTTGAGGGGGAAAAACCATAGCAAGGAAGCAAAAGTGTGAGGCTCTGAACTCAACCTTCAATTCGTACATGCGTATGTACACACATACACAACATTTAAGCTTAACAGCTTGGCCCAAGTAGCAGAGAATCACCTAACAAACATGAAGCCAAATTCAAGCCCTGGTACAAAAAAATATTTTAAAAGTGTAAGGCAAAATAAATATTCATACTTTTTTGACTTGACTGGAATAAACTTGGCAAAATCCACAAGGAAGCACTCTGCCAGGTAATGGTCTGCTGAAGAGACAATCGACTTAATAATGGCCCTGCACCAGCACTTCAGCTCCTGACAGTAGACCACGCACACCTAAAAGAGGAAAAGCATGACTTTCTTTCCTATTGTCAATACCAAAAATCTCTATAGTCATACAATGAGAGAAATAGGTTTCTTTCAAAACCACTTTGGAAGCCCAGAGCTGGGGTTTCACACCTGTAATCCTAGTTACTCAGGAGGCTTGTGCTTAATCTGGTTGTAAGCCAGCCTAGGGAATAAAAGTCATGGGATTCTTGTCTACAGTTAACCACCAAAAAAACCAGATGTGGAGTTGTGACTCAAGTGGTAGAGGACCCGTCCTAAGCAAAAAAAACACTTTCCACAATCTATCCTGAATCTTAAAACAATCTAAGAACCGAACCCCAAGGCAATAATAAAAAAGGGACTAAATACTCCAAAAGCTACCTTCATTTTTTTTTTTTTTTAATCATGGGCTTAAACTCAGGGCCTGGGCTCTGTCCCTGAGCTCTCTGGCTCAAGGCTAGTGCTCTACTACCTTGAGTTACAGCACCTCTTCTGGTTTTCTGGTGGTTCACTGGAGATCAGAGTCTCAGAGCCTTTTCTGCCCATGCTAGTTTTCAATTACATCCTCAGATCTCAACCTCCTGAGAGGCTAGGATTACAGGCCTGAGTCACAGCACCTGGCACTTTCTTCATCTTAAGTGAACTTTTTTTTTTAACCAGTCCCAGGGCTTGAACTCAGGGCCTGAACACTGTTCTTGGGATTCCTCAAGGCTAGAGCTCTACCACTTGAGCTGTAGCACCATTTCTAGTTTCTTCTGTGTATGTAGGACCAAGGAATTGAACGTGGATCTTTGTGCATGCTAGGTAAGCACTCTACCACTAGCCCAAACTCCCAGCCCCTTAAGTGGATATCTAAAGCTACATTTTCGGTTAGGAATGTGGCTTAGTGGGAGAGTGCTTGCCTAGCATATATGATGCACTGGGTTTGATTTCTCAGTACCACATAAACAGAAAAGGCTAGAAATGGTGCTGTGGCTCAAGTGGCAGAGTGCTAGCCTTGAGCAGTGTCCAAGGACAGTGCCCAGGCCCTGAGTTCAAGCCCCAGGACTGGAAAAAAGAAAATATTTCACGTTTTTAGTAGTGTTTCAAGAGTTATTAGCAGGCAGAGTGGTGAGTGTCTGTAATACAAGGACTAAGGAGAATGAATCAGGATAATCTCAAGCATGAGATTCAATGAGATTATGTCAGGAGACACAATGGTTAAACCCCAGTGAGATACATACCTGTCCTTCTTCCAAGATCAATGGTTTTATTTCTATATCCTGACACATGCTGTCATAGAAATCATTCATGGCACTATTTAATTTCTGATAGTCAACTTCATTATCTGAAAAGTTACCAGATCCTTTGATAATAACCCAGAAGCAACCGGGATCTTCAATCTGTAAAGTGTTTAATATGAAAATAAAATAATACATGATTTATCAGAGAAACTATGAAATAATAAACCTTAGAATTACAAATCCAGTGATAAAAACAAAATTTTTATGTCAGGTCTAGGGCATCAACTTTATTTTTTCGCTAGACTAACACTCCCATCTGAGCCATAATTCTATTTCTGGCTTTTTACTGGTCAATTAAACATAAGAATCTCACAAACTTTCCTGCTTTGGGTGGATTCAAACCACAATCCTCACATCTGCCTACTAAGTAACAAGGATCTGACCAGTATCCCTTGTCTTAAACAGTCAAATCAAAGATATTATAAAGACTTGCAAGGAATGATAAGTAATTTTCAAATGTGTTATGACTCAAAAAGCAGATGTCCCTGTTCTTTCATATTGGGAAAATTCTCATAGTAATTGTTAGGTCTGCCTGGAAGAAATGACTTCTTCCCTTGGTTCTCTCCCCCTGCACCCTGGAAATCCCCAACCAGCACCTGTAACCCTGGCATGCCTGGGAGCAGTGGAAGGTCTCCCAGTCCGAGGTATTTCCCCATCCTCTGAGATCACATCCACTTCCACTGTGGCTATATCCCTTCCCCTATATAATCTCTCACTTCCCACCAAAAGCTCTCTTGCTCGGCCGACTCCATTTTGGGCGGCAGGAGTCTGCTCTTTCCTCATGCAATAAACCCTCTTCTCCTGAACTGTGTGGGGTTTCCTTTCAGCAGACCTTACAGTAATAATATACAGAAAGTTCAAAATATTTATAATATAGGAGAAATAAATATGATATATATATACAATCCTGCTAATATTAAAAAATGAGGGGGGGCAGGAGTGTGGCCAAGTGGTAGAGTGCTTGCCTAGCACGTATGAAACCCTGCATTCAATTCCTTGGTACCACATACACAGAAAAAGATGGAAGTGGCTCTGTGGCTCAAGTGGTAGAGAAAGCTCAACTAAAGGAAGGTGCCCAGGCTCTAAGTTCAAGCCCAAGGAATGACCAAAAAAAATAAAAATAAAAATGGAGGGTGTGTGCAAATGTAGTTTAGTGGTAGAGTGCTTGCCTACCATGCATAAGGTCCTGGGTTTGGGATGGGAGTGTGACCTAGTAGTAGAGGGCTTGCATATCATGCATGAAGACCCAGGTTCAATTCCTTGGTACCACATATATAGAAAAGCCAGGAGTGGTGCTGTGACTTAAGTGGCAGGGCGCTAGCCTTGAGGAAAAATCCCCCCCCCCCCACACCCAACAGAAAAAAAAAAAAAGCCCTAGGTTCCTCAGTAGCACATGAACAAAAGAACAAAAGTGGTGCTGTGTTTCCAAAGGTAGATTGCTACCCTTGAGAAAAAGCTTAGGGAACAGTGTCCAGGCTAGGCCCTGAGTTCAAGCCCAGGACTAGCCAAAACAAAAAATTGGCAGATTAGCCAGCATGGTGGTTCACACTTATAATCGTAGCTACTCAGCAGGCTGAGATTTGAGGATCACAGTTTAAAGCCAGCTCAGGTACTAAAGTCTGTGAGATTCTTATCTCCAATTAACCACTAGAGAGCTGGAAGGCACTGTGGCTCCAGGGATAGGGCGGTAGTGTAGAGCTGAAGAGCTCAGGGGCAGCACCAGGCCCGGAATTCAAGCCCCACAACTGACAAAAAGAAAAAAATAAAATAAAAAAATTGTCAGATTAACAAAAATATGAGCTATTACCTATCGGAAAAATAAATGACAGAAGGAGAAAAAGTCAGAGACCCCTGAATGTGGCTTGTTACGTAGTAGTTATTGTTAAAAAACAAAATATTCATTGTTTGAAGTTGAAAATATAAAGTTAAAATTCAATTTAAAGTATTTCTTTTAAATCATTGATTGCGGGCATAATAATCAGGCCTGTAGACAGCAGGTAATCAAAAGGCAGCGATTGGGAGGACCGGGACTTGAGGCCAGTCCAGCTGAAGAGTTACCAAGACCCTTCCTGACTTGACCAGGAGGAAGCTGGGTGTGATGGCACACATCCACTGTCCCAGGTAGGCGGGGATGTACATAGGTAGACCAATCGCAATGCAGGAGAGCCTATCTCAAGTGCCAATCACCCAAGCCTATTCTTTGCCAGATCATAATCTCCTTGGTGACAGGGTGTGTTTCCCGGGTGGGCCCCAGCCACCTCCATCCTGTCCAAGGAGCGGGGCTCCTAAGGGACAGGAACAGGAGGCCAGGCAGTGCTCGCTGAAGTCATCGATCCCGAACTCGGGAATGAAGTTCACCTGTGGGCACGAGACACGGCTGCGTCTGGATTTCGGAGAAACCTGCTCCAAATCCTTCAGAGACCCCCCCCCCCTCAAACGCGTATTCCCCGGGGCTCTCCAGCCTAAGGAGCTCCGCCCCCTGCCTCTCCCCTTCCGCAGCAGGGTCTCAGCGCACCCCGCCATCCCTCCGGCTCCCCTCCTCCCTCACCTTCAGCACCAGGATCTCCAGCATCTTGATGGAGGCACCTGGGGCCCAGCACCAGCCTCCTCTCGGGCTGTCCTAGCCACGCGGGGAGCCTGGCCTCGTCCTAGAGTCTTGCACGTGCTCGCCCAGGCAGCAGGCCGATGACGCCGACGCCGCCACGCCCCGAGACCACGCCCCTCCCGCAGCCACGCCCCCCGGCCTGCCCGCCGGGCCTCAGCCCCCGGAGCCCCGCACCGCGGCCTGCCTGCCCTGCGAGCCTGCCCTGCGAGCCTGCGTCCTCAACGGCCCGCCCGGCCCCGCGCGGACGAGCAGGCCGCCGGCAAGCACGCGGACGTTAACTGCCCCGACAACGGCTGGCCAGGCCTGGCCCGTATGCGGCCGGGCTGAGAAAACATGCCGAGGAAGAGCGCCTCAAGAATGGGGGAGAACCCGAGGAAGGAGGCGGGTACGACCGGAAGGGGCGTGGTAAGCCCAGGGGGCGGGGAATGATGGGTAGAGCTGACAGATAATGGCTGGCTTGATAGGAAGAGGCGGGGAATGGCTGTCAGGACTGGAAGGGGCGTGGCAACGTGCGGGTAGCAACTAGAGGAAGGGGCGGGGATAACAGAAAGGGGCGGAGCATTTGACTGTCCTGGCTCCCAGCCAGCCTTGGCAGACACATCCTTGAGTCCAATTAGCCAGCAAAAAGCCAGAAGTGGAGGCGTGACTCAAGTGGTAAAGGGCTAGCCTTGAGCAGAAAAAGTTAAGTGAGAATGTGACATGGCATGGACTTAAAACCCCAATAGTAACAAAAGAACAAAAAAACAAGCTTGTTTCTATCCATGTCATGTAAATAACTTGTGCTTGAAGCCTCCTCAAGGACGTACACATTAGGACAGCACCGCTGTAGAGGAGGTGAAGTCCACAGCCTGACTGACACTGGGCTAACATAGCTCTCCTGGAAACTTCAGACCTTGCTAGAAAGTGAGGGAACTAATGGATTTAGTGCCAGAGGAAGTTCCCCAGCTGCAAAGAACTTGAATATAACATCCGAGTTCAACATTTTCTGTGTGTGTGTGTGTACGCGTGCAGCTTTTCTGCTCAAAGTTAACACTCTTCTACTTGAACCAAAGCCTCACTTTTGGCTTTTTGCTGGTTCCTTGGAAATAAAAATGTTGGATTTGTCCGTCTAGGGTGCCTTCAAACCTCAATCTTCACATCTCAGCCTCCTGAGGAGCCACCTGCAGCCTGTTCAATTGTCCATCCGTGCACACCTGGCCTCCTTCCCCTAGGGAATGGTAGCATCCCCTCCACACTTGTGATTACAAAGTTTCCAGACAACCAAAGTCCCAAGGCCAAAAATTCCAGGATTGAGTCCTCTAATCAGAATTAAATACACAGAACTCTTATTTTATCGTCTTTATTAGTAGGAAAACTAAGACATTTCATGGAAAAATAAATTCATTTAGCCAAAGATCATAAAAGAGAATCAGAACACTAATGATCATTTCCCATTTTCCATTGACATTCTTTGAAAGTTAGGTGCAGCGATTCACACTTACAACCTTCTATATGGCGAGGCTCAGAGCAGTAGGACCAAGGGTCAAAGACAGCCTAGGCAAAAAAAGCACAAGAAATTCCCTTCTTAACTGACAGCTGGGTCAGGTGCTCACACCTGTCTTCTCAAGCCATGTGGAAAGCTAAGATTAAAGGGTCTCAATCCCAAGCCTGCTCAAGAAGAGAACTTCTCATGTTCACAGAAAGGATGGCATGTGCTCTGGATCCCAGCAACATGGGATCCCTCATGTAGCCAGATCAAAGATCAGGCACATGCCTGGGTGGAAAAGGGAGATTCCATTCTTAAAATAGTCATTAAAAATCAGGGACAGAGGCATACCCAGCAACATTGTGCCAGCCTAGCAAGTTCAGACCCCTTCAGAACCAACAGTAAACAATTACTGTAGGTGGATATGGTGGGTCAAGCCTGTAATCACAGCTCTTAGGAACCTGAGGCAGGAAGACTTTGATTTTGTAGCCAGTCTGGGACTACGTTAAGTGAGACCATCTCAAAAAAAAAAGTAAAATAAATAAAATCCTTAATACAACTGAACATTCTTTCCAGATTACCCAATCAGAAAGTACAAACCTTATTAATTTAGCTCCATTCTAACCTCTAATTAACTGCTACTTCAGAGCATGAAAGTTAATGGTTGGGGCCAGAGTGTGGCCTAGTAGTAGAGTGCTTGCCTACCATGCACGAAGTCCTGGGTTTGATCTGTTGGTACCACATACATAGAAAAAGCAGGAAGTGGTGCTGTAGCTCAAGGTAAAATGCTAGCCTTGAGAAAGCCCACGGACAGTGCCAGGCCCGGGACTAGTAACAAAAAACCAACAACAAAAGTTAATGGCTTTTGCAGGGCTTTGGTATTTAAAATATTAACAAATGCCAGGTGCCAGTGGCTCATGCCTATAAATCCTAGCTACTCAGGAGGCTGAGATCTAAGGATCATAGGTCAAGGCTGACCCGGGCAGGAAAAGCCAAGAGATTCTTATCTCCAGTGAACCACCAAAAAAGCCGAAAGTTGAGCTGAAGCTCCACAGGCAGAATGCTAGCTATGAGCCAAAAAACTCAAGAGCATCCAGGCCTTGAGTTCAAGCCCCGGGACTGGCACAAGAAAAAAAAAGAGGAGGGCCAGGAGTTTGGCCTAGTGATAGAGCGCTTGCCTAGCATGCACGAAGACCCAGCTTCAATTCTTCAGTACCTCATACACAGTAAATGCTGGAAGTGGTGCTATGGCTCAAGTGGTAGAATTCTAGCCTTGAGAAAGTCCAAAGACAGTGCTCAGGCCCTGAGTTCAAGCCCCAGGACTGGCAAAGGAAAAAAAAGAAAAGAAAAAACAAGTGGGAACCATTGTGACAATTTGTTATTGTTTATAAACTTTATATTCATATGATACACTTTACAGCACAAAGAATAAGGACAGTGCCCCAATACACCTGAATTAAGAAATACTACGTTCTGGGCCTGGAGCATGGCCTAGTGGTAGAGTGCTCGCCAAGCAGGCACCAAGCCCTGGGTTCAACTCCTCAGAACCACATACATGGAAAAAGCCAGAAGTGGCACTGTGGCCCAAGTGGCAGAGTTCTAGCCTTGAGTGCCCAGGCCCTGAGTTCAAGCCCTAGGACTGGCAAAAAAAAAAAAATACTACATTCCAACTATAATCAATCAAGCTCATTAGTACAACTGTAAGTTGGTCAGCTTAATGGCAAGCAACACCCTACAAATGGCTTTTATTTACTATGTAGCTCTTAGGATATCTATGTTTGTACTTAGACTTGACAGTCACATGGAGGTTATAAAGATATGTATCGTGCATTACTAGTCGGTGAAATTTCTTGCCTTTCATGATTTCTTCAGTCGTCTTTTCAGTATACATAGGATTGTCTACAAAGTGTGAATCTTCTACATACAGTTCATCTCCTGAAAATTAAAAAAAAAAAATTCCATTAGAATTAAAATTCTCCAATCTCCTTTCTCCATAGTCAAGTTTGAACTCAAGCCTTCAGGCTCCAAGCTAGGTGAGTAGGATTCTGCAACTTCAGCTACATATCCAGCTTTTATAAAGAAGTATTTTGGGGCCAGGAGTTTGGCCTAGTGGTAAGAGTGCTTGCCTAGCCTACATAAAGACCCAGGTTCAATTACTTGAGACCACATATGTAGAAAAAGCTGGAAGTGGTACTGTGGCTCAAGTAGTAGAGCTCTAGACTGGAGAAAGCCCAAGGACAGTACTCATGCCCTGATTTCAAGCCCCAGGACTGGCAAAAGAAAAATTAATAAAGTATTATTTTGTATATTACTATCACAATAAAGTCAGTGACATGTAAATCAATATTTATTTGTATGTATTTTGTGTATTTGGAAACTGAGTTATTTAACTGAGTTAAATAAATAACACTAAGTTCAAATTCTTCCTTGGATTTTTCATGTCCTTCTAGCCAAGTATCTGCTTTGGACACATGAAGATTTATGACTGCCCCATTGTCACTGTCTCATACCTGTAACCCTAGCTACACTGTAAGTTGAGATATGATTGTCGTCCATAGCCAGCCAAAGTGGAAAAGTCTATGAAACAGCCAAAACTGGAGGTGAGGCTCTCAAGTGGTAGAGCACCAGCTAAGTGACATCACCTAGTCGTTGGGTTCAACCCTAGTACTGACATCTTGAAAGCAACAATTACTGGTGCTTGCTTACTTACCTGGAAAAAGCTTGATGGTGGAGTTGGCAGTTACCAGCATGATGGGCATCCATCTTTCAGGCGCTTCTAATGCACGATCCAAAGAAAATTTGTGCAAGGCAGAGAGGGAAACAAAGTTTTCAAATCTTCTTATTTCATAGAACTGTGGGCATGCCAACCAAATATTTTTGGATAGGAAATTTTTAGTTGCCTCGGATGGAGATAACCACTGGGGAGACAAAGGATCAGCTTTGTCAGATTTATTCTATTGACAAAGATTGTGACTGTTAATTTGGGACATAAGATTTACTAGACGACATTACATTAATTCCTTGGCATACCTTATAAAACCTCCCTAAGGGCCGGGAGTGTGGCCTAGTGGTAGAGTGCCTAGCATGCACAAAGACCTGGGTTTGATTCTTCAGTACCACATACATAGACAAAAGCCAGAAGTGGTGCTGAGGCTCAAGTGGTAGAGCTCTAGCCTTGAGAAAGTCCAAGGTCACTGCTCAGGCCCTGAGCTCAAGCCCAGGACTGGCAAAAAACAAAAACAAAAAAAACCTCCCTAAAAGAAAAGGAAGATTCAGAGGCCTGGCATAGTGGCACATATTTGTAGAAACATCGAATCAGGATGTTACTTGTCTATAAAAAGACACTAGCTGGGCTGGGAGTTTGGCCTAGTGGTTAAAGTGCTTGCCTAGCATGCATGAAGACCCGGGTTCGATTCCTCGGTACCACATACGTAGAAAAAAGCTGGAAGTGGTGCTGAGGCTCAAGTGGTTGAGCTCTAGCCTTGAGAAAGTCCAAGGACAGTGCTCAGGCCCTGAGCTCAAGCCCAGGACTGGCCAAAAAAAAAAAAAAAAAGACACTAGCTTACACAACACAGTGAACCTCAATCTGTGGGGTTTTTTTTTTTTTTTTGGCGGGAAGGGAGGAGTGTTGGTGCTGGTACTAGAATTTGAACTCAGGACAAGAATACTGTCTAGCATCTACCTTTTCAGGCACAGCTCCACTCCAGCGTTTTAATGGTTTATTGAAGGCAAGTGTCTCATGATCCTTAGATCTCAACCTCCTGTATAAATAGAATTATATGTGTGAGCCACTAGTGCTCAACTTTCATTCTATTCTTTTTTTTTTTTTTTTTTTTGGCCAGTCCTGGGCTTGAGCTCAGGACCTGAGCACTGTCCTTGGACTTTCTCAAGGCTAGAGCTCTACCACTTGAGCCTCAGCACCACTTCAGGCTTTTTTTCTATGTATGTGGTACTGAGGAATCAAACCTGGGTCTTTGTGCATGGTAGGCAAGCACTCCACCACTAGGCCAAACTCCCGGCCCCTCAACTTTCATTCTATTCTTTTGATTTATTTTGTGCCCATCCTGGGATTTGAACCCAGGACCTGGGCATTGTCCCTGAGCTGCTTTTGTTCAAGGCTAGCACTCTACCACTTAAGTGAAAGCTTCACTTCCAGCTTTATGGAGGTTAATTGGAGTTTCATGGACTTTCCTGCTTGGGTTGGCTTCAAACCATGATTCTCAGATCTCAGTGTCCTAAATAGTCAGAATTACAGGTGTGAGACACCAGCTAGCTTTTCAGTCTTTTTCTTTTTGCCAGTCCTAAGGCTTGAATTCAAGGCTTGGGCATGGTCCCTGGACAGTTTTTGCTCAAGGCTAGCCCTCTGCCTCTTGAGCCACAGTGCCACTTCTGGCTTTTTCTGTGTATGTGACCACACTCCTGACCCCTTCAGTCTATTAAGAGCTTGATTAAACAATAATAATAATAGTTATTTTTCCTCTTTATTATTTTTATTTATTATGTGGTACCAAGGAATTGAACTCAGGGCCTCATGCATGCTAGGCAAGCACTCTACTAAGCCCCATTCCCTGTTTTTTGAGACATTAACCCTGAGAACCAATATATGAATGGGACAGACTTTCAAAGCTTGGGCTGGCAGAGCTGTTCAGCAGAAAAAGAAGATAGCCATGGGGTGGGGCGGGGGGGGGGGGATTAGAACTGCAGTACACTGAAAGATAAGTCTCCCAACAGTCTTCCAGTTTATTCTTCCAGAATGATCTGTAACCAGCCCAACTTATCACATCCCGGTTGTCACAAACTTGATCAACTTTTAAAGCCAATCTGTAATTAGTGTAGGCAATGATGGTCTGTCAGTCTGCCAAGTGTATCTCTCACATAACTGAGTAATGGCTTAAGATGAGAAACTGGGCAGAAATACTGAATGGCACTACAGATAGCAAGCATTACCATGTGCATGCAAATGATTGATTGGTATAAATTAGTTATGCAGATGATTGACGAATACAAAAAGTAATTAACTCAGTCCAAGTATTATATTATGGCTATGTCATGGCTGACCATGACCTTAAGGGAGGAATATGAAAGACCCCTGGAGCTCCTGTCATATACACTTTAACCACAGATACACTTCTAGCAGATGAATATAGAACCTCCTGTCTTGTAAGACAAAGGTCTTCAGCTTCTTTGCACCAATTTTCTCTGTGTCACTTCATTAAACACATTATAGCATGAATTTATTACTCTATCCATTTGCTGAGTGTGGTTAACTTAGTTTAATATTGTGTGACTTTGGGAAAAAGAAAAAAGGAATAGGACAAAACCAAGGTTTCAGTAACATAAAATCACATATAACAGGGCTGGAAGTTTGGCCTAGTGGTAGAGTATTTGCTTAGCATGCATGATGACCCGGGTTCGATTCCTGGTACCACATACCAGAAGTGCTGCTGAGGCTCAAGTGGTAGAGCTCTAGCCTTGAGAAAGTCCAAGGACGGTGCTCAAGCCCTGAGCTCAATCCCAAGACTGGCAAAAATAAATAACAAAATTTTCGAAACATGCTGGGCAGAGGTGGCTCATGGCTGTAATGTTGCTATTGGGGAAACTGAGATGTAAGGATTGTGGTCAAGTCCCTGAGACTGTTATCTCTAAGTGATTCAATATTAAAAAGCTAGAAATGGAGGTGTGTCTTAAATCGTAGAGGGCTAGTCTTGAGCAAAAAAAAAAAAAAAATGAACAAAGAACAGTGCCCAGAGTCTTGAGTTCAAGCCCCCAGACAGATGGACAGAACATGTTAGGTGTGATGGTTTGTGCCTACACCGGTACCTACTTAGGGTGCTGAGATCAGGAGGTTCACAGTTTAGGGGCCTCATGGGGGTGGGGGGAATTCTTGATATAGTATAGGTAAATCTGTCATCGGAGCTATGGGTAGGAAGCATAAATGGGTTAAATTGCACAAGGCAAAGTGAAGCTCCCTTGAAAGTAACCAGAGTGAGCAGGGCGCCGGTGGCTCACGCCTGTCATCCTGGGATTACAGGAGGCTGAGATCTGAGAATCATGGTTCAAAGCCAGCCCGATCACGAGCCCCCAATGAACCACAGAAAACCGGTTCAGCCGGTAGGGCGGTAGCCTTGAGCTGAAGAGCTCAGGGTCAGCGTCCAGGCCCAGAGCTCAATCCCCACGACCGGCCAAAGACGTAAACAACCCCCCCCCGAAAAAAAAACCCCAAAAGAGGGTGGTCCTCAAGTTTGTTTTTTTTTTGGGGGGGGGGGGGACACTGTGGGCTCACGTCTTAAAAGTTGAGCTCTGGGGATCCAGGTGAACCAGATGGCCAGTGCAGCGTGAAGTGGAACCGTGGGTCCAGTGAGCCTTGGCCACTGAGGCCCTGAGCCGCCAAGCCCCAGGACAATGAGTAAGATGAGGGGAGGAGGAGGAGACAGGGCAGTGCTGGGGGACCCCGGGCCTCCCGCTCGCCACTACCTGGCATTGGGTCACCTCGCTCAGGTCGGGGTCGGCGGGCGGCGGCTCCCGCAGGCAGCAGAGGAAGAAGGCGGTGTCGAAGCGGCGGTGGCCGCCGGGCACGGGCGGCGTGAGCCAGCCGCTCCAGTCCTGCAGGGCCCAGATGTCCGGGGTGCAGTCCAGGTGCGCGCACAGCCTCAGGAACTCGCCGGGGTCGCGGCGCACGCGCGCGCGCCAGGCCGCCAGGCCCGCGGGCGGGTCGAGAGCTCGGGCCGGCTCGGGAGCCGGGGAGACGCCGCGGGGCCGCAACAACAGCACGCCCGCCTCCTCGAAGGTCTCGCGGATGGCGCAGATGCGTCGGGCCACGTCATCAGGCAGCGCCGCGGGGTCGGCGGCGTCGGACCGGAAGTGGGGCAGTTCCGGAAACGAGGCCGCGAACGGGCGCGGCCAGGGGTCCAGGCCGAAGCGCGGAGGCCCGTGGTGCGGCGCGAAGAGCCCGAGCCAGTCCGGCGAGCGGTCCGCCGCGTCTAGCACGCCGCCCGGGAAGACGTGAGCGTTCGGCAGGAAGTTCTGGCTGGCCGCACGCTTCAGCAGCAGCAGCCGGTAGTCCTCGGCGGGAGGCGGAGGTGGCGACGGGGCCGCGGCGCCCGGGCGGGCCCAGCGGGCAGCCAGGATCACCGAGGCCGCCCGCCGCCAGAGGCCGGGGCCGGACTGCAGAGGGCTCCCCATGGACGGAGTCCCGGCCTCGGACACCTTCCCGAGCGGGAGGACCAGCACCCGCCGTGGGGCGAGCTGACCTAACCAGCCTTCGCCCGGACTGACGCCCGCCGGCCTGCGGGAGGAGGAGCGCCGTCCTCCACATCTCTCCGCCCCGCCCCTCCCTTTCTCCTCCTCCCCCGCTCCTTGTCTTTTTCCTCCCCCTGCCAGGGCAGACCAATCTGCGAGGTTCTTATCGCCAGCGGATCAAAAACTGGAAGTGTGGAGGTGTGGCTCAAGTGGTAGTCAGCCTTGAGCCAGAAAGCTAAGCGAAGCAAGAATGGGAGGCCCTGAGTTCAAAACCCGGTACTAGGCGTGAAGAACGAAGAGCATTTAGAAGGCAGATGTGCTGAAGTGTGATAATCGATGAAATATTCACAGCAACGGAGAAGAACTTGATTGTCTTGCCTAGGATTCCCTATAAGGCACTATGAACTTTGAACTCGTTACGTAATACAAACACTGTGCATAGCTGGGAGCTCCTGCCTGTCATTGTAGCTACTCTGGAAGTTGAAATCCGAAGATCGCAGTTTGAAGCCGGCTTTGACAGGAAAATCTGTGAGACTTAGCTCCAATTAATTACCAAAAAAAAAAAAAAAGCCACCAGTGGAGCTGTGGTTCAAGTAGTAGAGCACCAGCCTTAAACAGGAAAACAACAACAACAACAAAAAAACAAGGAACAGGGTCCCGGCCCTGAGTCCAAGCCCCAGGATTGGCACAAAACAATAAAACCTGAGGTAGAACGTAATGTCCGCTCAGGCCCAGAGTTTAAGCCCCATGAACCAACCCCCCCCCCAAAAAAACAAAACAAAACAAAAAAACAGCATTGCTGAGTGTTCTACTCAGGGAGTGCTTTAATGATACAAGGCTGACTTATCCTGAAATAACCTGAACAGTAGTCAAGAATCAGAACACCAAGGACAGTCCCTGAGTACTGAAAGAGGTACACCTGTGCACCAGTGACTAACCCCTGTAATCCTTAGCTACTCAGGAGGCTGAGATACAGATTTGAAGACAGTCCAAACAGAAAACTCCATCATTCATTCATATCCAGTTAACCAACAAAAAGAAGCGGCAGTGTGAAAAGCCCAACTTTGAGCCCTGAGGCCAAGGTCTAAGAGAAGAAAAAAAAACAAGAAAGCAAGACAGAAAGCAAGACAGGATTGCAAAGAAAACTCAAGGGGTAGAAGGCGATTGATAGTGGTTTACTTTACTCCTTATGACCAGCAAGTATTTGAATCTGTCTCTGAAATACAGAAGTATGAGATTTACAACTTTTTTGTTTGTTACGAAGACTCATTTTGGTTGTTTAGGTTCCCTTATTGATCTTTCCTATTTCTGCAAAACTCTCATTAGGATTATGACAGAGATCGACTCTGTAGATAGCTTTGGGTAGTAGGGGGTGAAGGGGACGGTGTATGTGTATGTGTGTACAGGTAGTGAGACTTAAACTTGGGTCCTGAGTACTGTCCCTTAGCTTTTTTTTGTTCTTCCACTTGAGCCATAGCTCGCTACACTTCTGGCTTTCCTGTTCCTTATTTGGCAATAAGGGTTTCATGGACTTTTCCTGCCCAGATTTGCTTCCAACTGCCATCCTTAGATCTCAGCCACCTGAGTAGCTAGGATAGGGAGTGACCCACTGATGGCCAGCTCAGTTAAAGATGTTCATTAAAAATGTTTTTTCTCGGGGCTAGGAGTTTGGCCTCGTGGTAGAGTGCTTGCCTAGTATGCACAAAGACCCTGCTTTGATTCCTCAAATGGTGCTGTGGCTCAAGTGGTAGAGCTCTAGCCTTGAGAAAGCCCAAGGACAGTGCTCAGGCCCTGAGTTTAAGCCCCAGGACTGGCAAAAAAAAAAAAAAATGTTTTTTCTCATCTAAAATGTACTGAGACATGATAAATGATACAGGACTCTAGGCATTCATACACTGGGAGACCCAAGGAGGAGACTCTTAGGAGAGGAACACAAAGGTGCAATATCTGCATGCCTCTGATTATATAAAATAGTATTTATTGAAATGAACTCCAGGAAATGGAAATGAGATATTTTTTCTTTGTTTGTGTTTTCCCTTTGCTTATCTGTCTTTGGCAGGATAGATGGGGGCCCACAAAAATGGAGGGATAAAGAGTGAAAAATGCGACAGTACTCACTGGACACTGTTGAAAATGGGTGGCAGTGGTTCATGCCTGTAATCCTAGCTACTCAAGAGGCTGTGACCTGAGGATCCAGGTTGAAAGCCAGTAGAGGAAGAAAAGTCCCAGTGAGTCTTATCTCCAGTTAACCACCCCAAAACTGGAAGCAGCATTGTGGCTCAAGTGGCACTAGCCTTGAGCACAAAGAGGCTCAGAATCTATGCCCAGGCTGAGTTCAAGCCCCAAGACCGAACCAGGGGAAAAACAAAAAAAAAAGCTATACAACTTGTGGGTGGGGGTGGGAGAGAAAAACTGAGAGCAAATGGAAATGTACCTTTTACCCAACTTGGGTAACTGCAACCCCTCTGTACATCACTTCTATAACAACAATAAAAATACTTACCAAAGAATGATCATTAACAATGAATATTGAATTTAAAATAATTTTATTTATTTTTCACCAATTCTAGACAATAACCACTAAATTATCGGATTGCATTCCAATACACATCCAAACCAACTAACAAGAAACTCAAAACTAAAACCAACAAAAATCACCCGTTTTTGCTTAACTGCATTATGTTAAAAAGATTGGTTTTTTTTTTTAAACTCTAGAGGGATCTCGAGTCAACCAGTCATGACCTCCATTTCACAAATAGGCACAAAGGAGCTCAATGACTTGAGGTACTTAGAGACACAGTTGCCAGCCATCACAGCTGGCCAGGCTTTGAAGGAGGAGGCACACCCCAAAGCGATGCTGTAGTGTATAATACAACACTATTTCCTCAGGTTGTCACACGGCTCTCACTTCAGAGTTCACACTGTTATGAAACATTCATTACACAACAGAGAGGACATTGGAGGGGGAGGGACACTGAATAGCTAAAAACAGATCAATGTGAACATTAGGGTAAAAAAAAATGCAGCATCACCAGGGTCCCCAAGCACACCAGGACTCTCTTCTTCAGCTGAACTACTTTTTAGCATCATACACCTGTCAATCATTCATTATCACACATCTTATATGTTACTGTAAACCTTAGGTAAATCATGAGGTTTATGATATATTCTTCATTTTGGTGCCGGTCCCGGGACTTGAACTCACGGCCTGGATACTGTTCCTTGAGCTGCTTTTGCTCAAGGCTAGCACTCCACCACTTAAGCCAGAGCTCCATTTCTGGCTTTTTAAAGATTTGGTGGTTTGGAGATAAGAGTCTCAGGGACTCTTAAGTGTTTAGAGATAAGAGTCTCAGGGACTTTCCTGCCTGGGCTCACTCTGAACCAAGATCCTCATATCTCAGCCTTCTGAGTAGCTAGGACTACAGATATGAGCCACCTGTACTGGGTTAAGTTTATGATATTATCAGAAAGAAATTTTCCCTCATGAAATTTAAACATAACTTTTCAGAACCTACAAAGAATTTGTCAGACTTTTTTTCTGCTACAAATATTATGACTGTAACTTCTCTACTAGCAACAGATCAGCAAACAAAGCAGATAGGTGCCTTGACATTCCAAGTTACTATTTCAGTTCTATTTTTATTTACTTTTGTGGTGGTATTGGGGCCACAGGCTCTTGCTTGGTTTTTCTCACTCAAGGCTAGTTCTCTACCACTTGAACCTATAACTCCACTTCCATCTTTTTTGCTGGCTTCCATCTTTTCTTCTGGAGTTAAGAATCTCTTGTCTGCCTATGCTGGCTTTGAGCCCCAATCTCAGCTAAGATTAACTAAGATTAAAGGCATAAGCCATCTGCACTGGACCAGCTAATGTATCTTGAGGTATTTTTTTTTCATGTACTTGTATCATGGTATAAGATCATACCAAATGTTTATGAAAAAATGACTTAAGTAGCAAAACACCTACATTGAATCCGTCTTCTTTCAGAAAAGCTATCTTTGAATTATATATTTAAAAAGCAGAGCTAATAGTTAGAAAGCACAGGCAGAAAGTGATTTTGCATGTGCTATGTATCAGAAGTTGTATTAGACAATGTTACAATTATAATGAATATTTCTAATGTCTAAGAATTTCAAACTCAGGCTAACAGTCAACAGGCTAAATATATTTATTTTAATACAATATTTCCTCTTATAACTTATGTGTATGCTTGTATGTGCCAGTCTTGGATCTTGAATTGACGGCCTGTGTGTTGTCTCTGAGCTTTTTTTTTTTTTTTTTTTTGCCTCAAGGCTAGCACTCTACTACTTGAGCCACGGCCTCACGTCCAGCTTTTTGGTTGCTCACTGGAGACAAAAGTCTCAAACATCGGGGCCGGGAGTTTGGCCTAGTGGTAGAGTGCTCGTCTAGCATGCAAGAAGACCCAGGTTCAATTCCTCGGAACCATATACATAGAAAAAAGCCAGAAATGGTGCTGAGGTTCCAGTGGTAGAGCTCTAGCCTTGAGAAAGGACAGTGCTCAGACCCTGAGTTCAAGCCCAGGACTGGCAAAAAAAAAAGAAAAGTCTCGGCCAGGAGTTTGGCCTAGTGGTTAAAGTGCTTGCCTAGCATGCACGAAGGCCCGGGTTCGATTCCTTATTAACACATACATAGAAAAAAGCCGGAAGTGGTGCTGAGGCTCAAGTGGTAGAGCTCTAACCTTGAGACAGCCCAAGGACAGTGCTCAGGCCGTGAGCTCAAGCCCAAGACTGGCAAAAAAAAAAAAAAAAGTCTCAAACATTCCTTCCCAGACTGGCTTCAAACCATGATCCTCATATCTTAGCTATCAGCTATCACAGCTGCTAAGATTATAGGCATACCACCAGCACTCAGGCAGTTGTTCCTTTAATAGATTCTGCTGGGCAACTTTTTCCTCTATGAGAGAAAAAAAAAAAAAAACCTTGATAAGAACAGGTCAGCTTAGTTTAGAAAACAGCAGAATGCAGATTGGATTTTTTAGGATCGTTTGCCTCAGATTTCCCTTTCCTTCCCTGGACTGATTTCCAACCTCCATCCTCAGATCTGTTTCCTGAGTAGTTAGGATCACAGGTGAGCTACCAGATTTTATTTGGCTTATTGGCATTTACATCATGTGATCCAAGGTCCTTTATTGTTTATTTTTTAAGTAGTTTTGAATAGTAGATGATATGATATCCTTGCAGATGATTTTTTTTTTTTTGCCAGTCCTGGGGCTTGAACTTGGGGCCTGAGCACTGTCCTTGGACTTTCTTAAGACTAGTACTCTACCACTTGAGCCACAGCACCACTTCTAGTTTTTTCTGTGTATGTGGTACCAAAGAAGGGAACCCAGGGCTTCGTGCATGCCAGGGGAGCACTCTGTCACTTGGCCATGCTCCTGCTCCCCAGATGATGATTTGTTTAAACTCCAAATTAAAGCTTTTTTTCTTTTTCGCTCCACTTCTGGTTTTTGAGTGGTTGGTTTAAGATCAGAGTCTCCGGGACAATTGTCTGCAAGGGCTGGCTTTAAACTTAGATTCTCAGATTCCAGCCTCCTGAGTAGCTAGGATTATAGTCTGGTGCCCTATTAAAGCAGTTAACCCAGTTTCACAGCTGATTGCCTCACGGTTGCAGTTGAACCATTAAAGCCACAATGCCCTTTCTGACTGCGTGGGGGGTCAAACAGCTTCCAGTTTCCAGCTCTTCTATTGGCCAGCCAGCAAATTCCAGGGGATAGACCCGGATTAAGTGCTCTAAAGAGGATTCCCCAGCCCTCCCTCCAGGGAGGATCAAACACTCTGGTCTCTTAAGGGAACAAAAATAAAGCCCCTAGGAAGGAAGAAAGTACCTTGTTTGTTTACATAGTGGATGGCCCTTCTGTAAGCCTCTTGGCTTTATCTCCTCCCCATCTGAGCACTGGATGGGAGAGCCCTCACAAGAGGGACCCTGTATGCAGATGACCCAAGTGTTTCTGGAATAGGGTCACAGTCCTGAACCTCTCAGGACTGCTACGTCCAGTGATTAATGACTTCAACTCTGCCCAGAAGTGGCAATAATTTTCACCTTTGACAAAAAACAAAAACAAAAAAAAAGACTGGGTGGAAATCTCTTAACTGCACTCTTCTTAAATGTAAGCCCCAAAGGATTACATCCAATTGCAATTCCAGTCTCCAGCAAGCCAAACCAATCACCCACAAGGAGTAACATTTCTAATTTCATTTCACCTCCACCTCCCTCTCAAATGCTGGAGACATAAGCAGGGGTGAGGAGAAAGGGGTGGGGGTACCAATTGCGCAACACCATATAAAGATACCCCAGTAGCACACACGTTAATTCCATAACTCAGAGGGAGCCGGAAGGACCACTGGGGACCATTTTCTATCAATAGGAGCCAGAGCTCCAGAGATCTTAGCCATCATACCTTGACTGCCCGGAAATTAACTCTTTCTCTAGACAGAAGATGTGCTTTGAAATGCACATGCGCACAAGGTTTGTTTCCTACCCCCACCCACCCACCCACCCACCCAGAGTTCAGCTCCCACCCTGAACAAGCCAGACCCCTCCCGCCTCCCCAGTGAATGAATCCCTGGGGAGAAGCGCGTGGCTGGCCACCTCCGGGTATGGGTCAGCTCAACTTCGCCACACACAAGGCTAGGGCCACGGCCACCAGCAACACGGCGCTGAAGACGGTGGCAGCCAGGGCTTTGCTGGGGTCGCACGGTCCGGATCGTTCTTGTATAGACATGCCACCGGTCGAGGAAGCGCCGGCGCTGGCACTGGACAGGAGCTCGGCGCCTGCCGTTTGGCGAGCTTGCACCGTCCATCGGGGGACGTTCACTTTCATTTCCATGTCGTCGATCATCTCGCTCACCTGGAGGATCTCTCGCTCCAACTGGGGCAGATCCACGACATCCAAGTCCCCTTCGGCCTCGTGGCGCAGGCTGCGTGCGCTCAGGGCGCGCGCGGCCACGGCGGACGAGCCGCCCGCCACGCCGGTGCGCACCAGCGGCCGCCGGGGCTCGTGCAAGGGGAAGGCGGCGCCCAGCGCCAGGGCGCGCTGCATGTCGGCTTCCAACAGATCCAAACAGCCGGAGAAAGCCACCCAGAGTCGTTCGAACTCGGCACGCTCGTCGGCGACCAGGCTCCGGTCCCGTAGAACCACCGTCAATCGAGCTCCGGTGACCACCGCCAATTCCCGTGCTTTTTGGCGCGTTTTCTGCAACGCTTCCCGGAGGTTCTGAGAATCGGCCGAGCCGCCCATCGTCAGCACCAGATGGTGGTAACAGGCGGTGGTTTTGTTGAGCGCACCCAGGAGCGCCTTGCATTCTTCCCTGGCCATCTCGGGGCGCTCCGGGCCACACGCCCACCCCTCCTTCAGCAACTCAGGATGTCGGTTCGATGCCAGCCTCAGGCTGGGCGATCCGATCGCTTCCTCATGCCCCCCTCCCCCCGGTCCCACTCGCTCGGGTGCCTTGGTAGAAGCCGTCCCTGGGAATCGGGGGATGGAGAGATTTGGAGGGGACTCCCCGGAGTCCCCTTAGCTGCCTCTCACCGGCTCATCCATCCTCGCCCAGACAGGATCCCAGTCACCCCGCTGACTTCACCGCGTCTCCCGGGGAAGCCCGGGCTGCAGGACCCATCCTTCCTCCCGGACCCAGCCCTGGGAAGGGGTGGTTAGCGGGCCGCCCCGCGGAGCGCAGCGCCTCAGCCCCAGCCAGGGGCGGGGGGGGGGGGGTCGAGTTACCCAGGACCCGCCCACTCCCATCCGTTCCACCCCCCGAGGTGGACCGGGGTGAGGGGTGGGGGGAGGAGGGAGGGCGGAGGAGTCACGTGTGCGTTTCTCTAATCTCCCTGCGTGACAATGTTCTAGAAGGAGCTCTGAGGCACGCACAGCCTCTTTTCCTTGTTTTTGCAACTAAGGCTCCGATTTTTTTTTCTTTTCTCTTAAAAGAACAACAAAAAAGAAAGTTTAGCTCACGGCGAGTGTCACACTCTGTTATAATATTCTGGAGAGGGCGACGTCCGCGCAGGTACAGCCTTTCCCGAGTTTTGCATACAAGGAAACGAATGATCAGGTTAAAAGGAAAAGTTTAGCCCGCGCGGAGTCTTTGCAAACGAGGGGGGGGAGAGCGGCGGTTTCGAACCCCCAGGGACCCTGATACTGCCGGCCCCCACCAAGTGGCGTATCTCGTAGGGCCGGACGTCTTCGTCCCTGCAAGGCCAGCACGGAGGGGCGCGCCGTTCCCGGGTGGGTCGCTCGCGGGTCTAACTTGGCCCAGGTTTTTCCAACTCCCGCATCCGTGCTGGAAACCCCGCCCCTAGGAGGGTCAGCCCGGCGAGGCCACGCCCCCCCAGCCCCTCCGAGCAAGCGCAGTCGGCGCGAGTGGGCGGAGCTAAGCCTGAGTAGGAAGCGTCTGGGGAGTCGGCTGAGCCCCACCTCCTGCGGGGAGCCGAATGCGAGGATTGCTCCGCGTCCCTGTCACTCTAGAACAGGCTGCTTGCTCATTGGACCATCTGGGGAGCTTGAGCGGCGCGGCTCCACCCAACGGCGGAGTAAAAGGGGTGGGTGGGATTGGGAGTCGCTGCTCCCGGGTGGTGGGCGCTGCGGTCCCAGCCGGGACCCCCACTCCCTCCCCCTCGGAAGGTGCTGAGGAAACCCGGAGTAAAACTATGTAGCCTGTGAAGTGAGTGTCTTCCCGCCCGCGTCCCCCTTCGCTCGGGACGGCGGCGGCTCGGGGCGGCCCGAGGCCGGGCGAGGCCGGGGAGCCGAGGGGGGAGGGGCTGGCTCCCGGGAGCGGGAGGGGGGGGGGCCTGGACCCCCTCACCCCCGTACCCCTCGCCACCCCATCCGGTGCAACGCGGGGTGCCGCTCTTTCCACTGTGCCCGAAGTGTCCTCGGGGGTCCTCGGGATGTCAGGACCCGGGTCCGGCTGTGTGTGTTTTGGGGTGTGGGGAGTGTAGTTTGCACTTAGGACAGTTGTTGGGGGGGGGTGGCCTTGAACTCGCCTCTGAGGCGAGTTGACGTGGGGGACAGGTTGTGTGGGTGCAGGTTGGTGGTGGCGTGGTGGGGTCTCTGCCAACCCGCGTGTCTTTTTGTGGGCTGGAAAACTCCTTTAAGCCCTTCTTCCCCCCCTCCTCCCCCAAAATGTTCAGCGCCCTGCATCTGTGTGGCTCCTATTTTGTAAGAGGACCTTCCCAGCTGGCATGGGAGCCAGGCTGTGAACCCCTGGAGTCAAGAGACAGATGCTTGCTGGGTGGTGATGGGGAGCAGGATGGTGAAGACACTGGGGGATCAGTGGCCAGATTGAAGGGGCTGTGGGAAGGCCCGGCAGCTGGGATTGGCTAATCATGTTGATGCCCTTGGTTTGACTAAATAGCAAACCCTCACACGTGGCCTTAATTAAGTACACTAGCTGATGACTAGCTGTATGTGGTGTGTGTCTGTCCTGTCGGTTGTGTGGGGTTTGATCTCTGGGCCTGGGCACTGTCCCTAAGCTCTTCAGCTCAAGGCTATGGCCCTACCACTTGAGTCACAGTGCCACTTCCGGTTTTCTGGTAGTTAATTGGAGATAAGAGTCTCATGGACTTTTGTGCCCAGGCTGGCTTTGAACCTTGAGCCTCAGATCTCAGCCTCCCGAGTAGCTAGGATTTCAGGGGTGAGCCACCACACCTGGCCCTGAGCTTTTTTTTTTTTTTTTTTTTTTTTTTAAACTGAAGGTTAGCACCTCTGTCACTTGAGCCACAGCTCCACTTTGGCTTTTTGTTGTTGTTGTTTTTCAAGTAGGGGTATTGTGAATAGGAGTTCCTGGATCTTCAAATTCCAGTCTCCTGAATAGGATTACAGGAGTGAACCACCAGCACCAGGCTAAGGTCAAGTTTTCTCTGTGTCTTGTACCTCTGTTTGCTTTTTGGACAGGCAAGCCGCCAGATCTTTATTTATTGATGTGTTTTTATGCTGTTTAGTATTTTTTTGGCATCTCCCCTGTTGGGACTCTTCCTGCTCATTAGTCATTGGCATTAGGCTGGTGTCCAGTAACTTTGCCTTGTCATAGACATTCCAGGGAAATGTGACCACATGATCATAGGACCAGACCTAGAAAGAGTTTAGCTGGATGCTCACTCATGTTATCCTAGCTACTGAGGAGGCTGAGATCTAAGGATCTTGTTTCAAAACCAGTAGGGGCAGGAAAGTCTATGACACTCCTATCTCCTATGAACCAGCAGAAAACTGGAAGTGGGCACTGTGGCTTAATGTGGTGGAGTGATGGCCTTGAGTGAAAAAGTTCAAGAATAGCACCCAGGTCCTAAGTTCAAGCCCCATGACTGACAAAAAGAAATTTAGTTTAAAGGGTATGGTTTATCCTGACATTGCTTGTACTCTTGGTGTTTGTGTCCGTGTGTGTGTAGTACGAGGGCCTTGAACTCAGAGCCTGAGCACTGTCACTCAAAGAAAGGGCTTTCCTGCCTGGGCTGGCTTTGACCCACAGTCCTCAGATCTCAGCCTCTTGAGTAGCTAGGATGACAGGCGTGAGCCAGCAGCTCCTGCTTTCCCTCTCTTGCCCCTGCATGTTTGAGGGGCCACTGCATTTGGGCAGCTCTGCATATCCTATTTGTTTGGGGGCTTTTTGCCTTTATACCTGTGTGGTTACTGCTTGCATCTAGCCCTTCACCAACTGTGATATAGATAAGGGACACTGGGAGCCACTGTGAAAGAGACGAACCCTTCTGGAGCCCAGGCTTCCTCTCTTATCCACCCCAATGAGCATTTCATCCAGTGCTCGTGAGTCAGATGCAAGGCTGAGGGCTTTAATGGGGAGCTTTAAGACAAAAAAAGATATGGACCAGATCTACAAATGTTACAGGCCAGAAGATACAGTGAGTATAAAGAATATATTACATCACTGAGTTGCTTCTGTTGGTATTAAAAATAGATGAATAGCTGGGTGCAGTGGCTCACTCCTGTAATCCTATCTACTCAGGAGACTGAGATCTGAGGATGGCAGTTTAAAGCCAGCCTGGGCGGAAAAGGCTGTGAGACCCTAGCTCCCATTAACCACAAAGACCTGGGGGTGGCTCAGGCAGTAGAGCACTAGCTTTGAGCACGAAAGCTCAGGGACAGCCCCCAGGCCCTGAGTTCAAGCCCCAGGATCAACAACAGCAACAAACATCTCTTAGATTTATCTTCCCTGAGCTGACTTTGAATCTGTCCCCATGGAGATTAGTGGAAGCCAGCCTGAGCAAGACATTACATGAAACTTTTTTTTTTTTTTTTGCAAGTGTGTGTATGTATGTATTTCTGATCAGGGCCTGGGTACCCTCCCTGAGCTTTTCTGCTCAAGGCTAGCACTCTACCACTTGAGCCATAGCTCCACTTCCAGCTCTCTTTCTTTTCTTCTTTCTTTCCTCTTTCTTTCTTTCTTTCTTTCTTTCTTTCTTTCTTTCTTTCTTTCTTTCTTTCTTTCTTTGTTCATTAGAGTTCTCATGGGCTTTTCTGCTTGGGCTGGCTTTGAACCATGATCCTCAGATCTCAGCCTGAGGCTTTAAGAACTAATATTAGCCTGGCACAGTGGCTCATGCCTGTAATCCTAGCTGTTCAGGAGACTTGAGATCTGAGGATTGCAGTTCAAAAATCAGCCCAAGCACTAAAGACAGTGAGGCTCCAATTAACCACCAGAAAACCAGAAGTGGTACTGTAGCTCAAGGGTTAGGGTGGTAGCCTTGAGCTGAAGAGCTCAGGGACAGTGCCCAGGCCCAAAGTTCAAGTCCCACGATTGACCATATAAAAGATAATGTTACTAGAAAAAAGCCGGAAGTGGTGCTGAGGTTCAAGAGGTAGAGCTGTAGCCTTGAGAAAACCCAAGGACAGTGCTCAGGCCCTGAGCTCAAGCCCAAGACCTGGAAAAAAAAGAAAAAGAAAAAAAGCTAATGTTACAGTGCCGGTGGCTCATCCCTGTCATCTTCGCTACTCAGGATGCTGGGATCTGAGGATCTCCATTCAAAGCCAGCCCACGCGGGAAAGCCTATGAGACTCTTATCTCCAATGAACCACCAAAAAGCCAGAAGTAGAGCTGTGGCTCAAGTAGTAGAGTGCCACCCATGAGCACAAACTCATCCAGTCTTGAGTTCACACTCCAGGATGGACACTAAAACAAACCGCCCAAACCTGAAGGTGATTCATGGTTTTCTTGTCCCTTGTTCCAGGAGACTCTCTGACCCCTGGGAAGTCCATATGGCTCTGTATGATGAAGATATCCTGAAAAATCCTTTTTACATGACTCTTCAGAAGGCACGGCCTGACTTGTGCAGCAAGGTGGCCCAGATCCATGGCGTGGTACGTGCACTGACGCTCGGGACCGCCCTCTAGGTGTAGGTACTCAGATCATAGTAGATGAGCAGCTGCTTCTTCCAGGAAACCCCCTGAGACCACAGCCAGAGTGTAATCTTGTCTCCTAGTTCCCTTCCCAGCTTGGGTAGGGTGTGTGTGTGTGTACGCATGGGCTGGAACCCATGGCCTTACATTCTGTCCTGTGGTTTTTTTTTTTTTTTTTGCTCAAAACTGATGTTCTACCACTTGGGGCCACAGCGCCACCTCTGACTTTTTTTGGGTGGTTTATTGGAAATACGAGTCTCATGGATTTTCCTGTGCACACTGACTCTGATTCTCAGGTCTCAGCGTCTTGAGTGATTGGGATTACACACAGGTGTGAGCCCCTGGTGTTTTAGCCCCACGTGATTTTTTTCCCTCCCTGTATGTCTCCCATTACTTCAATCCACTCAGACTGCAAGGTGAGGGGGCATGTGGCAAGGAGAGGGGTGCTTAGTACTAGCTATGGGGCACACTGAGAAAGTACCTGCGGAGCCCACCAGCCTACAAGTCAAGAGGAACAAGGAGCTGTTTTCTTCACCCTCGGTCTGCCTGCTTCTGTTGTGCCACCTCCATAACAAATACACCCAGCTGGCAGCCATAGCCACCTCTTGGAGAACAGCCAGTTGCATCTATGCCATCCATTCCAGCCAGGAGTGACACAGCCCAGCCATCTTGGAGACGCTCCTGGGCTGCCCCAACTTCCCAGGACTCTCCTCTCCAGTGCTCTCACCCTTTCTTATCCTCTCTAGGTCTTAGTGCCCTGCAAAGGGAGCCTGTCTAACAACCTGCCGTCTACGTATCAGTTCGAGTCCTATCTTTTGATACCAGTGGAAGGACATTTTCAGACCTTCGATGGAAAGGTATTCATTTCTTGGGAGGCTCCCTAGGTATTGGGGGGAGTTGAGAATCTAGTTTTCTGTCCCTTCCATGAACACTGTGCTTAAATAAGCCAGCTGTGCCCGGCACGCAGCATCTGTGGAGATGGACTAGGGGTAGATGGATACACTGTCAGTGGAGTAGAGTTTCAGAGGAAAGAAGGCTGTGGTACCAGTGAGTCTTGGAGGCTGGGGGGAGGGCATGCCACTCCTTCAGTTGGGGGGCTCTTCCCCTCAGGTTTTGGGAGTCATGACAATCCTGTTCTATGAGATTCCTCTCAGGTTGAGGTGCTGAGGCAGTTTCCTGGGTATTTTGTTTTGTTCAAAACTCTGGCTCAGCCGGGCAGGGTGGCTCATGCCTGTAATCCTAGCTACTCAGGAGGCTGAGATCTGAAGGTCACGGTTCAAAGCTAGCCTGAGCATTAAAGTCTATGAGACGCTTATCTCCACTTAACCACCAGAAAACTGGAAGTGGTGCTGTGGCTCATGGGGTAGGGCGGTAGCTTGAAGCTGAAGAGCTCAGGGACAGAGCCCTGGGCCCAGAGTTCAAGTCCCCTGACCGACAAAACAAAACTCTGGCTGGGCACGGTAATGCATACCTGTAATCCCAGCATTGGGGAAGCTGAGGCACGTGCACATGTGGATCAAAAGTTCCAGTCCAACCTAGGCTACTTAGTAAGAGCAGAACTCTCCAATTATACACACCGGCACGCAGCATGCATGCACATTTTGAATTAATTTCATTTCCCCACCACAGACAGCTAAGTAAAGTCCAAAGAACACTGAAAATACTCTTGTACTCTTTCCCAGATTGGCCAACTATTAACTTTTTTTTTTCTTTTTTGCCATTTTTTTTTTTTAAATTGCTGTCTCTATTCCAGGATGTCTTTATACAAGGAAATAGGATTCAACTAGGAACTGAGTTTACTTGCCTCCTTTCTGTGCCCATCCTCTTTGAAGAGACTTTTTACAATGAAAAAGAAGAAAGTTTCAGCATCCTGTGCATAGCCCATCCTTTGGAGAAGAGCGAGAGAACAGGTACTTGGGGAGAAGCATGTTGACAGATTGGACACACATACCCACAGATGTTGAAAGACGCAATTAAGTCAGGCACTGGTAGCACATGCCTATAATCCCAGCTACTCAGGGGGCTGAGGTCTGAGGATTAAGGTTTGAAGCCAGCCCAGGTAGGAAAGTCTTGTGAGACTCTTATCGCTATTGAACCACCAGAAAACTGGAATTGAAGCTATGGCTTACGGTGGTAGAGAGTTAGACTTGAGTGAAAGAGCTCAGAGGCAATGCCCAGGCCCTACAATTGACAAAGTTTGAGGACAGGGGCCGGGAGTTTGGCCTAGTGGTATAGAGCTTGCCTAGCATGCATGAAGACCCAGGTTCAATTCCTCTGTCCCACATACATAGAAAAAAAAGCCGGAAGTGGTGTTGAGGCTCAAGTGGTAGAGCTCTAGCCTTGAGAAAGTCCAAGGACAGTGATCAGGCCCTGAGCTCAAGCCCAGGACTGGCAAAAAAACAAAAGTTCGAGGACAGTGGCAGGCCCTGACTATAATCACCAGGATACACACACACATATGGAGCATAGCATGGTAAAACTCTCATGATAATTCGTTCTAGTCCTTAAAGTCATCTCTTGCGAAGGAAAAGTGAATTGGAGGTGTGTTGCGTTCACTTTTGTCCCAGTTACGTATTAGACAATTCCATGTCACCATATCTGGGATTAATCTGTGGTGTGAATGTCTATCCCTGAGATGTATAGAGTCTTAACTTTCTCTCTGGATCTCTTTTATTTGGGTGTGTGTGAGTGTTTCCCACTGGGTCAGTGTGGCAGGCCTCAGCTAGCCCGTCCCTTTGTTTCTGTTTTGTTTTTCCTGGTTGTGGGACTTGAACTTAAGCACTGTCCCTGAGCTTTCTCTGCTCAGGCTAGTGCACTACCACTCTGAGCCACAGTACCAGTTTTGGTTTTCTGGTGGTTTATTGGAAGTAAGTCTCCTAGGCTGGCTTTGAACGGTGATTCTCAGATCTCAGCCTCTTGAGTAGCTGGGATAAGAGGTGTGAGCAACAGCGCCCAGCTATTTCTTCTTTTGTTTAGAAGAGCCTTCAGTGCCCTCAGATCCATTTTTCCTGAAAACCATTGAAGATGTGAGAGAATTTTTGGGAAGACACTCTGAGAGGTTTGACAAGAACATCGCCTCCTTCCACCGGACATCCCGGGACTGTGACAGAAAGAGCCTGCGTCACCTCATAGTCAGTGGCCGCATCTTTCTCTCTCTGCCTGGTGACCCTGTCTTAGCCTTAGAGCCCAGACGCCTTTCTTCTGGTTTCCTGGCTATGCCCACTCCTTCCCCTAGTGTGGTGTTTACATGATTCCAAGTCTAACAGTGGCATCAGCCACTACCAAGACTTGAGAAGCTTGGAGAAGTGGAAATGTGAGTGTTGAAACACTTGGTTTTCTTTTCCTTTCTTGTTTGTTTTGTTTTTGTCCCGATTCTAGGGCTTGAACTCAGGGCTTATGAGCTGACTCTGAACTTTTCTGCTCAAGGCTAGCACTCTCCCGCTTCAGCCACAACTCCACTTCCAACTTATTCTCAATTCATTGGAGATAGTCTCACAGACTCTCCTGGCTGGTTTTGAACTGTGATCCTCAGATCTCAGTCTCCTGAGTAGCTGGGATTACAGGTATGCACCACCAGCACCCAGAGAGTGTTTACTGTCAGCTATGTTAGCAGAAGAGAGAGATTTGTAATGCGTGTACACGTTAAGATGTTGACAACTGAGTTAAAAAAAAAATAGTTTGGAGCCAGGTACAGGTGTCTTCCTAGCTACTCAGGAGGCTGGCATCTGATGGTCACAGTTCAAAACCAGCCTCAGGCAGAAAGGTCTGTGAGACTCCTATCCCCATCTAGCCAGCAAAAAGCCAAAAATGGAGATGTGGTGCAAATGGTAGAATGTCCGCATTGAATGAAAAAAAAAAATCAGGCAAGCTGGGTGCCAGCGGCTCACGTGTGTCATCCTAGCCACTTAGGAAGCTGAGATCTGAGGATCACAGTTCAAAGCCAGGCTGGGCAGGAAAGACCATAAGACTCTTTCTGTCTAATAAGTTACCAAAAAAGCCAGATGTAGAGTTGTGGCTCAAGTGACAGAGTGCTAGCCCTGAGCACAAGCACTCAGGGACAGCACCCAGGCCTGGAGTTCAAACCCCAGTACCGGCACACACACACACACAATTGGCTTGAAAAAGCTTGCATTGCCTCTTCAGGCTTGTCATCCAGGAGGCAGAGCTGTTGAGGATTTTCTTGTCTCAGGATGTGTTATGCAGTTAGGCTTTTATGTCATGGTTTCCGGTTCTAAGAGGATCTCTCTCCCACACATGTGCACACAGGACTCAGTGAATGCTCTGTACATCAAATGCCTCCAGCAGCTTCTGAGAGACTCTCATTTGGTAAGTGGCAGGACTTTCAAAGCTAGACCTGTAGTTGGCTAGTATGCAGATTGTAGCCCTCTAGCTGCACTGTTTTTGCCTTCTAGAAGGTTCTTGCGAAACAGGAGGCCCAGATGAATCTGATGAAGCAGGCAGTAGAGGTGAGGAGAAGGGGCTGAGCAGGGGCAGGGGGGATCCTCTGTTGCTGTACCCACCCTAAGCTGGCTCCTTGCTTTTCCAGATGTACGTGCACCATGCTACTTATGATCGCATCTTTAAGTCCGTGGGGACCATGGAAGCAAGTGAGGTAGGCTGCAGGTCCTTCCCTTGTGCCCTCTGCTCTTTAAGAAATCTAACTGCATGCCAATGTCTCACATCTGTTATCCTAGCTACTCAGGAGACTGATCTTGGGGGATTCTGGTTCGAAGGCAGCCTAGGAAGGAAAGTTTGTGCAACTCTTAGCTCCAATGAACCACCTATAAGTTAGAAGTGATAGCCGGGCATGATGGCTCAGGCCTGTAATCCTGGCTACTCAGGAGGCTGAGATCTGAGGGTCGAAGTTCAAAGCCAGCCCAGGCACTAAAGAAGGTGACTCTTCAGTTAACCTTAAGAAAATGGGAAGTGGGGCTGTGCCTCCAGGAGTAAGATGGTAGCTTTGAGCCAAAGAGCTCAGAGACAGTGTCCAGGCCCAGAGTTCAGACCCCATGATCCACAAAATAAAAAGAAACTAAAAGTGATGCTGTTGCTCAAAGTAGTGGAGCTTGGATAATGCACAGGCGGCCTGGAGTTCAAGCCCCAGGACTGAAAAAAAAAACTAGTCCGGCACCTGTGACTCACACCTGTAGTTTTAGTTATTCAGTAGGTTGAGCTTTGAGGATGGCAGTTCAAAGTCAGCCTGGACAGGAAAGTCCATGAGACTTTTATTTTGCCAGTCTTGGGGCTTGAACTAAGAGCCTGAACATTGTCCTTGAGCCTTTCTGTTCCGGGCTGGCACTCTACCACTTGAGTCACAGCAACACTTCTGGCTTTTTTGGGTATGTGGTACTGAGGAATTGAACCCAGAGCTTTGTGTATGCTTGGCAAGAACTCTACCATTAAGTCACATTCTCAGCCCTCTTGAGCTTATTTTTGCTCAAGGCTAGGTCTCTACCACTTTAGCTGCAGCATCGCTTCTTGCTTTTTCTGTGATTGATTGGAGATAAGAGTTTCACAGACTTTCCCATCTGGGCTAGCCTTGGACAGCAATCCTCAGACTTCTGAGTAGCTAGGATTACAGGCGTGAGCCACTGGCACCCAGCTCCCTGAGACTCCTCTTCTCTGAAACACCAAAGAGTCAGAAATGGAGCCATGGCTCAAGTGGTAGAGACCTACCAGCCCTTAGTAAAACACGCTTAGGAACAGAGCCCAGGCCCTGAGTTCAAGCTCTAGGACCAGCACCACAATTTAAAAGAAATTTGAAGCTTCCTTTTCAAATCTGTCTTTAGGATGCTGCCTTTAACAAAATCACAAGAAGCCTTCAAGATCTTCAGCAGAAAGATCTCGGTGTAAAACCTGAGTTCAGGTAAGTGTTGATACTGCCCCACCTGGCCAGGGACCCCTAGACATGGGGTACAGTCTCCTCCATAAGCGGCTCTGTCAGTGGCAATGGCCACTCTGAGTTGATGGGGTCAGCACTCACCCCATGTGCAGCCACAGAAGGCTGATGCTGACCGCCACCTGGATTAGAACTCACAGCAACAGGGGCTTGTATTCCTGGCTCCATGAAGGACTCACTCCCCAACAGAAGGGAATTCTGCCATGGAAGAACCTATTTCTGAGTTAATTTTTGTCAGTCATGGGGCTTGGTCTCAGGGCCTAAACTCTGTCCCTGAGCTCTTTTATTCTACCACTTTGAGTCACAGCTCCACTTCTGGTTTTCTGGTGGTTTCATTGGAGATAAGCATCTCACAGACCGTTCTACCCTGGCTGGCTTCAAGCTGTGATCCTCAGATCTCAGCCTCTGAGTAGCTAGGATGACCTGGTATGAGTTAATTTGACCTGAGTTATCTTAAATTACATGAGAATGCAAAAAAAAAAAGAAGTTTCTGGGTACCAGTTGCTCAAACATGTCACCCTAGCTTCCCAGAAAGCTGAGGATCTCAGTTGGAAACTAGCCCAACACAGACTGCGAGACTGTTATGTCCAGTGAACCAAGAAGCCACAGGTGGAGCTTGTGGCTCAAGTGGCAGATTAATAGCTTTGTGAGAAAACCCTCAGGGACACTGCCCCGTGCAACAGGGTTCATCTGTTCGTTGGGCTGTTCCCCTAACTCTGTTTTATGTTGGATTTTTTTTTTTTGATGTGGGACTCGAACTCTGGCCCTGGGCGCTCAGCTCAAGGCTACTGCCCTACCGTTTGAGCCACAGGGCCACTTCCAGTTTTCTGGTGGTTCATTGAAGATGAGTCTCATGTGCCGAGGCTGGCTTTGAACTGCAATCCTCAGACCTCAGCCTCCTGAGTAGCTAGGAGTATAGGATAAGCTTTTGCATCTGGTTTATGTTTGATTTTTATGGGTGTGTGCTGGACCGGGACTGGAACTCAGAGCCTCACAATCTTGCTTAGCTTTTTTTGCTGAAGATGGTCACTCTACCGCTTGAGCCACCAGAGAACCCTGAATGGGATGGGGTTGATTTGTTAGCTTTTGGTGCTGGTACTGGCTGGGGCTTGAATTCAGGACCTGGGTGCCTTCTCTGACCTTTTTTGCCCAAGGTTAGTGCTTTACGACTTGAGCCACAGCTCCACTTCTGCCTTTTTGGTGGTTCATCGGAAGTAAGAGTCTCATGGATTTTCTTGCCCAGTTTGGTTTTGAATTGTGACCCCCTCAGATCACAGGTTCCTGAGTAGCTGGGATTATAGGCGTGAACCACTACACCTGTCCTGAGTAGGATTTAAATCCATTCTGTTTGGCCTCTGACCCAAAGTCACTTCTCAGTCATTACTGAGGACTGGAACTAATGGATACGGGGAGGTGAGGTTTGCTCTTGTGACAGGAAGTGGCTCTTCCACGTTGGTTACAGTTGCATCTTCTAATGATTTCACAGCTTCAACATCCCTCGTGCAAAAAGAGAGCTGGCCCAGCTGAACAAATGCACCTCTCCGCAGCAGAAGCTCCTTTGCCTGAGGAAGGTGATACAGCTCATCACACAGTCTCCCAGCCACAGAGGTGCATGCCTGGGGAAGGCGTGGGGCGGGGTGGGGAGGGTCACCATCCACACCCCTGTCAGAGGGCCTGCTGCCCTGAGCATCTTGAAGGAGCTAGCTTAGGCTCGATCTGTAGAATACTGAGAAGCAGCAGTGCTCACCTGTTTACTTGAAAATTTCTTTTGATCAGTCTTGGAGCCTGAGCACTGTCCTTGAGCTTTCTCAAGACTAGAACTCTACCATTTGAGCCACAGCACCATTTCTGGCTCTTTCTGTGTATGTGGTACCTAGGAATTGAACCAAGGGCTTTGTGTATGCTAGGGAAGCACTGTACTGCTAGGGCACATTCCTGCTTCCCCATCCCCCCAGTTTTGGTTTTTTTTAATGTATGCATGTCAAACTAGAACTTAATTGAGGGCTTCACAATCTTATTTAGCTTTTTGCTTAAGGCTGGTGGTCTAACACTTGAGTCAGACTTCCAATTCCAGCTTTTTGGCTATTTGAATGGAGATAAAATCTCATGGATTTTCCATGATCCTCACATCTCAGCTTCTTGAGTAGCTAGGATTGTAGGTGTGAACTACCAGTGCCTGGCATTGCTGTGTGTTTTTTTGTGTGTGTGTGCCAGTCTTGGGGCTTGAACTTAGGGCCTGTCACTGTCCCTGAGCGTTTTTTTTTTTTTTTTTTCTTGGGGCTAGTGCTCTACTACTTGAGTCACACTTCTACTTCTGGCTTTTTGGCTGTTTTAGTAGAGACAAGAGTCTCACAAACTTTCCTGCAAACTGGGACCCTCAGATCTCAGCCTCTTGAGAAGCTAGGATTAAACACATGAGCCAACAGGCCCAGCTAATACTGTGTATGTTTATCCCATTGAATCTGGAATGTGATTTAGAGACCTCAAAGTAAACTGTGGGATTAAGTCTCTCTCATTGTCCAAGCTCGCTGGAGCGTATGGTTCTGTTTCAGGCACATGCTGGCGTTGAACTTTGTTTTCTCCCTTTGCAGTTAACTTGGAAACCATGTGTGCAGATGATCTTCTATCAGTCCTATTGTATTTGCTTGTGAAAACAGAAATCCCTAATTGGTAACTCTTTTTTGTGTTGTTGTTGTAGAGTGCGTGGGTGTGTGTGTGTGTGTCCTGGGGCTTGAACTGAGGTCATGGGTACTGTTCCTGGCATTCTTTTTGCTCAAGGCTAGGGCTCTATCACTTGAACCACAGTTCCACTTCTGGCTTTTTGGTGGTTCATAGAAATAAGAGTCTCATGGACTTTCCTGCCAAGGATGGATTTGAACTATGATCCTCCAGGTCTTAGCCTCCTGAGTAGCTAGGATGATAGATGTGAGCCACTGGTGTGTGGCTGCGTCACATTTTGAGACAGTAAAATGGTTTCCTTATTTTTTTGGTCAGGATGGCAAATTTGAGTTACATGAAAAGCTTCCGCTTCTGCAGCTCAGCAAAAGATGAATTGGGATACTGCTTGACCTCCATTGAAGCTGCAATCCATTATATCCGCCAAGGGAGCCTGTCTGCAAAGCCACCTGTAAGCCCTCCCTCCCACCCCACTTGTGTTTTAGGGGTTTCTTAGCATCACGAATGGGCCTCTAGGGCTCGTTATAGGTAAGAGAGCACTTACATCATATGTCACTCCCCTACCTGCCCCAAGAATGAGATCTCAGAGCTTGGGAACTGAATTTTTTCACACAAGGCTGGTACCCGACCACTTGAGCCACAGCTGCACTTCTGACTTTTTACTGGTTCATTGAAGAGAAGTGTCCTATGGACTTTTCTGCCAGAATTTGCTTTGAAACATGATCCTCAAATCTCAGCCTCCTGAGTAGCTAGGATGACAGGCGTGAGCCACCAGTGCTCACCCAGGAATTTGAACTGTCTTCCTGGACTTTGGTCCCTAGGTAGTACCTAAAAGATTTTTTTAGTTTTAATTTTAATTTTTTTTTGTCAGTTGTGATGCTTGAACTCAGGGCCTGGGTGGTGACACTTCACCTATTTTTATTTTATTTTATTTATTTTTTCCAGTCCTGGGCTTGAGCTCAGGGCCTGAGCACTGTCCTTGGACTTTCTCAAGGCTAGAGCTCTACCACTTGAGCCTCAGCACCACTTCTGGCTTTTTTCTATGTATATGGTACCAAGGAATTGAACCCGGGTCTTCGTGCATGCTAGGCAAGCACTCTACCACTAGGCCAAACTCCCGGCCCCGACACCTCACTTATTCACTCAAGACTGGTGCTACTTACAGTGCCTGATCTTTTCACAAGTTTGTTCCCTGTCTTCCCACTGGGCACTGTGGTGCAGACTCCAGCCTATTAGATGGCTTCCTGTGTATAGCAGAACCCCCGTTTAGCACAGCATGGGAGGGCTGTGTGGGCACTAGCACAGACCAGGCCAGTGGTATGTGGAGGGCCTGTGGGGTCCAGATGTCCATCTAGAGGCTAATGGCATGGGGATGGGACATTCCACACTTGGAGGTGACAGATTCCACACCCACAAAGCCACTGCCCCGACTGATTGGTTCCCAGCTTCCTGTGGCCCTGCCCCCTTCCCAAGATGCATCTGTTATGAGCTCTCAGTGTGCTGACCAGGGTTGGTGAGAGGGCCCACCTGTCCTGCCTCCAGCTACAAGATTGGGGGGTGCATCTGGGCCTGGGCATCTGTGCTGGCAGCTCAGTCAGCCTGTGATCATGGGTTGTTTGTGTTTCCTGTAGGAGTCTGAAGGATTAGGGGACAGACTGTTCCTTAAGCAGAGAATGAACTTCCTGTCTCAGATGGCTTCTACTCCTATTGACTGCCTATTTAAGGTAAGACCCAGGGGCCATCTTTCAGTGTCTTCAAAAAAGGAAAAATAATGGGGTGCTGGTGGCTCACAGCTATCATCCCAGCTACTAAAGAGGCTGAGATCTGAGGATTTCGGTTCAAAGCCAGCTCTAGAAGGAAGTCCATACCATACTTATTTCCAGTGAGCCAGCAAAAAAGCTGGAAGTGGAGCTGTGGCCTTGAGCAAAAAAGTGGTAAAAGCCAGGTGCCAGTGGTTCACGCCTGTCCTCTTAGCTACTCAGGAGGCTAAGATCTAAGGATCATGGTTCAGAGGCAGCCTGGGCAGAAAAGTCCATGAGACCCTTATCTCCAGTGAGCCACCAGAAAACCAGATGTGACACTGTGGCTCAAGTGGTAGAACACTAGCCTTGAGCTGAAGAGCTCAGGGTCAGTGCCCAGGCACAGAGTTCAGGCCCCAGAACACACATGCACACACAGAAAGTGGAGTTAAAAATCGAGAAAGTAAAGCTGTGATTCACGGGGTAGATCGCTAGCCTTCAGTACAAAACTAAGAGATGGCACACAGGACCCGAGTTCAAGCCCCACTGCCAGCATGTGCAAATGCACGTATGCTCCCCCACACATAGTCTAAACAGGGTTGGTGGCTTTCGAGATGACTGACAGGGAGTTCTTGGGTTGTGGCTTTCAGCACATCGCATCGGGTAACCAGAAGGAAGTGGAAAAGCTTCTGAGCCAACAGGACTGTGACAAGGATGTCATCCAGAAAATGTGCCACCCGCTGTGTTTCTGTGATGACTGCGAGAAGCTCGTGTCTGGGTAAGAGGGTGCTGGAAGATGGGCACCGTGCCTCACGCCCATAATCCCACATACTCACGGAGGCTGAGATCTGAGTAACCAAGCTTGGGCAGGAATGCCCAGGAGGTGTCTCTTTAATTAACCAGCCAAAATGTCAGAAGTGGAGTTGTGGCTCAAGTGGTAGAGCACCAGCCTTGAGTGAAAAAGATCAGAGATAGCACTTAGGTCCTGCGTTCAAGCCCCAGGTCTGGCACCAGAAAGAACAAAGGAGAAGGAGATTCCATTGTTGGTGTTCCATGCCCTAGGGACAGAGGCTTTCTTCTTTATTCTTACCACCTCCTGCCTTCTTCCACCTTCACCAGCAATTGGTGGTGTCTGTCCAGGGAAGGGTGGCTGCTCTAGGACCTTCCCAGCCTGTGGAAGCTGGCTTTAGAATGGGAGATATCAAGTTTCTTCCAGTCACACTGGAGACAGTGCGGAAGAGCCATGTGTGTGGCATCTCATGTGTGGTTGGTGTGTGGTCCCAAACTTCAGCTTGTCTGTCCCGGCCATGGGAGAGCCTCCACCATATCTCCCAGGATTCATTGCGGTATCTTCTGTCTCTGATTACAGCAGGATGAATGATCCCTCCATTGTCACTCCGTTCTCCAGAGATGACAGAGGCTACACACCTCTCCACATGGCTGCTCTGTGTGGTAGGTGGCCGTGGCTGGAATCCTGTGGGTTCTCGAACCCAGGGATCCAGGGGAGGTTCAGCTGATGGTGATGCAGCAGGTGCTGTGTCCTGGGGCCACCCCACAGGCCTGGAAAGAGGATGGTAAAAATGGCCCCGGACCTTGCTGGCCACAGCGCCCCTTCCCGGCCTGGAGGACTACCTGCATGGTTCTCGCTGCCTAGAGCCTGTGCCTGAAGGGCTGGAGGCCCAGCTTAGCAAGGCAGGTCTCACTTGCCTTTAGAAAACCATTTGGAGCCAGGGGTCATACAGTGTTTATCTGTCATCCCAGCTATTTGGGATCCTGAGACAGGAAGGGAACAAGTTCAAAGACAGCCTGGGCAACATAGTAAAACTGTATCCAAAAAATGAAAAATTTGCCAGGCACCCGTGGCTCCCGCCTGTAATCCTAGCTACTCAGGAGGCTGAGATCTGAGAATCACGGTTCAAAGCCAGGCTGGGAAGGAAAGTCTGTGAGACTCTTATCTCCAATTAACCTACCCGAAGACCAGAAGTGGCGCTGTCGCTCAAGTGGTAGAGCACCAGCCTTGAACTGAAGAGTTCAGGGACAGCGCCCAGGCCCAGAGTTCAAGCTCCATGACCTACCAAACAAAAAAGAAAGAAAATTTTAGGATGGGAATGTGTCTTAGTGGTAGAGTAGTGCTTGCCTAGCATACATGAAGCCCTCAATACCATATAAACAGGAAAGGCCAGAAGTGGTATTGTGGCTCAAGTTGGTAGAGTGCTAGCTTGAGCAAAAAAAAGCTCAGAGACAGTATCTAAGTTCTGGATTCAAGTCCTAGAACTGACCAAAAAAAAAAAAGGAGCTGGGAGCATGGCCTAGTGATAAAGTACTTGTGTAAGCATGCACGAAGCCCTGGGTTTGATTCTTCAGTACCCCATATACAGAAAAAGCTGGAAATGGTGCTGTGGTTCAACTGGTAGAGGACTAGCTTTGAGAAAGCTCAAGGATAGTGTCCAGGCCCTGAGTTCAAGCCCCAGGACTGGAGGGAAAAAAAGAAAAATTTAGATGTATGTGCATGTGCATGCGTGTGTGTGCATGCATGTTTGTATGTGTTCATGCTGGCTCTGGGGCTTGAGCTCAGGATCTGGGAGCTGTCCCTGAGCTTATTTTGCTTAAGGCAATTGGAGATAAGAGTCTCAAGAACTTCTTGACCCCACCTGGCTTAGAACCACTATCCTCCAGATCTCAAGCTCCTGAGTTGCTAGGATGACAGGCATGAGCCACTGGTGCGTGGAAAAAGTAGACTCTGAAGGGAGAAAAATACAAGGCTGGGAAGTAGCTAAGTAGCAGGGCACTTACCCAGCATGTGTGAAGAACAAATCCTAACACCCCAACACTGCTCCAGTAGCTGGGGTTACAGGCGTGACCCCTGGGTGTGTGTGTCTCTCTGTGTGTCTCTCTCTCTCTCTCTCTCTCTCTCTCTCTCTCTCTCTCTCTCTCTCTCTCTCTCTCTCTCTCTCTCTCTCTTTCTCTTTCTCTCCATACATTTTTTTATTGTCCTGGGAGTCTTTCTTAGCTTAGCTCTTGCTAGCAGGTGTCCTGGCCAGGTCTGAGAGGCTGAGCACGTGCCCCTCTCTTTCCTTCCCTGGGCCTTACGTCCCTCTGTTCTACAGGACAGGCCTCTCTCATTGACCTGCTGGTGTCCAAGGGTGCGGCAGTGAACGCCACTGACTACCATGGTGCCACCCCGCTGCATCTGGCCTGTCAGAAGGGCTATCAGAGCGTGACGGTGAGTGGTGGGGCTGGCGTGGTGCTCACAGGAGCTCAGATTGGCAAGGTGACTCGAGAGTCCCGGTGGCTCACTGCCAGAGCTGGGTTTCTCTGTCCTTGCAGGGCGGTGGGGGCCTGTCCAGCCCCGCTGGGCCATGGTCCTGGGGTGACAGGGGAAGGGCGGCGCTCTATATGCTTGCCTTCAAGGTCTCTAAAGCCTGGTGGCAGGGCGAGAGGGTAGCATTATTGTAGTAATAGTACAGGCCAAGTAATGTCCTCTGCCAAGTGTTTTCAATTTCAGATCCTTTCGGATTTTGGAATTTAATGTATATAATGCATTGTGTTGGGGATAGGACCCAATTCCAAACCCAAAATTCACTTGCATTTCTGATACATGGAGCCTGAAGCTAGCTTTGTGTAATATTAATAATAGTAATAACAAAATACATTACTACATCTAACATATAATATGTATCATAATATACATTAGTATATTTTATATATAAATATAGAATATATAGGTGTATAATGTATTATATAATTATATAACATGCTATATGAACATATAAATATGCAACACGTGATATTTTAATATTTTATGTAAACATAAAGTAATGTATTAATATAGCTCTAAACTTATAAGTCTGTTAACATTATATAAATGTAGAATATATCACTAATCTGTGAATGTTATATGAATGTATAACAATATATAAAATATAATAATAGTTACTTTTCTCTGTAATGGGGCCTGAGCTCGGGTCAGGGCAAGCTACCGTTGCTGGGGTTCAGCTGATGTCTTTTGTCCCCCAAAGCTCCTGTTGCTTCACTACAAAGCCAGTGCCGATATCCAGGACAACAACGGCCACACCCCACTCCACCTGGCCTGCACCCACGGCCACGAGGACGTACGTGACTTCCTGGAGAGGGAGGTCGGAGCCTTCTATCTGCTGCCACCAGTCCTGGGACTGCCAGTCCCAGCCTGGATGCTGTCCCTTGGCTTTTTCACTTAAGTCACATGCTCTACCACTTGCGCCATCCCTCCCTCCACCTTAGGGTTTTTGCTTGTTCATGGGAGCTAAGAGTCTCATGGACGTTGCTACTGGAGCTGGCTTCGAGCCATGGTCCTCAGATTTCTGCCTCCTGAGTACGTGGGGTTACAAGTGTACACCCCCATGAGCGCCCCCACACACCCGGCCATTTTGTCCCCTTGCTGTGCAGTGTGTGAAGGCGCTGGTGTACTATGAGGCGCATTCGTGCCGACTGGACATCAGCAACGAGAAAGGAGACACACCTCTCCACATCGCCGCGCGCTGGGGCTACCAAGGCATCATCGAGACGCTCCTGCAGAACGGCGCTCCCACCGGCGTCCAGAACAGAATGAAGGAAACACCGCTGCAGTGCGCACTCAACGCGAAGGTAGCCAGCCACGAAGCAGTTACAGGGACAAGCCAGCGTCACGCAGGCGCTAGAGATCAACACAAATCAGAATGTGACCTCACCATTCCTGGCTTAGTGATTCACTTAGTGATTTTCAATATGACTACAGCTTTATGTGAATGTGTATTCAGATTTTGTAGCATTACTGGGACTTGAGCTCAAGGCCTAAACTGTCTCTTTTTGCTACCACTTCAGCCACATCTGACTTTGGCTTTTTAGTAGTCCATTGGAGGGAAGAATTTTGAGTTTTAGTTAGTGGCACTGTGGCTCAGCGGGGTAGGGTGGGAGCCTTGAGCTAAAGAGCTCCAGAGTTCAAGTCCTATGACCGACAACAACAACAAAAAGAATTTTGAGTTTTAGCTGGGTGCCAGTGGCTCATTTCTGTCATCCTAGCTACTCCGGGTTTCTGAGATCTGAGGATCACAGTTCAAAGCCAGTTGGGTGGGAAAGTCTGTGAGACTCTTTATCTCCAATGATCCAGCAAAAAAAGCTGAAAGTGGAGCTGTGATTCAGAGTGGTAGAGTGCTAGCCTTGAGCAAGAAAGCTCTAGGTTAGGGCTGGCCTGGTGGTAGAGTGCTTGCCTAGCATGCACAAAGACCCAGGTTCAATCCTCAGTATCACATACATAGGAAAGAGCCAGAAATGGTGCTATGACTCAAGTGATAGAGCTCTAGCCTTAAGAAAGCCCAAGGACAGTGCTTAGGCCCTGAGTTCAAGCCCCAGAACTGGCAAAAAGAAAGCTCAGGGGCAACACCCAGGCCCCGAGTTCAAGCTTCAGGACCAGCCCCACAAAAAGAAAAAGAATCTCAGAATTTTCTACCTGGGCTGATTTTGAGCCGAGTAGGATGAGGGCATGAGCACCAGTGCAGGCAGGATAGAGTCTTTGAGGTCTTCCCAGGAAAAGCAGACTCTGCATTGGACAGGAAGACGGTGGCAGAGGAGGAGCCAGGTTCTCTGCTGTGTGCCCCAGTGGCTTCCCACTCACTCTGGGTCTTGGCTTTTGCATCTGACCGAGGTCCTTGGGACTCTCTCAGCACTATTTTCTGTGGGGCAGGCAGGCAGTGGGGCTTCTGCCCAATGCATTCTCTACCCCCTTTGCCTTCTAGATCCTGTCTGTAATGCAAGCCCATCATCTGCCCTCGGAAAGGAGGCCCCCGCTTGGTGAGGTGAGTCCTTTGCTGAGCTGCCTGCTGAAAGGGGTGCCCCAGGCCTCGTCTCATGGCCTCACAAGTTGTTGTGTCATATGACTCTTTTTGTAAAATCAGTCATGGGGTTTGAACTCAGGGCCTGGGCACTGTCCTAATGTACCAAGGCTAGAGCTCTACCACTCAGGGCTACAGCACCACGTCCGGTTTTCTGGTGATTCATTGGAGATAAGAGGCTCATGGACTTTCCTACCCAGGATGGCTTTGTACCATGGTCCTTAGATCTCAGCCTTCCGAGTAGCTAGGGTTACAGGCTTGAGCTACGAGTACCTGGCTCCTTTTGTTGTTCCAAGACTGAGACTTGAACTCGGTACCTGACAGTTTTACTCCTTGCTAGTGCTCTACCAACTTTGGAGCCACATCTCCAACTCCAGCCCCATATCTCTTGTTCCTCTGAGGTCCCCATCCAGTCGCCTCAGCGCTCCATGGACTCCGTCAGCCAGGACTCGTCCACCTCTAGCTTCTCCTCTTCATTGGTGAGCTCTCGGCAAGAAGAGGCCAAGAAGGACTTCAGAGAGGTGAGCCTCCAGCTGGGAGATAGTGAAGAGGACTCAGGTCTGGTGTCATGGTGGTCACTTAACGAGCTGAAACCAGGCTAGGGTGATGGTGGCTCACACCTGTAATCACAGCCACTCAGGAGGCTGAGATCCGAAAATCATGGTTCAAAACCAACCTGGGCAAGAAAGTTCGTGAGATTCTCAATCTCCAATGAACCAGCAGAAAGGTGGTGTGGCTCAGGTGGTAGAGTCTAGCATTGAGTGAAAAAGCCAAATGAGAACATGAGGCACTGAGTGCAAGTCCCAGTACTGGAACCGAGCAAACAAAAACACAAATCCAACTTACCCATCCAGGTCTTCAGCTAGAGGCTGCTAAGATTTCAGAAAATTTATGTGACTTCTATTAGTTTATTAAAATCTTTCCCTGACATTCTTTTTTCCCCCTTTCATTAAGGTAGAAAAACTATTAAGAGCTGTTGCAGATGGAGATCTAGAAATGGTGAGTTTTGGGACATGAGATGCCTAAAGTTTGCTCTCAGAGTAAAACAGTTACATCCAGGGTCTTGTCCCCTGCCAGCCGCCTATGACTCACACATGTAATCCTAATTCACAGGAGGCTGAGATCTGGAGGATCATGCTTTGAAGCCAGTGTGGCTAGCCAAGTCCATGAGACTCTTATTTCCATTTACCAAAAAGCAGGCGTGGTGTGGTTCAAGTGGTAGAGGTCACAGGTGTGAGCCACAAGTGCAAGGCTTCTTTCTACTTGTGTGTGTTTGTGTGTGTGTGTGCATGTGCCAGTCTTAGGCCTTGAATTCAGGGCCAGAGCATTGTCCCTGAGCTCCCCCCCACCCCCACTTCTTCCACTTGATCAACAGCTCTACTTCTGGCTTCTGGGGGTAGTTTACTGGAAGTAAGTCTCAGGGACTTTCCTGCCCCGGTTGGCTTCAAACCATGAGCCTCTGATCTCAGCCTCCTGAGTAGGTAAGATGACCGGTGGAAGAAGCCATTGGTGCCTACCACCGCTGCGTTTTTTGAGACAGAGGGAAAGGCTTCATGTGAGCTGTGACCCAGGTAGGTGGACCCTCGCATGTGTCCACAGGCATCGAGGACATAGAAGGCCCCAGCACGGGGAACCCTGGAGTCTCCTCTCGGAAGCCATGTCTCAATTTCTTTGGTGGCTCAACAGGGATGTGTAGATTGATTTGCAGCAGTTTTGTGTGTGTGCATGCGTGTGTCTACACGCAGGTGGGTGAGCACATCTGCACGTGAGTGCACATGCCAGTGTATGCATGCCCGTGTGGTTCAGGATAGCCTTTAGTTCCTGTCTCTTTTTTTTTTTTTTTGCCAGTCCTGGGGCTTGAACTCAGGGCCTGAGCACAGACTTTGGGCTTTCTCAGGGCTGGTGCTCTACCACTTGAGCCACAGCACCATTTCTGGCATTTTTCTATGTATGTGGTACCGAGGAATTGAACCTAGGTCTTTGTGCATGCTAGGCAAGCACTCTACCACTAGGCCAAACTCCTGGCCCTCTTGTCTCTTTTTATTGCCCGCCACCAGGTCCGCTACCTTTTGGAGTGGGCCGAGGATGACCTGGATGAAGCAGATGATACCGTGTGTGTGGCAGGTGTGGAATTCTGCCACCCCTTGTGCCAGTGCCCCAAGTGTGCTCCAGCTCAAAAGGTTTGCTCTTGCTCTGTCCTCGGGAGGAGGGGGAGCCCCTCACCTCTGCCTCTCAGCCAGGGATGACCGAGTGTCTGTGGGTAAATGGACCCACGTGCTGGGATCTCCAGAGCTGTAGACACCAGTGCAGGAGGGGGGGTTGAGCTGGCTGCCTGCTGCATGGCGCCCAGGGAGGGGCCTTTGTCTGCCTGGCTCAGTGTCCACATTGGCTCACACCTGTAATCTCAGCTCCTTTGGGGGCGGAATTGGATTGTGGTTCAAGACTAGCCTGGGCAAAAATGTAGTCATAAATATAGGCCCCAAAGGGCATGTTCTGAAGGCCCATTCTCTTCATTTGGGTCCTTCCTAGGTTGTTGGTTTTTGTTTTTTGCCAGTCCTGGGACATGAACTCAGGGCCTGAGCACTGCCCTTGTGCTTTTTCCTCAAGGCTAGCACTCTGCCACGTGAGCCACAGTACCATTTCTGTTTTTTTCTATGTATGTGGTACCGAGGAATCGAACCCGGGTCTTCGTGCATGCTAGGCAAGCACTCTACCACTAGGCCAAACTCCCGGCCCAGTTTTCTTTCTTTCTTTCTTTTTTAAATGTGCAAGTCCTGGGGTTTGAACTCAGGGCCTCACACTGTTGCTGAGTTTTTTTTCTGCTCCAGGCTGGTGCTTTACCATTTGAACCACCACTTTGGGCTTATTGCTGGTTCATTGGAGATAAAACGTGTCACAGACTTCCCTGCCTCGGCTAGCTTTGAACCACAATCTTCAGATCTTGGCCCTCCTGAGTAGCTCAGATTACAGGTGTGAGCAATAGCTCCTATACACACCTTTTACTTTCTGTATTGCGAGTGAGATGCAGTATTTTGGTTTCTCTCTGGGGTAGCCACACACTTTTCTTTCACCATTGAGTTGCCTGGCATGGAGGGGAAGGAGCTCATTTTTGTGAGCTTGCTTTATTAAAAACCGAAGTTAGGCCTAGTGGTAGAATGCCTACCTAACATGCACAAAACCCTGGGTTCGATTCTTTGGTACCACATACTCAGAAAAAGCCAGAAATGATGCTGAGGCTCAAATGGTAGAGCATTAGCCTTGTGAAAGCCCAAGGACAGTGCTCAGGCCCTAAGTTTAAGACCCAGGACTGGCAAAAAAAAAAAAAAAAGATGAATAAATGAAAACTGAAATTAAAACCTGGCACCAGTGGCTCATGCCTATAATCCTAACTGCTTAAGAGGCTGAGATCTGATGATCACAGTTCAAAGCCAGCATGGCAGGAAACTCTGTGAGACTCTTATCTCCAATGAACCACTGGCACAAAATAAACCCCCAAAACACCAAAAAGAGAAATGAATCTTTTTATTTCTCTTTTCCAGTCCTGAGGCTTGAACTCAGGGTCTAGGCATTGTCGTGGAGCTTCTTCTGTTCAAGGCGAGGGCTCTACCACTTGAGCCACAACACCACTTCTGGCTTTTTCTGTGTATATGATACCTAGAAATGGAACCCAGGGCTTCATGCATGCTAGGCAAGCACTCTACCACTGAGCCACATTCCCAGCCCAGAAATGAATCTTTTGATGTGTTACACAGGGCTGAAAGTGTAGGAATCTTATCAGTGCAGTGGGATTCTGGACTCCAGGGCACAAGGCATCCATTTTCAGGTGGGTTTCTGGAACCCTAAAGAATCTCCTATCCTTTGCCTTTACTAGAAGCTGGCCGGGCTTCCTGCCAGTGGGCTGGGGGTGAATGTAAGCAATCTGGACGGTGCCTCCCCCCTGCACGTGGCTGCCCTTCACGGCCGGGCCGACCTCGTCCCCCTGCTGCTGAAACATGGTGCCAGCCCAAGTGTGCAAGACGTGGCGCAAGCTACACCGCTCCACCTGGCCTGCCGGAAAGGCCACTTTGAGGTACGGCTTCTGACATGGCCATTCCAGACGACAGGCACCAGGCAGACCCCAAGCTCCGGTCCCCAGGCCTGGAGAAACTCCTTTCTACCCCCTTTCAGCCCAAGTGGCACAAAGCCATGAGTTCTAATCCTGACCCTAGTGAGAGCTAGCTCTGGTACCCAGGTATTAGATTTGTCACTACTCTTGGCCTGTGCCAAATGGTGTCCCCCTCACCCCCTTTCTGTGCCAGTCCTGAGGCTTGAACTCAGAGCCTGGGTTCTGTCTGTGAGCTTTTTTGCTCAAGGCTGGTGCTTTAACACTTGAGCTGCAGCTCCACTTCTGGCTTTTTCCTGGCTAATTGAACATAAGAGTCCCACTTTCCTACCCAGGCTGGCTTGAACCCGGATCCTCAGATCTCAGCCTCCTGAATAGCTGGGATGACGGGGTGAGCCACTGCGCCCGGGTAGAGGATTTTCATGAGAGTTGAAATGCTTTTCTGGAGTAGGTGGTGAAGTGTTTGCTGGACTCACATGTGAGACCTGACCAAAAGGACCTGAGTGGGAACACGCCCCTGATCTGCGCCTGCTCTGAGGGACACCACGAAGTCGCAGCACTCCTGCTACAGGTAAGAGCCTCTGTCACTCTGCCATTTTCCCTGTACCTGGCCTGCCCACCACTCACCTGTCAGGGGAGCATGCACCTGCGCTTATGTGTGGCTCTGTGACAGCCAGGGCCAGCGCCACTGTGTCCATGTGATGCAGAGGCATCCACAGGACGCTGGACCCAGGCTTTGCCTTGCCTAGCAGGAGTGGAGTCGTTACTTACCATGGCCTCCTGCCACTCGCCTCTTCCCACAAGATCAATGGCAGAACAGAGCATCAGAGGAAACGGGGAAAAACCCACTCACTCACACCTCACAGCGTTATGGGACATGCTAGAGTGGACTTAAAAACAAATGTCTATACTCTGGAGTGCTGAGATCTAAGGATCACGGTTCAAAGCCAGAGCAGGCAAAAAAAGTCTGTGAGACTCTTAACTCCAGTGAACCAGCAAAAAGTGGGAAGTGGAGCTGTGGCTCCAATGGTACAGGGGCTAACCTTAAGTAAAAAAAAAACGGGGGGGGGGGACCGGGAGTGTGGCCTAGTGGTTAAAGTGCTTGCCTAGCATGCATGAAGACCCGGGTTCGATTCCTCGGTACCACATACATAGAAAAAAGCTGGAAGTGGTGCTGAGGCTCAAGTGGTAGAGCTCTAGCCTTGAGAAAGCCCAAGGACAGTGCTCAGGCCCTGGGTTTAAGCTCTAGGACTTGCCAAAAAAAAAAAAAAAGCTGGAAATGTGGCTCAAGTGGTAGAACACTAGCCTTGAGCATGAAGAGGCTCAAGGAGCATGCTCACTTCCTGAGTTCAAGCCCTATAACTGATAAAAGAAACCAATCAACCAACCAGAGAGACCTTGTTTCCAGAGGGAAAAAGAATAGCTCCACATTCCTATTTTCTGTTTTGTTTAACTTTTAACCAGTTGATGATGCTGGTAGCACATGTGTGTCTTCCTAGCTACTAAGGAGGCTGAGATCTGGGGATAGGGGTTCAAAGCCAGGTCAGGAAAGTCTGAGATACTTATCTCCAGTGAACCACCAGAAATGTGGAGCAGTGACTCATAGCAGCAGAGTGCTAGCCTGGAGCCAAAAAAAGCTCAGGCAATGCCCCAGTCCCATGACTGACCAAAAAAATAAAATATTTACCTTTAGATTCTTATTGTTTTGGGAGCTTTTTTTTTTGGTACTGGGGATCAAACCCAGGATGTTGCACTTGCTAGGCAAGCGCTTTGCCACTGAGCTACATCCCAGCCCCTGTTTCCTATTACTTTGTTTCATTTCATTTAACATTAAAAAACAAAACTGATGAGAATGTTGATTTTTGGAGTGGGGGTTTGACTCAGGGAGGACACTTGTACAGTACACAGGAAGCCCTGAATGCAGTCCACACTAACTCAAAAAATGACTCTTGGGCTGGGAGTTTGGCCTAGTAATAGAATGCTTGCCTAGCATGCATGAAGACCCGGGTTCAATTCCTCAGTACCACATACATAGAAAAAAGAAAAAAGCCGGAAGTGGTTCCTATGGCTCAAGTGGTGGAGCTCTAGCCTTAAGAAAGCCCAAGGACAGTGCTTGCTCAGGCCCTGAGTTCAAGCTCCAGGACTGGCAAAAAAAAAATAAATAATAATAAATAAATAAACAAGAACGAAAACAAAAAAAAAACACCTTCATGGTCATGTATGGAAATAGCCATGTTTGGGCCTGTTAGTAACTGCTTGTGGCCCTCCTACTACAGTGACAAATACCCTGGGGACATCTCCCTAACATGTTCAGACACAGGGAAAATGGGAAGAAATACCGATGTACCACCACCTTGCTTTTTTAATGTTTTTGGTCGATCATGGAACTTGAACTCTGGGCCTGGGTGCTGTCCCTAAGCTCTTCAGCTCAAGGTTACCACCCTAACCCTGGAGCCACAGCGCCACTTCGTTTTCTGGTGGTTAATTGGAGATAAGAGTCCCATGGACTTTAGTGCCCAGGCTGGCTTTGAACCACAGTCCTCAGATCTCAATCTCCTAAGTGGCTAGGATTACAGGTGTGAGCCACTGCACCCAGCTTCAACTTGTTTTTCAGGAGTTCTTTTTTGGTGCTAGTCCTGGGGCTTGAACTCAGGGCGAAGGTGCTGTCTCTCCCTCCCAAGTTTTTGTGCTCAAGGCTGGCACTTTTCTTCTGGGGTTCACTGGAGAGAAACCAGTTTCATGGCCTTTCCTACTTGAGCTGGCTTCAAGCTACAACGCTCAGCTCTCTGCCTGCTGAACATCTAGGATGACAGGCGTGGGCCCCAGCACCCCAGGCTTTGTGCAGGAATTCCTGGCGATCCTTTTCTGGTGTTATGTCTTCCAGCGTGGGGCCTCTGTGAACACTTGTAACAGCAGGGGTAACACAGCCCTGCACGAGGCCGTGCTGGGAAACCACGTGCTCGTAGTGGAGCTGCTGCTGTTCCACGGAGCCTCTGTTCACATCTTGAACAAGCGGCAGTGCACAGCCATCGACCTCGCTGACCAGGTGAGCGCATGACAGGGACAGCTCGGCCACCCCTGTCTCCCCACGCCTCGTGCTTCGTCGTCTGTGATAGGAGCTCTCCACTGTGCTCACAGCTTTCTGTCATTCACAGGTAGCTTTTCTTTTTCTTTTGGTTGGTGCTGGTCCTGGGGATTGAACTCGGGGCTTGGGCACTGTCCCTGAGCTGCTCTGTCACTTGAGCTCTCTGTCACTTGAGCCACACACTACTTTCGGCTTTTTCTGTGTATGTGGTGCTGAGGAATCGAACCCGGGGCTCCATGCATGCTACACAAGTACTCTACCACTAGGACACATTCCCAGCCTTCCAGCCTTTTCTTTGGTGGATAAGAGTCTCACAGACTTTGCTGCCTGGGCTGGCTTTGAACCAGACCTCTGATCTGGCTCAGATCTCAGCCACATAAGTAGCAATGTGAGCCACTGGCACAATACCCAGCTGAAATATTTTTTTTTAATCGTTCTGGGGGCTTGAACTCAGGGTCTTGGCACTGACCCTGAGCTTTTTTGCTCAGGGCTAGTGTTCTACCACTTGAGCCACTGTTACATTTCTATGTTTTTTTGGGGGGTGGGGTGGGGGTTAACTAGAGATAACAGCCTCAGGGAGGCAGGAGGATGACCTAGTGGTAGAGTGCTTGCCAAGCATACACGAAGTCCTGGGTTTGATTCCTCAGTGCTACATACACAGAAAAAGCCAGAAGTGGAGCTGTGGCTCAAGTGGCAGAGTGCAAGCCTTGAGCAAAAAGTGTCTAAGGACAGTGCCCAGGCCCCGATTCAACCCCAGGACAAACAAAACTCTCAAGGGCTTTCTTGCTGGGCCTGTTTCCATGATCATTTGAGCTCAGCCTTCTGAGTAGCTGGGATTACAGACCTGAATCACTGGCAGAGTACCTTGGAAAGGAAACATTTTAAACTTGTGATTTCCTGTTTTTTCAACTGATAATAGTGGTGATTTTGTAAGTGTCTTGTGCAGCTCCCAGGCAGAAATGGTACAGACGTGGCATCTGCACACTGTGCTTAAACACCCAGCCAGTCCCAAGTTCCCAGTGACATACAGCAGAGCCATCAGGCGTCACAGCCACCAAAATGGCTTAGAGTACACAGCCACGCCAGTTACCATTTTATCGCTCCCTTTTCCCTATGGAACTGCAGAAGTCAAAAATCATGGAGTTACTTCAGGTAGTACCGAGTTGCCTGGCCTCCTTAGAAGATGTTTCGGAATCAGACTCCGCGGACTACGTGACCGTCAAGATCCGGAAGAAGTGTAAGTGTGTGTGTGAAGTGCACCATGGCTGGGGATAGGGAGCCATAGAAATGTGAGGATCAGGTTCTTCAGGTAAGGCTGTTATTAATGTTTGGGCTTTTCCTGCCAGTCCTGGGGACTGAACGAAGGGCCTTGGTGATTTTCTTGCTTCCAGAGGCCGATCCCCAGTCTCTTTTGAAGCTAGGATGACAGGGATGAGGCTAAAATGTGACACTCGTTTTCGGCTCGATTGTCATGTAGTTTCCTGAAGGGGACGCTGTCCGTGTGAGCTGAAGGCTCAGGCTCTGATTAGCAACCAGACAGGAGGCACAGGTCTGTAGTTTCAGCCATCTTCTGTTCCAGTGCCAGGACCAAGCAGGTAAATGCTGCCTTTCCTGCAGAGCTGGCCGTGGAGGCCAGGCTCTGGTGAGTGGTAGGCAAGCTCTCCACCACTGAGCTACACCATTAAAAAAAAAAAAAATCAGGATTTGTGTTTTCCACTTGAGGCTACAGTGTGGTTGTCAGTTAGATCAGCAGTTGCCAGGCATTTAACAATGTGTTCCTTTTTGGGCTAATCCTGGGCTTGAACTCAGGGCCTGAGTGCAGTCTCTTCATCTTTTTGCTAAGGCTAGGATTCTGCCACTTGAGCCACATTTCCACTCCTGGCTTTTTTGGTGGTGAGTTGGATAGGAGTCTTATAAACTTTCCTTCCTTGGCTGGCTTTGAACTGGGCTACTCAGATCTTGGCCTCATCAGTAGCTAGGATTACAAGTGTAATTCCCCAGTGCCTAGTTATATTCATTTTTCGGAAGTTTAACAGGGTGTCCTTGGTCTATGGACTTTTAAAATGCGAGGAAATCTTCAGTCTGGAAAATTGGAAGGCAGCCCCCGCAAGACTGGCAAGTTTGAGTGTAGAGTTTGTCTCACAATAAACAGTTGCTTCTGGATTGCCTTAAAGTTGGTGCTTTATTTTCTCAATTTTGTTAAGATGAGAAAGTGTAAAGCTTGAGATTGTAAGATAGTCTACTTTGGAATTCTCAGGTGCTTATCCTTTTATCTACAGGGAACTCAACGCTCTACAGTCTCCCTGATGAACCTTTTACAAGACAGTTTCGTGTGCCCTCTCTTGGTGGATCTGAGTGAGTATGGGATTCAGGCTTGAAGGTATGGCTCTCAAAGCAATCATAGCAGACTCTTTGCTCAATGCCACCACCTTCTGGCAAAACATAGAAGTGCACACTGCCGTTGCAAATACTGGTTGATTTTGGGTTAATACTTTATTTTTTTGAATTCTAGTGGAAAAAATTCAAAGGACATTATGGCAAGAGATAGAAGTGTCCCTAATTTTACTAAGGTGAGTTATATGTTGGCTCACAATTTTTGTTTTGTGTAGGTCTGGATTTGAACTCGGGTCCTAGACACTGATCCTGCGTTTGTTTTTTCCTTTTTGGGGGGAGGGGGGGCTGGGGGGGACAATCCTGGACTTGAGCTCAGGGCCTGAGCACTGTCCTTGGACTTTCTCAAGGCTAGAGCTCTACCAATTGAGCCTCAGAACCACTTCCTGCTTTTTTCTATGTATGTGGTACCAAGGAATCGAACCCAGGTCTTCATGCATGCTAGACAAGCACTCTACCACTAGGCCAAACTCCCGGCCCTGACCCTGCGGTTTTGTTTCATTTTTGCTCAAGGCTAGCACGCCAGCACGTTAGCCACAGCTCCACTTCTTTTTGGCGACTAATAGGTGATAGAGTCTCAGGAGTTCTCCTGCCCCAGCTGCCTTCAACCTGTTATCATGGGATGTTCGCCTCCTGAGTAACTAGGGTTACAGGCAGGAGCCACCAGCACCCAGGCCACCATCCAGATTGCTGAAGTGTAGTTTTTCAAATGAGTCATTTTCCTCCCCCCCTCCTTTCTTTGTTAGGACAGCTCACTTTCTAATTGTTTCTAACTGTTGCTAAGAGTCACTAACGCTACCCTTGTAGCTAGGTGCTGGTGGCTCACGTCTATCATCCTAGCTACTCAGGAGGCTGAGATCTGAGGATCCTGATTTAAAGCCAGCCTAGACAGGAAAGTCCATGAGACTCTACCTCCAGTGAACCAACAAAACAGAACTGGGGCTCAAGTGGCCAGCTTGAGCCCCCCAAAATTTCCGGGACAGTGCTCAGGCCTTGAGTACTGGCCCGTGTGCACACACACATTTATAATGTGACGCGTTTCACACTAGAGTGGGATTCTGCCCAGCGGGGTCCTGAGCGCAGTCCACCTAGGGTAGCCGCTGTGAGAACGGTGCTCTCAGCACAGTGCACATGGAAACCAAACTGTACCTTTCCTTCAGCCAGCGAGGAAGCAGCAGTGCCTGGCAGAGCCGCCCAGCGGTGAAGTGGCCGACACCACCGACACAAGAGAATGAAGGGCTGAGGTGTGTTATCCACGGACACCCAGTGGACGACAAATCAGACCCCCAGACCCCCGGGCAGCTGACCACATCCTCAGAGCCCGGCCTCTCCCAGTATGAGCCTTGAGAATGGACGAGCAGGTCTGCTGCCGAGGCGTGGGATGAAATGCCGTGTGGGAATGCAGCCTGGAAACGATGCTGAGACTTAATGCCCACCATGACAGAAAATCCAGTTTTTCTGTGGCTGGGGATAAGAGGGGGAGCAGGAAAAGAGGCCACCACTGAGTGAAGCTAATGGATGCAAACCCAGTCCAGAGCCTTCATCTGAAATGTTTCTAAATAATCGTTTCCTGGTTGGGGGAGAGGTTTTGGCATCAGACTCTGCTGGCCTTGGAACCAAAGGTGCCAGCCACCAGGAGGAGTGGAAATGGGCAAGGCAGGAGCCCAGTGGAGCCATTTCCACCATGTGGGCTGAGGGTCGGGAGAAGTGGTGCCTCAAAAGGAAGACTGGAACCTTTGCAAGCCACTTGAGCACGAGGCCGCTCCTTTCGGTGCCAGCGGGCGGGGCGCTCTGGCCTGCCCCCCTTATCGGGAACCACCACACGTGCACACCCCGCGGCTGCAGAGTCCCTCCACACACAGGCCGGCCCTCCAGTCACGGGCGATCACGAGCACGTACATCTGGCACGTGTTTCCTTCGTCTCTTGATCCTAATTCACGTGTGCAGCACAAACCAGGTCAAAGTTACGTTTTCAATTCAGATGTCTTGGTCCTTCCTCCTTTTTATAGATTTCTATAGATGACACTACTTGTTGTTCCTGGCCCGGCACTGGGGCCAGGCACCGGCTCTGTGCCATCCTTGCAAATGCTTATGTCTGTACAGAGGGAAAAGGCTGCAGTATTTTTCTACGAAGTAATTTATGATTTCTAATTTTCTAACGTGCCTTGGATATGTGCCAAATGATGCAGGAGAAACAGTAAACACTGAGTGCTGAGCGGGTCTGCAAGTTGCTTTCCTGTCTGAGCCTTGCCTGCCCACAACGGACCAGACCAAGTGACTGAGGCAGCACACCCCGCTCCTGGGGCCACAGTCCTGGGGGACTCGCATACAAGTTTCCAATACCAACAGGACAGGCACTGTTGCATTCCTTCCTTCTTGCTCTGGGTTCTTCTCCCTCTCCTTGCTTCTACACAAAACACCTCCTGGGTGAGCCTGGCATGGCTCTGTAATACCGAATGAAGAAATGATGCAGCCAGGCACCTTTAACCCCAGCACATGAGGACACAGGGAGTCGAATACAGAAGGGTCAGGGTTTGAGGTCAGGCCAAGAGGGAAGTCCCAAAGACACCATGTCCAGAACCACCTGTGGCTCACGCCTGCAATCCTGCGCAAGGGGCTGAGATCTGAGGGCTGCAGTTCAAAGCCAGCTCAGGCACCAAAATCCATGAGACTATCTACAGTTAATCCCCAGAAAACCAGGAGAGGCACTGCAGCCCCGAGTGGTAGAGCACTAGCTAGCCTTGAGCTCAAGAGCTCAGGGACAGCACCCAGGCCCTGGATTCCAAGACCTTGACCGAATACAACAGACTGGAGGCCTGGCTTACGCAGTGGGGCACCACCTGAGCAAACAAGCTACGGGGGCGTACTGGCCCCAGTGCAATAGCTAAAATTTACAATACCTACTCCATATCACCTGACCTGTAACACCTCTACCCTCCGTTGCCTCTAGGAACCTTGATCCTAACTGGACAGCTTCACGCCTAGCTGAAGCTATTCAGGAGGCTGAGCTCTCAGGATCATGGTTTGAAGCCAGCTCGGACAGTCAAGTCTAAGACTTACCTCCGATAAACACCAAAAATCTCAAGTGGTAGAACAGAAAAGCAAAGCTAGAGCTTAAGGATGTGAGTTCTGCGTCAGTACGCCCTCTCCTACCCCAAGAAAGCCCTGCAAAATGTTTTTGGCGGTAGCCAGGATATTAAACACAGAGCCTTCTTTGCTGGCCAAGTGCCTGAGCCACAACTTCAGCTTTTTGGTTTATGCTTTTGAGATAAGGTCTTGCTAATAACATTGCCTAGACTGGCCTCAAACTTGCAGTCCTGAAGAGCCGAGAGGGTAAGGGTGCACAGCCACGCCCGGCTTCTTGTGCTGGTACGGCTAGAGCTGACCACGGCAGGAACTTTGGGCAATGGCATGCACCTTCAAGAACAGATCTGCTCCTGGCGTGGAGGAGCTGCATCCAGGAAGGCCGTTGGAATGTCAGCCAAGAGCCCGGCTGCTGCACAGAGGCCTTGTGCACCCCACGACTAGCTCAGAAGCCACCCGAGACACACATGCTGTCTGGTAACCAGGTACGGTACTAAGCGCACACCCCTGGTGACTAGAGGTGGGATGAAAACGGCTCAGCCCGTGCTTTCGTTTGCATAAACAAGTTTAATTTCTTAAAGGCATATAGACAATAAACAAAGTAAACACTGAGCAGCTTCACCTCCATCCTGGAACTGCCGCCGAGCTCAGTAGTCGTCGTCCTCGTCCGAGTCCATTACTTTCCTTCTGTTGAACTGGGGAGGGTGAGAGGTGTGGTGATATGGTGGACCATAGCTGCTGATGTAAGCAGCCCCTCGATATATCTCCCCCCTCTCAGGACGCTCATGAGATCAGTCTAAGCTGCGAGATGCTGGTGTGGTATATACACATTCAACGCTCCACATTTCCTTTGGGGGTGCTGGTCCTGGACTTTTTTTTCTAATTTTTCTCAAGGCTAGCGCTCTACCACTTGGGCCCCAGCTCTACTTCTGCCTTTTTGTAATTAACTGGAGATAAGTCTCATGGACTGTCCTGCCTGGGCATGCTCTGAACTGTGATCCTCAGATCAGATCTCAGCCTTCTGAGAAGCTAGGATTACAGGCATGAGCCACTGCACTCGCCTCAACATTTAAAATAACATTTTCTTCTGCCACACTCATGGGGGGGGGGTAGGAGAGCTCACTTACTTTTACTGTCGTTTTCTTTTCTGTTTGTTGGCTTACTTTTTCAAGGATTTCTATCAGGCCTTGTTCTGAAACCTAGGGGAACCAAGAAGAAAAAAGTACCCTTTAAAGCCAAGAATACCTCTTAGCAGGATGAATTACTCTGCGCTAAGGGAGGAAGGGGCAGGAGTGCCCTGGCTGCCCCCCCTCACCGGGGATGGCGGTGGGGATGACGCCATCTCCCAGGCCTGCTGAGCAGCGGGCAGCCTCAGGAAGGCCCGCACTGAGCACAGGAAGGACCTGCGTGTCACCGGCTGATGGGGCAAGCCCGCGTGGCAGTGCGTCCAGTGTTGGAGGGAAAGCCAGGCCATCTCTGCCCACAATTGAAGCACCATCTTAGAGATAATGGCACTCGCAAAAACAGAAGAGCCACCAGGGCTGGGCATGGTGATGCCCACCTGTAAACCAGCTGCTCGGGAAGCACCCGGGGGAGGAGCTGTTCCAAGACAAAGCCCGAGACCCTCCCTGGAAAACACTGGGGCAACAAGAGCTGGAGTGCGCGGCGCTTAGGCCCAGAATTCAAACCCTAGCACTGTCAAAAAATAAATAAATAAATCAGGAAGTGGCACTGTGCCTCAAAGTGGTAGAGCACTAGCCTTGAGCAAAAGAGCTCAGAGTACCTACCTAGGTCCTGAGTTCAGGCCCCATGACTGGCAAGAAAACAAAACAAAAACTAAACAGCTGTGTGTTCTGCACATACGGTGAAGGGTTCAGGGCAAGTGGAGGAGCCACGCAGTCAGAGCTATGTAGGTGTGGTAGGAGGAGGAGGAGGGAGGCAGGCAGTGTGGGCCAAACGTGGTATCACTGGCCAGCCGCTGAAGCCACACATGGTCCAGGAGAGAAGTGATTTCTAGGAAAGTTGGAGGGTCACTTAGGACCCTCAGAAGTGGCTGTCCAGCTTACCTTCCCCCCCAGCTGTCCATAACGCGCCATCTGGATGAGGTAATTCTCTACTGCTTTTGTTTTTTCAGGCTTCACAAGTGCCAAGTTACTTACTGAAAAGAGAAAAAATAGAGAAAGGCAAAAGGGTGTCAAAGATAATCCCATATACATTAAAAAAAAAAAAAAATGGACATCTGGGGCTGGGCTTTGGCCTAGTGGTAGAGTGCTTGCCTAGCATGCACGAAGACCCAGGTTTAAATTCCTTGGTACTACATACGTAGAAAAGCCAGAAGTGGTGCTGTGGCTCAAGTGGTAGTGCTCTAGCCTCGAGGAAAGCCCAAGGACAGTGCTCAGGCCATGAGTTCAGTCCCTAGGACTGGCAAAAAATTTAAAAAATGTACATCTTAGCTGAGCACTGGCGTCTCATGCCTGTAATCCTAGTTATTTAGGAAGCTGAGATCAAGGAGGAAAGTCTGTCTGGTGGTTCCAATGAACCACCAGAAGAGGAACTGTGACTCAAAGTGGCAAGGCACCAGCTTTCAGTAAAAAAGCTCAGGAGGGGGGCCAAGAGTTCGGCGTAGTGGTAAAGTGCTTGCCTAGCATGCATGAAGACCCAGGTTCAATTCCTTGGGTACCACATAGAAAAAAAGCCAAAGTGGTGCTGTGGTTCAAGCAGTACAGCACTAGCCTTGAGACAGCCCAAGGACAGTGTTCAGGCCCTGAGCTCAAGCCCCAGAACTGGCCAAAAAAAAAAAGAAAAAGCTCAGGGATAGTGCCCAGGCCTTAAGGTCAAGCCCCACAACTGACAAATTATATGTAAATGGCGCATATATATAAGTGACTCATATCTGTAATCCCAGCTACTTGGGAGGCTGAGATCTGAGGATCATGGTTCAAAGCCATTCCAGGTAGAAAAGTCCCTGTGCGACTCCTCTCCAGCTAACCACTCAAGAGCTAGAATACTAGCCTTGAGTACAAAGAGGCTCAGGGACAGTGCCCAGGCCCTGAACTCAAGCCCCACCATGGAGTAAAATATTAATAAAATAAAACCATAACTAAGCTCTGATAGTCCCAATGTACTTCCTAAGTTCACTAGTGGGGTAGGTCAAGTGGATGGCATTGTGTGGAAAACGGAAAAACAAAACCCAAAGTTCAGCTGTGGGCTAGAGACATGGCTCAAGTGGTAGAGTATTAGCCTAGCCAACATAAGGACTCGAGTTCAAACCCAGTCTTAGTAAAGTTCAGCCAGGTCAGTCTCAAAGCATGCACACGTGGATAACAGGAAAGACCAGATGAAAGGTGGGTATTGAGCTTCTAAGCCCTGTGCCTGCCTGTTTAAAATGCATGACCATTTTCAGCAAAGCAGTTTATTATTCCAACATGACAGAATGATGGGTCATGTCTGTCTTCTCACCTCTAACTGGGCTTTAAGGAATAACACAGAAAGAGGACACTGGGCCATTTGGATTGGTTTTTAAAACTTTTTTTTTTTTGGTGCCATCGTAGGGTTTGAACTCAGGGCCTAGGTGCTGTCCCCAAGATTTCCTGTTCAGGGCTAGTTCTACACCTGAACCACAGCTCCGATTCCAGCTTTTCTGAGTAGTTTATTGGAAATAAGAGTCTCACAGACTTTTGTGCCTGGGCTGGCTGTGAACCATGATACTCAGAGCTCAGCCTCCTGAGAGCTGGGATTAGTCACTGTGCCCAGCCTTCTTCGTAGTTTATGAAAAAGCCTGAAGTTGAGACCACACTGCATCCATGCCGATGGAAGTGCCTTTAGACGGCGCATCCCTGGTTAAGCATGGAACTTGCTGGCAGCTTCAATAATGACCCACATACTTTTTTCTATAATTTCCTGACTTCATACTTTATAAAAACAGTGCACATTGAGTATTTCTATGCTCAGGGAATAGTGGTAACTCTGGCTCATCTTTGGAAGAGGAATAGAAGATGCTTACGCCTGGCCCGGGCGGACTGATCCAGAACTTGGGCTAAGATACTGTTCCTCATTTCTGCTTCCCTGCAACAGAACACAGGCCCCGATATTAGAACTCAGCTGTCAGTGCATGCGTGTGCTGGGGGTCCCGGGACACTGGGGCAGGCACAGGGCTGCAGCCCTGGGAGCGACCGCCAATGAACCACTAGAAAACTGGAAGTGGTGCTGTGGCTCTAAGTGGTAGAGCACTAGCCTGAATAAAAGAGCTCAGGAACAGTGCCCAGGCCCAGAGTTCAAGCCCCTCAACCACCACAAACAACTGGAGACTCTCAGTTCTGGTCCAGGCATAGCAGCACACACCCACAACTCCAGTTACTTGGAAGGCAGAGATGGGAGCATCTGTTACAGGCCACTTAAAGCAAGGGCGCCAAACAGGAAGCTCTCCAGTAAATAAGAAATAGCAGGGTGCTGGTGGCTCACACCTGTAATCCCAGATACTCAGGAGGCTAAGATCTGAGGATGGTGGTTCAAAGCTAGCCTGGGCAGGAACCTCCAGGAGACTCTTATCTCCAATTAATCACCAAAGAAAGCTGGAAGTGAACAAAAGAACTCTGGGATAGTGCCCCGAGTTCAAGCCCCACCACAAAAACAAAATAACAAAAGGGAAGGTATCCTGATTTCTGGAGAGATCACTCTGCCACAAAAACCTTTATCATCCACACACCCATCAAAACTAGTAAAGGAGAAAAATCCAGCGGGGGAAGGAAGTTCACATTTCTAGCACATACCTTTGTTTTGCTTCTTGTTGGGCTGCATCACCAGGATCCTTAAAAAAATAAAAAAAAATAAATTTACTCCCAGAGGTAAATGATCAGGACAGTCCCATTGCCAGGTGCCGGCGGCTCACATCTGTCGTCCTAGAGACTCAAGAGGCTGAGGTCCAGGGGAATGTGGTTCCAAGCCTGCCACACTCCATTTCCTAAAAGACCAGTAAGCTGGGAGGCTGGCTCATGCCTGTCACCCTCCTTACCCAGGACACTGAAATCGGAGGATTGAGCCAGGAAAGGCTGAGATTCATTTCCAAATACAAAAAACCTAGAAGTGGAGGTGTAGCTCAAGTGGTAGGGGGGGGGGGAGGTACAGGAGCATGGCCTAGTGGTAGAGTGCTCGCCTAGCATGCATGAAGCCCTGGGTTCGATTCCTCCATACCACACACACAGAAAAAAGCTGGAAGTGGTGCTGTGGCTCAAGTGACAGGGCAAAAAAAAAAAAAGAAAAGTCCAAGGTTAGTGCCTAGGCCCCAGGACTGGCAAAAAAAAAGGAAAGAAAAAAGAAGGTAAAGGGATGGGACACACCCAGTCTCTAGGATGAAGCCCCACTCCCTGCACACAAAATAACAAAGAGTAGCAGAAAGCCAGCCAGCCTGGAGGTATGGCTCAAGTGGTAGAACCACCAGCAGACAAGGAGTAGGAGCCTGAGGCCCTGAGTTCAAGCCTCTAGAAGGCAACCAAACCACCCATCAGTAAAGAGCAATAAACAAGGAGATTTCACCTGCCATGTCCTGGCTTGCTTGGTTCCCAAGATCTCGCACCTGTGAGGCCTGGCAGTCTCTCTCTCTCTCCCCCTCTCAACCACCTGTGCGTCATTACCGTTCTCTAGGGGAATTTTCAGTGGGCTTCCAGGGGAGTCACAATGTAACAGAACCTTCCACCACCATTGCTCCCTCCCCTCGGCTTACCCAGGGGGAAAAAGATCTCCCCTTATATTCCCCGAGCCAGAATAAAGCCTAATAAAATAAAATAAAATAAAATGCCATGCTTAATGTTAGGCCACAGTGTGGCTCAGTGGTTCGGACTGGGGGTGGGGTGGGGGGGGAAAGAAAGACGACAGCCAGCACTGGGGCTGCGGCTTGGCTCAGCACGCAGCATCAGGTAACGATCGAGGAAATGGAGAGGTGAATGAGCTCAGGCCGCCCCCCTCCCCCCCCAGATCAGGCCCAGGCGCTCCACCGGGGCGCTGGCTCTCACTAGAGTGTAAAGACTACCTACCCCAGGGGCCCCTTGGAAGCCGAGTCTGCCCGTCCCCCCGCTGGACAGCGCCCCCCAGCCGAGCCTTGACCTGTGTGGGGGGGGGGGGCCCGGGGTTACGTCCGCCCCCCACCCCCGCCCCGGCTCCCCGGGGCGCCCCAGGCCTCCGCGGCCTCCCGCCCGGGGCCGCGCCCTCCAAGCCCCGGCGCGGCCTCCCCGCTCACCCCGTGCTTCGCCTGCAGCTCGGCGAGCCTCTGCTTCCGCAGCGTCTCCAGCTCCTCGTCCGCCATGGCGAGGTCGGGGGTGGGGGGGAGAGCGGGTCTCCCGGCCGCCGAGACCTCCCTTTTCCTCCCCGCCGCCCCCCTCAAATCCGTCCACACGGCGGGGATCCCGCGGCTCCTCGCGTGAGCGTGCTCGGCGGCGGCCACGCGCTGCGCATGCGCGCCGGGCGCCCAGGCATCGCCAATCCAGCCCCGAGCTCCGCGCCTCCTCACCGCCCCCCCCCCACGTTTCCCCTTGGCCGCCGCCAGGGCGACGAGGAGAGCCCCGATGTCGCGATCGGAGGAGGCTGGACCAAGCTAACGTCCAGCCATGGGCGGGGATGGATGGATGCTGGATGCAGGGTGCGTGGCATCCCGAGGCAACGCCGTACAGATGATAATAATAATAATTCTAAAAAGGATAGCCGGCCGCCGGTGGCTCACGGCTGTCATCCTAGCTACTCAGGGGGCTGAGATGTGAGGATCGCGGTTCAAAGCCAGCCCCGGGCAGAAGAGACCCACCAAGCACGGGAGGTGGTGGTGCTGCGGCTCAAGGGGTGGTGCGCCAGCCTGGAGCAAAAAGAGCTTACAGACAATGCCCAGACCCTGAGTTCAAGTCCCACACCACAAACAAAAAATGAATACAAAATAACATTTAAAAATAAAGCACGTGCATGTGAAAAGAAAAAAAAAAATCAGATGCCAGCTCTGTGGAATCCACACTTATAAACAGGCAGCCGGAGCCCCAGATCTAGAACTTAATCACAGAAGGTCATCTGTGAACATTGTAAGCTGGAGTTCAGAGCCCAATAAAAATCTAAAATACACAGAATTGAAAACATGTAATGTGTAAAGTAAAAGGGGTGATGTCCTAGAAGAATTGTACTTTACTACCCGACATGAAATTGTAACCCCTCTGGGGGCTGGGAGTTTGGCCTAGTGGTAGAGTGCTTGCCTAGCATGCACAAAGACCTGGGTTCAATTCCTTGGTACCACATACATAGAAAAGCCAGAAGTGGTGCTGAGGCTCAAGCGGTAGAGCTCTAGCCTTGAGAAAGTCCAAGGACAGTGCTCAGGCCCTGAGCTCAAGCCCAGGACTGGCAAAAAAAAAAAAAAAGCCTGAAGTGATACTGTGGCTCAACAAGGTAGAGTGCTGGCCTTGAGCAAAAGAAGCTCAGGGACAGTGCCCAGGCCCTGAGTTCAAACCCCAGGACTGGCAAAAGCAAACAAGAAACATATGAGTCAAGTGGTAGCGTGCCTACCTTGTAAATATAAAGTCCTGACTTAGATCCCCAGAACTGAGAGAGGGAGAGGGGGGAGCGGGGGGGGGGGGGGGGAGGAAGAAGGGGGGGCAAAGGGGAAAATCACATAGTGGAAGAAAGGTAAGAAGGTAGGAAGGAAAGAAGGCAGAGAAAGGAAGTTAAGAATGAAGGAAAGTCCGGAGAGAAGAAGGAAGGAAGAGGAGGAGTGTGAGGTGAGGCAGGCATACTGGAAGGAAGGAAGGAAGGAAGGAAGGAAGGAAGGAAGGGGGAGGCAGGGAAATGGAGAAATGGGAAGGCACACAGCCTAGCTTGCAGTCTGTCTTCCCTCCCTCCTGCATCTTCCACGAGCAGCAGGAGCTGGGCAGTTCTAGAACCCCAGGGGCAGTGCCCACAGAAATGGTTGGTCCTTATCAACCTCACCTCCCTCTCTCCAAGGACAGGTCACCTGCTGGGATCATCTGAGGATCTCAGCAGTGCCCAGTGTCTGGAGTTCTGCTGTCTCCTGCAGGCAGCAGAGGGAGCCCACACTCTAGGAAAAGGGAGGGATTTGCTCCTTGTCATCAAACCAGGAGCTCGAAAACCCCAGAGATGATTTTTTTTTTTCGTCAGTCATGAGGCTTGAACTCAGGGCCTGGGCGCCATCCCTAAGCTCTTTCTCTCAAGGCTAGCTAGTGCTCTATTACATTGAGCCACAGTTTCCTGCTGTCTCATTGGAGTCTCCCAGCCTTTCAGCTGGCTTTGAATCCTTAGATCTTAGCCTCCTTCATAGCTAGGATTACAGGTGTGAATCACAGTGCCCAGCCCCAGAGTTGAATTTTTTTTTTTTTTTGCCAGTCCTGAGGCTTGAACTCAGGGCCTGGGCACTGTCCTTGGCCTTTCTCAAGGCTAGAGCTCTACCACTTGAGTCACAGCACCACTTCTTGCTTTTTCTATTTATGTGGTACTGAGCAATCGAAGCCAGGATTTTGTGCATGCGAGGCAAGCACTCTACCACTAGGCCACAATCCCAGCCCCTGGGTTTTTTTTTGTTTTTGTTTTTTTTTTATTGTTGATGCCAGTCCTGGGGCTTGAACTCTGGGCCTGGGGCACTGTCCTTGGACACTTTGCTCAAGGCTAACATTCTGCCACTTGAGCCACAGTGCCACTTGCAGATTTTTCTGTGTATGTGGTACTGAGGAATCAAACTCAGAGCTTCATACATGCTAGGCAAGCACTCTACCATTAGGCCAAACTCCCAGCCCTAGCGTTGATGTTTACCGAAGCAGTGTGACCCTAACAGATGGCAGGCCTGAGCCAAGGGTGCCTGGCTCTAAAATATTTGCACACACACAAAAAGCACACCCCCTCCCCAACAACAACAACAAAAGAAACATCTGGGACAGTACCCAGGCCCTGAGTTCAAGCCCCAAGCTGGGCACAAAAAGAAATTTTTAGAAAAGAGTGACTGGTCGGAAAGAGGCTTAGAGTCTTTGAATTCAGAAACAGCTGTGCCTAAATTATTGTACCCCTACAGGGGTATCAGTCTCCTCCATCCCTGAGAGGCAGGGAACAAAGGCTGTATTACAGCACGACATCCTCCCCAAGGCTAGAAGATTAACAGGCAGAGTGGCTCTCCAAGGCCCCCCCAGGTTCCTTTACTTTTCTTTGTTGTCCTAGAGACTGAATCAGCGCCTCTAGTTTGCTTGAGCAAAATTCCCAGTTCTTTTGCTTTTAGTTCAATTTCCTGGTCGTTTCTTTTTAAAAGTCTGATACCTCCATAGGTCTCTTTTGCTTATTGGCTAGCTCTCTACCAACTGAGCCACACCGCCAACCCCTCATTTTTCTGATAAGGTCTCTGCTAGCCTCAAACTGTGACACTGGAACCTTTCTACTGGAGCCTTTTGCTGCTGTTGTTAGTCCTGGGGCTTTCTCAAGGCTAACTCTCTATCACTTGAGCCACAGCACTACTTCCAGCTTTTTCTGTGTATGTGGTACCAAGGAATCAAACCCAGGGCTTCATGCAGCTAGGCAAGCACTCTACACTAAACCACACACTCTTGGCTCCTCTACTGGGGCCTACAGAAATGTACCTCTTATCTATATTAAATTTACTGGTAGTTTGCCAGCTTAGATAGTTTTATGTATATGTAGTACATGTATCTACTTTCATAGTTCATATTCTATTTTTGTTGTTGTTGTTGTCCTTGGTTGTAGGACCTGGATTCTGGGCCTGGCGTTGTCCCTGAGCTCTTCAACTCAAGGCTACCACCCTACCCCTTGAGCCACAGGCGCCAATTCTGCTTTTCTAGTGGTTAATTGAAGATGAGAGTCTCACAGGGACTTTTGTGCCTGGGCTGGCTTTGAACCGTGATCCTTAGATCTCAGCCTCCTGAGCAGCTAGGGTTACAGGTGTGAGCAACTTCACCAGGCATTATTTTGATATATTTTTAAAATTTTTTATTTATTATTTTTTTTGCAAGTCCTGGGCTTGAGCTCAGGGCCTGAGCACTGTCCTTGGACTTTCTCAAGGACAGAGCTCTACCACATGAGCCTCAGCACCACTTCTATGTGGTACTGAGGAATCGACCTCCGGTCTTTGTGCACGATAGGCAAGCACTCTACCTCTAGGCCAAACTCCTAGTCCCCAGTTTTGGTATTTTTTATGCCTGTATTGGGGCTTGAACCCAGAGCCACCCAGAGCTAGGACAATGTCTCTTAGCTTGCCCTTCCTTCCTTCCTTCCTTCCTTCCTTCCTTCCTTCCTTCCTTCCTTCCTTCCTTCCTTCCTTCCTTCCTTCCTTCCTGCAGTCCTGGAGCTTGAACTCAGAACCTGGGCACTGTCCCTGAAATTGTTTCTTGTTTATTTGCTTTTTGCCTGTCCTGGCTTGAGCTCAGGGCCTGAGCACTGTCCTTGGGATTTCTCAAGGCTAGAGCTCTACCACTTGGGCCATAGCACCACTTCTGGCTTTTTTCTACATATGTGGTACTGAGGATTCAAACCCGGGTCTTTGTGCATGCTAGGCAAGCACGCTACCACTAGGCCACACTGCTGGCCCCATCCATGCTCTTCTTTTGCTCAAGGCACTCTACCACTTGAGCCACAGCACCACTTCTGGCTCTTTCTGTTTATGTTATACTGAGGAATCAAACACAGGGCTTCGTGCATGCTAGGCGAGCACTTTACCACGAAGCCACATTCCCAGCTCCTCTGAGCTGATTTTTGCTTAAGGCTGGTGCTCTAAGATTTGAGCCACATGGCCACTTCTCACTTTTTTGGAATATTTTATTGGAGATAAGAATCTCACAGACTTTCCCACCTTTGAACTTCGATCCTCAGATCTCAGCCACCTGAGTAGCTAGGATAATATAGGTGTGAGCCACCTGTGCTCAGCTTCTTAGCTTTTTTGCTCAAAACTGAGCCTCTACCCCTTGAGCCACAGCTCCACTGTGGCTCATTGGAAATATATATATATATATATATATGTATATATGTATTTTTTTGATATTCACTGGAGGTAAGAGTTTCATAGACTTTCCTGCCTGAGCTGGCTTCAAACCGAGATCCCTAGAACTCAGCTGCCTGAGGAGCTAGGATGACAGGTGTGAGCCACTGGCTCCAATCTTAATTCGTAACAGGAAGCTGACAGCTGTGCCTTTTTGTCTAAAATAGAACACCCACATCGAGATTTGGGCACTAGTTTGGGTGCCAGTGGCTCATGTCTGTCATCCTAGCTACTCAGGAGTCTGACATTTGAGAACCAAGTTTGACTACAGCCCAGGCAGAAAAGTCTATGAGACTCATTTCAAAAAACAAAACAAAACAAAATCAAAGAGAGGAGGGGAAAAAAAGACAAAAGTAGCACACAGTCATGAATATAAATCTCAAAGACAGTGATCAGACCCTGAGTTCAAGCCATAGGACTGACACAAAAGAGAGAGAGAGAGAGAGAGAGAGAGAGAGAGAGAGAGAGAGAGAGAGAGAGAGAGAGAGAGGAAGAAGGAAGAAAGAAAGAAAGAAAAGAGAAATGGATCCTAAAGTCACTAGCAAACTTTGTAAGATGTGAATGTCTGAGAATTCAAATTAGCATGCATGTCCAAAGGCTATGCAAAACGAATCTGAGCATAATGATCATGTAATGGGATCTCAAGGGTAGAGTTCTGGAACTTCTAATGGAGAGGCGGGGGGTGGACCATTAACTGCATTCCTCGGGGCCCAGCTCCCAGTAGTGTGTCCAGGTGGTGTGCTAGCTCAGTGACCCTTGGGGATGGAGAGGGGTCAGATGGAGGAGGGCAGTCATACCAAACATCAGTGTGTTTGGACCTCTGAATAAAGTCCTGCATTGAACATTTGGATTTCAAGGCTGGCGCTGGCAGCTCATAAGTCTCTCTCTACTCCTAGCTCCTCAGGAGACTGAGATCTGAAAATCAGTTCAAAGCTAGCCTAGGCAGGGAAGTCTGAGAGAATCTGATCTCCAATTTGCCACCCAGAAACCCCAAAGTGGAGATGTTTCTCAAAGTGGTAGAGCACCAGTCTTGTGTGAAAAAAAAATAAGAGACAATGCCCTGGCCCTGAGTTCAAGCTCCAGTCCTGGTATAATGAAATAAAACAGAAGTTAGATTTTAGGGGATCTCTGGGGGTGGAGGGGGGAGATGCTTACATGATAAGTAATATGAACAGGTTTACAGGAGAGGAGGAACCCCCCCCCCCCCGCAGCTGTTGATTGACAGTTTTTGCCCTAACCGCCAGCCACCAGCTCCTCCAGGGAGATGACCTGTCTCTGTCTGTTTGAATCTGAGGGGTGGGGCCACCTCTAATCGGGCATCAATAAGACTTCAGGATAATTAAGTGCCTAATTGAGTGTCTAACTTCAGCCGAGGCAATTTACATAGAATCTTGTTGTGTCTGCAGTATCTTTTCCACGTATGCCTAAGTCATATTTTTGAAACACGCTTTGTTCCTTCAGTTCTTTCGTCTTAGGATTGGAGCTGGCTGCTTTTAGCATGCAATAGGTGTGTTTGGGGAGTGGTGAGGGGGTGGCCATACTATGCAAATCAATGAATATATGCTACAGAAAAGTAACAGGGTGCTTGCCACCGAAGCTCATGCTGTTATCCTAGCTACTCAGGAGGCTGAGATCAGAGGATTGCAGTTTGAAGCCAGCCTTGGCAGGAAAGTCTCTGAGACTCTTCTCTCCAATTAAACATCAAAAGGCTGGAAGTGGAGCTGTGGCTCAAGTGCCTTGGACTTGAGTTCAAATCCCAGTCACACACACACACACACACACACACACCATGTAGATTTCTACTATAATCTTCATCAACAGAATTCTTTTGTGACCGTCAGGAAAAAGTTACTTTTTCCCATGTCTAGGCTTTGCTGTCCATCTATCCAGGTTAAAAAAAGTTTCATAAAGTGCCTGCTGTATGCAGCATTCCAACTGAAAGTCTGGTTCCTGATGGAAAATTTTGGCCACACTGTCTTCTTTCTTCCTCTGCCCCACCCAAAGTGTTAACCTTGGCCTGACTCTGGAATCAGACTGGCATTTTGTGACACACTGAGGCTACAGGGTCCCGCAAGTGTTCCCAGCTCTCTACCAACTGAGCCATGCCTCCAACCCTCTCCCAGTGCTTCTCGCCAGTACTGCCACTTTTGCCTTCCTGCTGGGTTCTAATTGTCATTGCAGAAAAAAAGAAAAAGAAAAAGAGGATTACCCTCTCCAGCGTTTAAGCAACTGGCTTCTAGTGAGGACATTGTCTCTGAAAAAGTTGCTATAACAACCTGTCTTTCGGAGGCAAACACAAAGGACTTGGCTGAGTCTGGAGCTGGCTACCAGCAAGCTGCTCACAGCATGCAGCCTGGACTCCTTCTCTCTTCTTTTGGAAACACCCCCTCCACCCTCAACCTGGGAGCTCTGCTTGTGAAGGAATGCCTGCCTCCTTTCTTATATTGGACTCAGACCACAGTCCTGGTCTCTTCTCTGGAATTAGATTTATGCTCCTTAAGGCTGGGGGGTGGGGTGGGGTGGGGTGGTGGTGATATACAGCTCAAATGGTAACATGCAGTCTCATCTGCTTTCCCTAAAGCAAGCAAGCTCCCATTTGGGTGGGCCTGGCTCTTCTACTTACAATTTCTACTTCAAATAAAGGCTATTGTAGGGTGCTGGTGGCATGTGTCTATAATCCTAACCACTCAGGAGGCTGAGGCGTGAGGATGGAGGTTAGAAGTCAGCTTGAAAGGAAAGTTTATTTAAAAAAACCAAAAAAACAACTCTTACCTCCAATGAACAAGCAAGATAAAAAATCCAGACATGGAACTGGGGCTCAGGTGGTAGAGCTTTGAGCAAAAAGCTCAGGGAAAGTACCCACACCTTGAGTTCAAGCCCCAGGACCAGCATAACAACAAATAAGTAAATAAATCACTAAAGGAACTCTCCCTTTCAGATTTTTCCTTCTACTTAATTTTAACAAATAGATTATGTATCAGCTAATGAATATTTCAGCCTTTCACGTCTGAACCAAAAATATAATTATGGATTTGATTTTCCCAGCATTTGCTGCCCGCAGTATAGTCAGTGATGACAAATCACATTAAATGAAAGGTGAACTCCATTGTGTTCTATCAGGAAAATGGAGCTTATTAAGTTTTGTAATTATGGGGCAAATCTATGCAAATTGCCATTTTTTATTAGGTAATTTTCCATCTTCTTCTAAAGCTCTAAATAGTCCATTAGACTTGTGGCAGTTCAGTGCTTTTTATTAAGAAAGTTCTTTAAGTTCTTTACTGGTTTGTCCCTTAGAATGAAGAAATTACATTTGGGGGGAGACTGGTCACACACTTGATTTCCTTATCTTTTTCCATCTCATTATAAATAAAATGCTATATTCATTATCCAGCTCAAAGTCTACGGAACCCATTTATGTCCATCTGGTAGATCGATTGAGAATTGAAAAGAATTTTATGACCTTCTTTTCTCAAAAAGAAAAAGAAAAAGAAAAAAAAATATCTCACAACCAAGGTCTTCTTTTCCATTGGCTGTGTCAAATTGAAATGTCAGCCAAAAAGGACATGCATGTGTGTGTACATGCATGCGCCAGTACGGGGGGGCTTGATCTCTAGGCCTTATGTTCTACCTCTTTTGCTAAATATTTCCCATAGTTTTTCTTTATGCATGTCAGAGCTATGCTGTTTAGTGCATAAAATGACATGATGGTTAGCACTAGCGGCTCATGCCTGTAATTCGGGCTATCCAGGCAGCTGAGGTCTGAGGATCCAGGTTTAATGCCAGCTCTAGCAGGAAAGTCCATAAGACCTTCATTAACCAGAAAAGAGCCAGAAGAGCCGGAATTGTGGCTCAAGTGGTAAAGCATTGAGCAGAAAAAAAAGCTAAGGGACAGAACCTAGGCTCTGAGGACCAGCACCCATGCACGCATACTTGCAAACACACACACACACACACACACACACACACACACACACACACACACACACACACACACACACACACTGAGTTGTCTGTCTCTGTCACAGTGGCAGATACAATAATTTGTCCTGAAAGGCCAGCCTGGCTGGAGACCGAGGCTTGATATTCAGGAGGCTGAGATATGAGGATCATGGTTTGAATCCAGGGCAAAAAAGTCCATGAAAATCTTTTTTTTTTTCTTCCAGTCCTAGGGCTTGAACTTAGGGCGTGAGCACTGTCTTTGTGCTTTCTCAAGACTAGCACTCTACTACTGAAGCCACAGCACCACGTCCAGCTTTTTTTCTATGTATGTGGTACCAAGGAATCCAACCCAGGGCTTTGTGCATGCTAGGCAAGCACTCTACCACTAGGCCACATGCCTGGCCCCTCCATGAAACTTGAATTAATTACAGAAAAATCCCAAAGTGGAGTTGTGGCTCAAGTGGTAGAGTGCTAGCTTTGAGCAAAAGGAGCTTAGGGACAGTGCCTAGCACTAGAATTCAAGACCCACGACTGACAAAAAGCAGGGGGGAGCAGTCTGTAAGAGACCTAGCAAGAGTGGGAATAAGCCCTTTCTATTGAGTCCACCAGGATTTTAGAACTCTTTCTGAAGGCAGCGGAGTGGAGGTGTCTCCTGAATAACATTGTGAAGGGCAGGTTTACTGGTAGAAAAAAGTCACCTCGCATTGTATCTTGCTGTTTGGGGACCCAACAGCCTTGCTGAAGACCAACGTGGATTTAGCAAAGTGCAAGATAGATTCTGGGCCCACACGAGGTGGCTTCTGATTGACTGCTGTCTGAATACAGAGCTTTGCTTCTCCTGCCCCTGTAAGGTCTCCACTTAGCTTTTTACTAGGACACAAATTGGAGTAGATGGTGTTGAAGTGACAGAAATATAACTGTTGGCAGTTTGGAAGGACTTCATTCGGAAGTCATTTAGGCAGCTGACATTCAGATAGCAGAGCAGAACAGTCACAAGGAAAGATGGGCCTCAGAAAAACAAAGATGACAAGGTCAAAACGCTGCCAGCTGAAGTTCGGGAGGAAGCTGGGTATGGGTCTCTCATGCCTGCCATCCTAGCTACTCACGAGGCTGAGCTCTGCAGATTTTGCTTCAAAGCCATGTTGGGTAGGAAAGTCCGTGAGTCTACTCTCCAATTAACTACCAAACAGTCAGGAGCAGAGTTGTTGCTCACGTAGTAGAGTGCTAGCATTGATATAGTCCGAGAGAAAGGGCAGTGGCCGGAGCCCTATGTTCAAGGCTCAGTATTGGTGCATATGTTTGTGCGTGTGTGAACGTATGTGTGCACATACATGTAGACAAAAAAAAAGTCCACGATCAGGCTGGGAATGTGGCTTAGTGGTAGAGTGCATGCCTGGCATGCATGAAGTCCTGGGTTTGATTCCTCAGCACCACATACACAGAAAAAACTAGCAGTGGTGCTGTACTCAGTGGTAGAGTGCTAGCCTTGAGCATAGAGAGGCCCAGGGATAGAGTCCAGGTCCTGAGTTCAAGCTCCAGGACTGGCAAAAAAAAAGATTGCATTTTGAAGCCAGCCCAGGCAAGAAAGTTTGTGAGACTCTAATTTCAAATAAGCCACCAAGGACTCATACACACACACACACACACACACACACACACACACACACACACACACACACACACAGTGTAGACAGACTTAGGAGGAAGTAGTTTTCTATTCATGTGCAGTATAGACATATCAGAGGTAAGCATTTTATACCAGAGGGCAAAAAGAATAATTCTGTAAGCCAAATTCTCTTTTAGAAAGTGTCAGAATTGTGTTAATAATAGCGATAAATATTTATTAGGTGCTTACTACGTGCTGCGCACTGTTGTAAGAGCTTTAAATTATTAACTAACTTAATCCTTCCACAAGCCCTATGGGAGAAGACTATTGAGTTAATCTATTTATAGTTCAGGGAAGTAAAAATACAATGTATATAAGTCACACTTCTGCCCAGTGATGGACTCTCCTCATTTCTCTCAGAATTGTCTACCACTGTGATGATGCCTTCAGATCTCTAATAGGATAGTAAAAAAATATTAGAATATAGAGCTAGGTGTGGTAACTCACATCTGGTATCCTAGCTACTCAGGAGGCTGAGATCTGAAGATCATGGTTTGAAGCCAACCTAGGCAGAAAATTCCGAGAGACTCTTATCTCTAATGAACCACCAAAAAAAGCCTGAAGTAGAGCTGGGGCTCAAGTGGTAGAGTACTAGCCTTGAACAAAAATGTAAGCAAAACAAAACAAAAAACAAGACAAGTGAGAACTCAAGGCCCTTTTAAGTCTTACTACTGGCATTAAAAAAAAGTAGAGTCTGATTTTAGTAGTTTAGATTCACAGAAAGCGGTAGAGATTTCTCATTTATACCAGGCGATACAGGTTAGGTTATTCCATTACGGAATTATATCACTATCACTCATGCCTATAGCTGATATCTAGGCTTCCTTTTGCTCTAATATGCGTTCTTTCTTTCTTTCTTTTTTTTTTTTTTCTGGTCCTAGGGTTTGAACTCTGGGCCTGGGCATTTTCCTTGAGCTCTTCAGCTCAAGTCTACCACTTGGAGTCCCAGTACCATTTCCAGTTTTCTGCTGGTTAATTGGAGATAAGAATCTCATGGACTTTTGTGCCTGGGCTGGCTTTGCATTGTGATCCTCAGATCTCAGCTACCTGAGCAGCTGGTATTACAGGCTGGAACCACTAGTGCCTGTCCACTTCTGGCTTTCTTGGTGCTTCATTAGACATCAGAGTCTAATGGACTTTCCTGCCCAGGGTGGCCTTGAACTATGACTCTCAGGTCTCAGCTTCCTGAGTTGGTAGGATTACAGGTGTGAGCTACTACCACCTGGTTTGAACTTCTTTTAAACAATCACCGTAGAATCTTTGTCAAAAGTGATGCCTGGGTTATATTACGGGCAATAACATTCCTTTCCTTGTCTATTGGTCACAAGTTTCTTTGCATGTCTTATGTATTTTATTTAAAAAAACTCACAAACATATTCTGCTGTTATATTCTGTCACCACTGCATTTTTTTGTGCCTGTCAACTCATGTGCCTGTGTATTTTTAGTGGGGTTTTCATATTCATATGATCCTTCTGGAATGTATAGTGAAGTCCATTACTTTGATAGACAGTCGGAAGAGAAAGTTAGTTCATCTGACAACCTGATTCTCACTGCTACTGTGGGGACCTCATGACTGCATTTTATCCACAACACTTGGATTTGACCTTCTTCTGTAATTTCTAATGCCTTATGATCTTACCACACACACCAACCAAGCGCTGGTGGCTCATACCTGTAATCCTAGCTACTCAAGAGGCTGAGATCTGAGAATTATAGCTCAAAGCCAGCCTGAACAACACATCGAAGAGACTCCTATGTCAATGAACTACCAGAAAACTAAAATTGGTGTTGTGGCTCAGAGTGGTAGAGTGAAAAAGTTCCAGGATAATGCTCAGGCCCTGAGTTCAAGCCCCATAACTGACCACAAAAAAAGATTTTTACACACACACACACACACACACACACACACACACACACACACACACACACACGATTTGAGACAGAAATAGTCCCTGTTCTCAGAAATCTCACACCACAGTGGGAAAGGGAGACATGTATTTAATTCAGGGTGAGCAGAGTCAGTATCATGCTTACTTTACAGAAATGGTTTTGACAATAAAGAATGCTGGAAGAGCTGGGCACTGGTGGCTCCCACCTGTAATCCCAGCTATTTGAGATGCTAGGATCTGAGGACCATGGTTCAAAGCAAGATGGTTATGAAGAGAAGGCCACGAGACACTTTTTCTCCTATTAAGCACCCCAAACAAGCTGGCAGTGGAGCTGTAGCTCAAGTGATACAGTGCTAGCCTTGAGCAAAAGAACATCAGGGAGCGGCCGAGAGTTCGGCCTAATGGTAGAGTGCTTGCCTAGCATGCACGAAGACCCTGCTTTGATTCCTCAGTACCATAGAAAAAGCTGGAAATGGTGGTGTGCCTCCAGTGGTAGAGCTCTAGCCTTGAGAAAGCCCAAGGACAGTGCTTAGGCCCTGAGCTCAAGCCCGGGACTGGCAAAAAAAAAAAAAAAAGAACCTCAGGGACAGGGCCCAGGCTCTGAGTTCAGGCCCAACACCAGCAGAATCAAACCAAAGCAAACCTCTCTGGATAGTTTAAGACAATGTAGGTTAATATTTCTCTCCTTTTTTGCTGAAACAAACAGGAGAGAGAATTGACAAATAGCATTGTAGAAAAGTTTCAGAACAGTGGAGAACCTAGTCACTCATTTAAAAAGACGGCCTAAGGGGGTGCGGGTGGCTCATGCCTGTAATTCCAGCTACTCAGGAAGATCTAAGGATCAAGGTTCAAAGCCAATCCCTGCCAGGAAAGTCTGTGAGACTCGTGTCTCCAATAAATGACTCCGAAAAAGATGGAAGTGGTGCTGTGGCTCAAACAGTAGAGCGCTACCCTTGAACACCAAGAGGCTCAGGGACAGTGCCCAGGCCCAAGTTAGACCCCAGGATCGGCCAAAAGAAGACAGCTTACACAGGGTTGTGGGGAAAAAGAAACCCTATTGCAGTGCTGGTGGGAATGTAAACTAGTACAACCACTCTGGAAAGCAGTCTGGAGGTTCCTCAAAAAACTAAACATATGGGAGCCGGGAGTTTGGCCTAGTGGTAGAGTGCTTGCCTTGCATGCACGAAGACCTGGTTTGATTCCTCTGTACAACATACATAGAAAAAGCTGGAAGTGATGCTGAGGCTCAAGAGGCAGAGCACTAGCCTTGAGGAAAAAGCCCAAGGACAGTGCTTAGGCCCTGAGTTCAAGCCCCAGGACAGGCAAAATAAAATATGGGCCAGGAGTTTGGCCTAATGGTAGAGTGCTTGCCTAGTATTCACAAAGTCCTGGTTCAATTCTTCAGTATCACATACACAGAAAAAGCCAGAAGTGGTGCTGAGGCTTGAGTGGTAGAGCTCTAGCCTTGAGAAAGTCCAAGGACAGTGCTCAGGCCCTGTGTTCAAGCCCAGGACTGGCAAAAAAATCCCCCAAAACAAACCTAAACATAGACCTTCCCTACAGCCCAGCCATATCACTCCAGGCCATCTACCCAGAACCTGGCAGGCAGGCTACCACATTGCTGCACTATTCACAGTAGCAAAGCTGTGGAAACAGCCCAGATGCCCTACAATAGATGAGTGGCTCCAAAAACTGTGGTATCTATACCCAATGGAATTTTACACAGCCGTTAGAAAGAATAAGACTATGTCACTTGCTGCAGGGAAATGGATGAACTTAGAACAAATCATGTTAAGTGAGGTAAGCCAAGCTCAGAGAGACAAGCAGTACATGTTGTCTCGTATGCAGAAGCGAAACATGGTAAGTGATACAAGACTCTAAGATTCACACAGTGAGACCAAAGGAGGAGACACTCAGGGAGGAACACAGTCACAATCCATATATATATATATATATATGTATACATATATATATACATGTACACATGTATATACACACATATATACATGTATATATGTACACACACGTGTATATATGTATGTATATGCATGTATATATGCATATATATGCATATACATATACATACATATATAGACGTGTATATATATATATACACATCTCCGATTGTATAAAATAACATTTATCAAAATGAACTCCAAGAAATGGAAACAAGAAAGTTTCTTTGTTGCTATTTATGTTTTCTTTTCTTTTTGTCTTATTTGTTCATTTATCTCTCTTTGGGAAGGTAAAGGAGGCACAGAAATGGAGGGATAAAGGGTGAACAAATGCAGTAGTGATACTCATTAGAAAGTCAACTATAGGCTGGGAGTTGGGCCTAGTTGGTGGAGTGTGTGCCTAGTATGCACAAAGACCCGGGTTTGATTCCTCAGTACCACATACATAGAAAAAAGCTGGAAGTGGTGCTGTGGCTCAAGTGGTAGAGTACTAGCCTTGAAAAAGCCCAAGGACAGTGCTCAGGCCCTGAATTCGAGCCCAGGAACTGGCAAAAAAAAAAAAAAAGAAACAAAATGGCAAAAGAATTGTGCTGGGTATTGGTTATTGGTTAAGTGGGTCTGTGTCTCAAACATTTCTGCTTGGGCTGGCCTTGAACTGGAATCTCTCCAATCTGAGTAGTTGTAATACACCCACATAGTGATCAAATGGGGGCATTTGATCATAAACTTTTTATCAGGCAGGGGTGCTTGGGCTGGTCTCGAACTGTGATCCTTTAGATCTCTACTTCCCAACCTCCTAGGATTATAGGTAGGAAGCACAATGCTTGGCCTAGCTGCATAGTAGAGCCACATTTCCCCCAGCAGAGTAGATCCCACAGAAAGAATGTTGAGGATTTTGTGTTCAGAATAGTTAGAACTCAACACATACTGAAGAAAACAAAACTACCACCAAAGAATCAAATGACAAGCTGAGTGCCAACAGCGCACGCCTGTCATTCTAGCCACTTACGAGGCTGAGATCTGAAGATCACAGTTCAAAGCCAGCCTGGCTAGGAAAATCTGTGTGACTTTTTTTTTTTTTTGCCAGTCCTGGGCTTGAGCTCAGGGCCTGAGCACTGTCCTTGGACTTTCTCAAGGCTAGAGCTCTACCACTTGAGCCTCAGCACCACTTCTGGCTTTTCTTCTATGTATGTGGTACTGAGGAATTGAACCCGGGTCTTAGTGCATGCTAGGCAAGCCCTCTACCACTAGGCCAAACTCCTGCTCTCCCCCCCTTTTTCTGACAGTGTTAGGGCTTGAACTCAGGATCTGAGCACTGTCCTCAGTGTTTCTCGCTCTGCCACCTGAGGCACAGCACCGTTTCCAACTTTTTCTTTTTTGTTGGTTGCGGGGCTTGAACTCTGGGCCTGGGCATTGTCCCTGAACTCTTCAGCTCAAGGCTACCACCCTACCCCTTGAGCCACAGCCACAACTTCGGTTTTCTAGTGCTTAATTGGAGATAAGAGTCTGATGGACTTTAGTGCGTAGGCTGGCTTTGAATTAAGATCCTTGGATCTCAGCCTCCTGAGTAGCTAGGATTACAGGTGTGAGCCACCGTGTCTGGCTCTGGCTTTTTCTATGTGTGGTATCAGGGGATCGAACCCTGGTCTTGGTGCATACTAGGCAAGCACTCTTCCCACTAGGCCAAACTCCCGGCCCCTGTAGGGCTCTTTATTTCCAATGAGCCATCAAAAAGTCAGAAGTGGAGCTGTGACTCAAGTAGCAGAACATTCATCTTGAGTCAAAACAAAAAAACGCTCAGAGATAGCACACAGGCCCCGAGTTCAAGCACCAGCATCTCATCAATGGTGTATCTATTAATTAATTAATTTTATTATCGGTTCTGGGGCTTGAACTCTGGGCATGGGCGTTGTCCCTAAGCTCTTCAGGTTAAGGCTACCACCCTACCCCTTGAGCCACAGTGCCACTTTTGGTCGTATCTATTTACAACTCTACCATGCACTATCAATCCATCCCAGCCTCCTTTCCTAGGCCCAGAGAAAGAAACCTAGCATGAGATCAGGTGTGGAAAGAAACCATTAACAGTGCCGAGAAGGAAATAAACACAACTTATGTAAATAATCTTAATAGCAATAAGAGAGATAATTGTTCACAGGTGTCATTTCCTGAAGGAGGAAAAAAATTCACCTTTTCTTGCGAGAGAAATGCTAATAGTTTCATTACATTTATAAGCCTTAATTAGCACACCGCTGTTCTAATTACTGAGTGAGCCCTGAATCACGGGTCCTTTCGTGCGTTGCCTCTCTTGAACAACAACTACAATCAGCCACTTGTCTGTTTGCCCAGGCACACCTCGGCACACTGATGTCTCCTTGGCATCACGTCCACATTTACCGTCAACAAGAAAGGTGTCGTTTTGAGAAGCTACCTCATGGACTTCTCCTCCCCTCGAACTGTGACCCTCCTGACCTCTCTTTGCCAACTAGCTAGGATTATAGGTATAAACCAGAGCGTTTAGCCCAGAGGCATATGTTATGGCCAGATTTCCCTCTGGTATGCAGCAAGATCTCACAGAAATGTTGGGCTGGGTGCTGGTGGCTCATACCTGCAATCTTAGCTACTCAGGAAGACTGAGGTCTGAGGACTGAGGTTCGAAGCCAGCCCAGGGAAAAAAGTCCCTGTGAGACTGTTTCCAATTAACTATTCAAAAACTGGAAGTGGTACTGTGGCTCAAGTGGTACAGTGCTAGGCTTGAGCACAAAGCGCCTCAGGGACAGTTCAAGTCCCATAACAGACAAAAAAATGATGTTGGGAGTTCTATGTTCGTAATGTCTAGGTCATTTCTTCTCGTTTCTTCTCCATTCCCCTCTCTCCATCTAGTCTTCCTCTCCCTTTCTTTCTCAGACACAAGAATATCTATCCTGGTAAATATAAATCTCCTGGGGGGGGGGAATATTTTCCTTATTTGTTAAACTCGAAGTCACTAAGTTTAAGCCCCACAACCAACAATCCCTCTCCCCAGCAATCTGATTCCTTTAACACTGACATTTAATCCTTGCCACACATCGACTTCTCTCAGATTTCTTGGTGTTTGACCTTCCAAGACTATGAAAGACATACAATCTTGGGTAATCTAAAAGAGCTTTATTTAGTATACAATTTCCATACAATTTAGTACAACAAATTATAAAAGCTCTTTACAAGGTTTTACCCAAAAGACAAATCAGAAAATCAGTAAGAAAACAAGCCATTCTCTCATCTCTTGCCTGCCCCTTCCCACCCCAGACTCAAAATTGGTATCTGATGATTTCATTCATTGGTGGGTGCTCTACCACCTGAGCCACACCTCTAAGCCCATCCATCTTGACAGCTTCCCACCCAACCCAGGAGCAGATACCAACTCTTTCCCGGGATAAAAGCTAGTCACGTGGGAAAGTATTTGTGAACCCATGAGCCAATACAAAATCTGAGTACATTTTAACCATTCCAAGATCTAACCTAAAATCTTAAAAATTTTCTGACAATTCAAATAGATTGTTAGCAGTGAGCTAAAATGTGGATTTTTTTCTTTCTAGTCTTGGGACTGAACTCAGGGCCTCAGCACCATCCTTGGGCTTTCTCAAGGCTAGGAGCTCTACCACTTGAGCCACAGCACCATTTCCGGTTTTTTTCTACGTATGTGGTAGCAAGGAATCGAACCCAGGTCTTCATGCAAGCTAGGCAAGCACTCTACCGCTAGGCCAAACTCCTGGCCCTCTAAAATGTGGATTTTTATGCGCATGTATATATGTGCCAGCTCTGGGGCTTGAACACAGGGCCTCACTGTTTCTGCACACAAGGCTGGCACTCTACCACATGAGCCATAACTACTTCTGGCTAGTTAACTGAGGAGTTTTCATGGACTTCTGCTCTGGCTGGCCTCATATCAAGATTCTCAGATTGCAGTCTCCTGAGGGGCTCGGATGAAAGGCATGAACGTGCAGTGCCCAGCGATCTGGACATGTTAATGAAAGCTACTATGTACTTGGAATAAACATGGTCCTTTTAGTTCACTGAGAAAGCTTGCAGGCCAAAGGAAACACCTACACATACTCTTTGCCAGGGATCAAAGCTCACAGGTCAGAAACATCTCTAGCTGGGGCCTCTTTAGAAAAGCCCTCTGACACAGGGCTCTGTGCCATGGGTGCATTAGAAAAGCTGCAGGGATCTTCTGCAGAGTGTAGTCCCCTGCTGCCTGTTATGACCAGAAGCAGGAGCTGGACACAAGTACAGACGTACTGCTTATCATAGTCAACCGTCCGTCCACTCACTTGCTAATCTTATTTTGATGTGCCAGTACTGGGGCTTGAAACCAGGGCCTGGGCACTACCTCTGAGCTTTTTGTTCAAGGCTGGAGCTCTACCACTTGAGCCATAGCTCCACTTCCAGCCTTTCTTGATGGATATTAAGTCTCATGGATTTTCTTGACCAGGCTGGCTTTGAACCATGATCCTCAGGAATCTCAACCTCCTGAGCAGGGAGGATGAGAGGCATGAGATGAGCACCCACCAGACTGCACTTCTGTTAGCCATTGATTATCACCAAAAATGAAATGGCCATGAAACTCACATGGCATGGGTGGGGTGGTTAAGCCGTGGGTGTCTGGCAGAGCCTGGGAACCAGAGCTGGACTAGACGCAAGCAATCTCCCATTGTGCTGAGAAATTTGGTCATCAGGAAATAATAACTTATGTACACCATCACAGTGTTTTCGAAGAGAGTGTATGTGTGGAGTTTGTCTCGCGAGTTTTTTTTGGCACTTTATGTTTTTCCTAAAGAGCAAACACTACATGTTTTGGCAACGATGGCACGATAAAAGAAAAAGTCACTGCCCATGTGGTGGTGACAAATAGAAAAAAAAAAATCAAAACATTCTTTGTCTACCAAGAATCAAAATTCCCAAACAATCCGACTAATAAGGAAATTTAAAATACCTTAAAAAGGAACATTTGTGTGTAGGTCAGTACTGAGGCTTGAACTCGGTGCTTGGGTGCTGCCTTTTTGTTAATGGCTGGTATTTTACTACTCATCTGGCTTTTTGGTGGTTCACTGAAGCTAAGAGTCTCATGGGCTTTTCTATCCGGGCTGGCTTCGAAACATGATCCTCACTTCTCAGCCTGTTGAGGGCCAGGATGACAGACACAAACTACTAGTGTCTTTGTCAATTCAACTTAAAACTCAAATCAGTGTCCTGTACTCTAAGTTAAAGGTCTTTTAGAAAATACTAAGTAGACACAGAAATCCGCACAGCTGATGCAATCCATCTCCACATCCATGCCTATGGCAATTTACCACAGTCCAACTGTTAGCATTTAAATCCTTCCATTAGCAAAAACAGAGAACTAAGTTACCAGTCGTGGGCCTTAGCCATAAGGGCCTAGGTGCCATCTCTTAGCTTTTGCTCCTGGCTAGCACCCTACCACTGGGTACCAGTTTTCTGCTGCTGACCTGGCGTCTCACGGACTTTCCTGTGCAGCTGGCTTCCACTGGGATCCTCCGTCCTGTTTACCAAGTAGCTAGGGATTACAGGAGTAACAAAGCCCACCATTACTGAGCTTCATTAGCTAGCTTAAGTGGAAGAAATGCAATTTTTTACATGTCCCTATTACTATAAATGATAAAAGCAATGATGACAGATTTTCAGTAGGTACATGTGATTTTTTTTTTGTCATCTACAGACAAACATGACTTAGAGGCACTTGGCTATCATTAGGTGAGGAATAAAATCATGTCACCAAGACATGCTCGCTAAGATTGGAAACAAGTTAAATTAACTCCTATGGAAATGCTGATGGAGCAGTCAATTTGACAAGACAGAATGCTTCAAAAGCAGTCCCCCCAAACGCCAAGGATCTAGGCTGGAAAAATAAGACTAAAACTACCACATTCTACAAAATTCTGCAAAGGCAGTAAATGGAAAAGGGTAGGCAATGAAGCAAGGCTGGCATTTCACTTGCAAGAGTATTCAATAGTTTTTTTTTTTTTTGCCGGTCTTGGGCCTTGAACTCAGGGCCTGAGCACTGTCCTTGGGCTTTCTCAAGGCTAGAGCTCTACCACTTGAGCCTCAGCACCACTTCTGGCTTTTTTCTATATATGGTACCGAGGAATCGAACCCAGGTCTTTGTGCATGCTAGGCAAGCACTCTACCACTTGGCCAAACTCCCAGCCCTTCAATAGGTTTTAAAAGACTAAAGTCCCAAATTCTTCTTAGCTCCATATACTTGTCTCTTGAGGGTGGAGCCACGCAGGACTGGGGACACATTTTCGATGCCCAACTTTCACAGACACACAATATTTCCCTTCATGTATGACATTAGGAAACTGTAAACAAAGTATACCAACAAAATACTTTTAAGATACACATAAACCTGACATGATTTTTTTCTGTGGCTCCTCATGTTAACGTGATGATGATGAACATTAGAATACACTAAGTGACACAGGACCAAAAAACTCATTTTGTGTATGTGTGTGTGTTGGGGCTTGAACTCATGGCCTGGGTGTTGTCCTCGAGCTTTTTGTTTTGCTCAAGGTTAGTGCTCTAGTCTTGGGCTTTCCTGCCTGGACTCACTTTGAAAAATGATCCTCAAATCTCAGCCTCCTGACTCACTAGGATTATATAATAGGCAGACTCAATGGGAGCCTGGCTCCCAAAAAAAAAAGCTTTAAAAAAAAAGTCACCAAATGGGGCTGGGAGTTTGGCCTAGTGGTTAAAGTGCTTGCCTAGCATGCACGAAGACCCGGGTTCGATTCCTCGGTACCACATACATAGCAAAAAGCTGGAAGTGGTGCTGAGGCTCAAGTGGTAGAGCTCTAACCTTGAGAAAGTCCAAGGACAGTGCTGTGCTCAGGCCTTGAGCTCAAGCCCAGGACTGGAGAAAAAAAAAAAAAGCCACCAAATGCTTTTCTCTAGTGAATTGTCTTCCTGTTAATCCCATTCCACCAGAGTGGACCCCACATGAAGATCCGAAATGAAGCGCCTTTCAAATCTGTACCCAGAAACACTAATGAGCACACGAAACAAAGACAAGACAGGAGAGCGTCCAAAGCCTGTTGGAAGATGCTTCGGAAGACGCTGACGCTGTGTGTGACTTGAAGGACGTCACAGCTCTCAGGGGCCAGAGATGGCCTCGCACAGGAAGCCGGAGCCACGGAGCCTTTGCCCCCTGCAGTCTCCCTGTGAGAAGAAAACGAAGAGAGCAGCCAGGAATCCCCACTACTTGTTTGTGGACAGTTTGTAGACGTGGAAGGTCTTGTTCTGAAACACTCTCGTGAAATGGGCTGCGTAGGGAGGGGGGTTCCTTTTGATCTCCTCACAGAAGCGAGGGTAGTCTGCAGCTTTCAGATCGGGATCATTCTCTCCTGGGCCATCCATCACCTAAAGTCAAGACAAACGCAAATACGTCTGTGGGCGTCCATCCATCTACATCTGTCACCTATCTCAATGATTTTTTTTTTGGCCAGTCCTGGGGCTTGAACTCAAGAGTCTGGACACTGTCTTTGGACTTTCTCAAGGCTAGAACTGTTACTTGAGCCACAGCACCACTTCCGGCTTTTTTCTATGTATGTGGTACAGAGGAATCAAACCCGGGTCTTCATGCATGCTAGGCAAGGACTCTACCACTAGGCCAAACTCCCAACCCTCGATTTATTTAAATATCCACCCAACTCTATCCACCTACCTATTCATTCATCCACGATTTCCTTCAACCCCCCACACACCCCCTCCCTCCTTCAGGGCCTGGGTGCTGTCCCTGAGCTCTTCAGCTCAAGGCTAGTACTCTCTACTCTGTGCCACAGTAACACTTCTGGTATTCTGGGAGTTAATTGGAGATAAGAGACTCAGACTTTCCTGCCTGGGCTGGCTTTGAACCATGATCCTTAGATCTCAGCCTCCTGAGTAGCTAGGATTACAGGTGTGAGCAACTGGCACCCAGCTCTTTCATCTGACAGGATCTCACTCCGTAGAACAGAGTGCCCTCAAATGCACAACTCCCCTGCCTCTCACGTGACAGCATTACATGTGTATATTACCATGCTTGACAATGTAGGAATGAATGAACACAACACATTCATAAAAGAGGAACATGAACAGGACAAATAGGTAGTGGGCTTGGTAAAGAATGAAATACTTGGGCCGGGAGTTTGGCCTAGTGGTTAAAGTGCTTGCCTAGCATGCATGAAGACCCGGGTTCTATTCCTCGGTACCACATATAGAAAAAAGCTGGAAGTGGTGCTGAGGCTCAAGTGGTAGAGCTCTAACCTTGAGAAAGTCCAAGGACAGTGCTCAGGCCCTGAGCTCAAGCCCAGGACTGGCCAAAAAAAAAAAAAAAAATACTAAGCTGGGTGAGGTGGCCCACACTTTTAATCTTAGCTACTCAGGAGGCTAAGAGCTGAGGATCAAGGTTCAAAGTCAGCCCAAACTCTGAAGACTTTTTTTAATCTTCAATTAACCACTAGAAAACTGGAAGTGGCACTGTGGCTCAAGGGGTAGGGTGGTAGCCTTAAGCCTAAGAGCTTAGGGACAGTGCCCGGGCCCAGAGTTCAAACCCCGCCACTGACCCAAAAAAAAAAAAAAAAAAAAAAAGAGAATGAAATGTTGGGATATAATTCAGGGGCAAAGTACTTGCTTGATTCCCAGCACCCAAAAAGAAAATACTGCCCCTCTCCCCAAAAATGTATGAGATGCTCATCTGGGTGAGGCAGCTTATACCTGTAATTCTAGCTACTTGGCAACATCAGGAGGATGGTATGAGGTTATGACACACAGGGACACCACACACGATGCAGGACTCAGGCAGTCACACAGGGAGACCAAAGGAGAGCAATACAAAGGTGCATTGCCCGTGTCCTTTGCTCATACAAAATAATATGTATCCAAATGAACTCCAGGAAATGGAAACAGAGGAATTTTTCTTGTTATTTGTTGTCCACTCATCTGTCTTTGGAACAGGAAGGGAGTGGGGGGACACAGGATGAGCAAATGCAGCAGTGGTTCTCATTAAACATGATGTGGAAAATGAACTCTACCACCTGTGACCGAGGGTGAGAGGGGAAAAACTGGAATAGAGGAAGGGGTAATATTGTGCAAGAAGAAATTTGTCCATCATGGGGCTTGAACTCAGGGCACTGTCTTTGGGCACTTTTTGCTCAAGGCTAGCACTCTCACTTGAGCCACAGCACCACTTCTGGCTTGTTGGGAATTGAACCTAGGGCTTCATGCGTGCTACCACTAGGCCCTGCTCCCAGCCTAAGAAGAACTCTTGACTTACATAGCTACCACCTCTCTGGATATCACCTTTACAACAATAAAATGGATGAATCTTCTTCAAAGCTGTTTTGCAATAAAATCATTTTTCTGCAAAGCCACATGTTGTAACATAGTCAAAACAGAACTACCGCTTGGAGAGAAATGGGGATCTAAGTATAGGGGGAGGCACCCCCTTTCTCAGCCCCAGGAGTGTGAGGAGCACGTGTCTGCAGAAGAGCCCCAGATTCATTTCAACATCTAAGACACGGCCCCCAGCAGCAACATCGGGGTGCACGTCAGAACCTTCTCCTGAGCCCCAGCCTAAGGGGTCCCCGTGCTCACGTGTCCGTTGTCGACATCCAGCAGGTCCCGCAGGCGGCAGCCCCGCTGGTGTCTTCGCTCGTAGCAGATGCTGTTCTCCAAGATGACATAATCCGCACCGAAGGACCTCAGCAGCGCGTGCACGTCCTCTGGGGATCTCTTGGCGTAGATCTGATAGACCTAGGGAAGCAGACACAACCTCTCCATCTCCTGGGGGAGCTGATGGAGTAGCAGGAGGGAGATCACCCAGGAGATGGGCCACCATGGGCCGTCTGTGTGCCTGTTTTTCGGTCTGTCCCTCCTCTGTGTCACCCACAGTCCTGTAGATACTATAATTATTCCCCCTGGGGAAGAGCTTGAGTGAGTCACACACGCTCCAATCCACCTGTGCTCAGTTTCCAGATACACATGGAGTGGGACATGCATTCTTTCAGGCAGGAATGGATTTATCTCTAGGTACCAAATGCTAACTGTGGGCACATGACATGGGCAGCTGAGGTCACCAGACAGCCCACGGGCCCTGGTGCAGAGGGAAGAGACCCATCTTCTGGCAACACACCTAGTGAGAAACTCCCAGGGTGGCAACCCTAGCCCAGGCTGGGGTGGGGCTCTTACTGCTTTATTGCTATTATACTGTATACCATCAAAACAGCAGAGAACCTGAACCTCTTGTCCCCCGAGAGTTTAGGGGGCCCGTGGTTCTTAGCTAGAGTGCTCACAGAGAAGGGAGTAGCTTCCCAGTCTATGAAGGAGGTCTAAGAGTCAGAGGTCATGGTTGCTACAGTTTTGGATACAATTTTTTTGCCAGTCCTAGGGCTTGAACTCCGGGCCCTGGGTACTGTGCCTGAGCTGCTTTTGCTCCAAACTAGCACTCTACCACTTGGATTTCCTGTGTTTGTGGTACTGAGGAATTGAACCCAGGGCTTCATGCATACGAAGCAAGCACTACCACTAAGCCACTTTCCCAGCCTTTATTCTTTTTACTCAAGGCTCTACAACTTGAGCCTCCATTTTGTGCTTCGTACTGGGCTGGCCTTGAACTGGGATCTTTAGATCTCAGCCTCCTGAGCAGCTAGGATGATAGGCTGGCCCAGTGTCTGGCCATCTCATTGAAGCCTAGATCAGGAGATATTACGGTCCGGGCAGGCAGCAGGAGGCCCTATCTCACTAGCACCAGGCAATCAGGCCCCACCCCTGGGTACAGAAGTGAGAAAAGACAGCGAGGGGTGCTCACAGCCTTGGTTCTCTCTCGGAGGCCATTGTCTTCGTAGTGGGGGTGGTTGGTTAAGGTCCTTCCGGTACAGAGCTTCACACCAGCCAGCAGCTGCATGCTGCCAGCAAACACAGCCTTCCTCGGAGTGTTAGAGCTGTAAGATGTGAAAGAGTCTGCATGAAAATAGCTGCCGTGGAGATTCCCCTCCAAGACTCAGAATCACACCCTCACAACCACGTACCTACAGGAAGAAACGGTTGGGGGGAAAAGAAGGCTTGAGCTCTGGCTTGTATCCCCATTTGCTTTATGCCCTTTTCTTGGGGGGCGGGATGCACATTCATGCTAGTCCTTGAACTCAGAGCCTTGACGCCATCCTTCAGCTTTTTCACTCACGGAGGTTGCTCTACTACTTGAGCAATAGTTCCACTTCTAGCTTTTTAGTGATTCATTAGAGTATCATGGACTTTCTCATTCAGGCTCGCTTCCAATTCCCACCCTAAGTTTCCAACTTCCTGAACAGTCAGGATTAACAGGTGTAAGCTACCAGCACCCAGCCAGTCTAGCTTTTTGGTGACTAATTGGAGAGGCTCATGGACTTTCCTGCCCCTGTTGGTTTTGATCTCTAATTCTCAACCTCCCATTTAGTTAGGATTACAGGCTTGAGCCACCAGCAAACCAAGAGACCTCTGCTATATCTACAAGCAAGATAGCCTGCTTTAAGTGATGATGCTTGCTCCCCCACCCCAAAATCAAAGATCCCTCCCCACTGGTGTCCTCAGCCCGAGAGAAGAACGGATGGATGGGCAGACCATAGACCTAAGAAAATGACACCATGTCTGCACACTCTTCATGCCTGGGTCCAGAACATGTATTGACAGGAAGACGCCGTATAGGAAGCGGGCTGCTCTGAGAGACTGACACTATTCTGACATCCAGCGACACATGTCCTCTGTCCCCAGATCCCCACCATCTACAATGAGTCTGGCATTTGTCCCACATGGTCAGAGACCAGAAGGAGTGATTTAAAAGAAAAACACAGAAAAGCATTTGAAGGTACACAAGCCTTAGTGAAAAGGTCCTGCAGATTAGAAGTCTCCCTGAGGTTACTCAACTCTTATTTTGGGCTGCGCGAACGATGCTAACCTCATTTCTAGGGCGTCATCGTTGCCAAAGAGACTACATCGAAACAGCTATGAATGAAAGAAAATGCCATGACAGTTTGAAGCCAAACTTCTTTCCTCTTGTATGTTCTCAACTGGCACAAGCCATTCCACTCGTGATAAATCGTACGACAACATCACATATCAGTGCCAAAATGCGGCTGTCCTCTGACGAGACACAGATTTGAAATGCAGGGAGGAGAGGAGCCTGCTCCTCATGTCTGGCAGTGCATGAGGCGGAGTGGGAGTTGAAGGGGGGGTGAGGGAGAAACAAGCCAGGCTACAGTTGCCCTGCCTCCAGCTGCCCAGTTGGTCTTTACAATAAAGGCAAACAGCTGAGACACACACCCATTTCCATCCCAAACCTGTCTTGCAAACACCATTGGAAAAAGCAGAACAGGAACTAGCACCAAGAAGCTTTGCACATCTGTCCACAGGGTGCTTCACGACAACAGCAGACACCGTTATCTATTCACAGCCAATGGGAAGGTGTTGGCTTGCCCCATCCCATCTTGCGTTAAGTCTCACAAAGCTCAGGCGGCTGAAAGCTTTGTGGAAGGAATTAACTTCGTCTCTTTGCAGTTCTGGAGTTTGAACTCGGGGCCTTGTTTGCTCTACCCATTTAGATATGTCCTCATCCATTTCTGCTGTGGTTATTTTGGTTCGGCAAGGGGACAGAAACTTCTCTAGCTCTCACTTGGCTTGAGCCACAGCTCTACTTCCAGCTTTTTTGCCAGTTAACTGCAGGTAAGAGTCTCATAAAGGTTTTCTTGCCTGGGCTGGTTTCGAATCATGGTTCTCAGATCTCAGCCTTCTGAGTAGCTAGGAATGTAGGCAAGAACTACTGGAACCTGGCTGTCATTTTGGGTAGTCTTGATTTTGGCCTGGGCTTGTCCTGGACTATAATCAATCCTATTCATACTTCCCATGGTATCTGGGATGACGGGTGTACATCACTGTGCCCCGTCTTTCGTTAGAGGTAGGGTTTTGTGAAGAGTTTGCCCAGGTCAGCCTGGAAACAATCCAATCTGAGCCTCCTACACAGCTGGGATGACGGCTATGTACCCTGACCTGATTGAGATGGTGTCTCAAGTTTTTACCTGGGCAGGCTTCAAATCGCAATCCTTGCAATCTCTTGCCTTTCTAATAGCTAGGATTAAAAGTGTGGGTCATGGTATATAACCAAAAGTTATTAAAAAGTTACAGAGCTGGGCAGTGGTTCACGCCTATAATCCTAGCTACTCAGGCTGAGATCTGAGGATTACAGTTCAAAGCCAGCCCAGGCACTCAAGTATGTGGGACTCTTATCTCCAATTAACCATTAGAAAATAGGAAGTGGCACTGTGGCTCCAAGGGTAGAGCAATAGCCTTGAGCTGAAGGGCTCAGGGACCGCACCGAGGCCCCACAGTTCAAGCTCCATGACTGACAAGGAAAAAAAAAAAAAAAACCACAATATTATTACTATATGCTGGGCTGGAAAAATATGATCAACTTCTCAAAAGACTAAATTTCCTCAAAGACTGGTTATTAACACAGCCAGACTAGGCTATCGCTTTTCAAAGATTATTTCTAGTTCATTTTCTAGTCACTGGGGGCCCTTTGCATGTATTTGTGTGCTGGTACTAGGGCTAGAACTCAGAGCCCAGGTACTACTCACTCAAGGCGAGCAGTCTACTACTTTGAGCCACACCACTTCCAGATTTTTGGTGGTTCAGAGATCGAGTCTGAAAGGATTTTTCTGCCTGGGTTGACTTCAAACCACAATCCTCACATCTCAGTCTCCAGACTAGCTAGAATTAGGTGTGGGCAGGTACTGTCTGGCCAATTGTTAATTCATATTGAATGAGATAACCAAGCATCATAAAATAATGAACATGTGCTTAACTGTACTTCAAAAATTCAGTTATGCAAATGCCAAAAATTATTCATTAAATATAAAAGGTTTACAGCCACTTAAGGACTGAACTTAGCCTACATCATCTCTAAAGCATACAAAAATTCTCTGTAGTTTTGATTAAATGCAAAAGCAATTTTGTACTTTTCAGTTCTATTGAGAAAATTCTGTGCATGCAGGGCTTCATTACTGGAGAGACTATTTCAATTGAAAATCCCTTAAAGCCAAGTATTTAAAATGACATATTTCAAAACATTCAAGTTTATACTTACTTTGATGCCAGTACTGGGGCTTGAAACCAAGGCCTTTCGCATTTATTTGCTCAAGGCTGGTGCTCTACCACTGGAGCCATAGCTACACTTTTGGGTTTTAAAAATGTTTAAAAAAAAAAATTAAGTCTCTTGGATCTGTCTGCCTGGGATGCCTTTAAACTTCGATCCTCAAAGTTCAGCCTCCGTAAAAAGATACCAGTGCCTGGCTATGGATCTGTCTCTCTGGCTAGACGGGAATCTTCGTATCCAGGAAAACATTAGCCAGGGCAAGCACATGGGTGCATATACTACATACTCCTGTACTTGGAAACCACAAGATATGGCAGGGGCTGAGGATAAGGAGGTGGTGGGTTGAGTCAGCCTTCCAGTCCTCCCTGTGCACAGGAATGATGCCTAGGGCTCCCACATCCTGGGGCCTATCACAAAATATCTTTGCAGATTAACACGTCTTTAAGTCTTCTGGGTATTGCAATGGGGGCCTAGAAACAGTTACTTAGAATGAGGCAGGAATTCAAGGTCAGCCTGGGGCTCTTGGTGAAATTAAAAATATTGGAGAGGTGGCCCAAGTGGTAGTGTACCACTGAGCAACAAAAGCCAAGTGAAAGCCTGAGGCCTAGAGTTTTAAGACCTAATACCAGCCACACAAACATTGGGAGAAAAAAAAAAAAAAAAAGAGCGTAAAAAGCACACATGCGCGCGCGCACACACACAATGTCTTTGTAGAGAGAATATAATTTAAATGTCTAAATGTTGATTAACCCAACATGTTTTGTGTCTAAACACGCCCTTGTTTGGCATATATTCATCATCACTTAAGCTTATTCTACAAACATGCCTAGTAGCTATTTTTACAAAAGTGATCATTTCAATTTAAAGAATTGTTTGGGAAAACAGTCAAGATTAGATCACAATGGAAACACATTTTTAGAACAATGTGAATCTTTTACTTGCTGTGAATTACAAAAAAAAAACAAAAACCAAAATCCAACTGCTGGTGCGATGCTGTTGGTTTATATATGAAATTCTACTACTCAGGAAGCTGAGATCTAATGATCACAGTTTGAAGCCAACCCAGGCAGGCAAGTGTGGGAGACTCTCTCTACAGTAAACTACCAAAAACGCACAAATGGAGCTGTGGGCCAAGTGGCAGAGCACTAGCTTTGAGTAAAAGCAGCTCAGGGACTGTGCTTCGGCAGAGATCAAGCTCTAACAAACAGTCCCTGAGAGGGAGGGGGTCCTAAAAAAGCAAAGACTTCTTTCACAGGGATGGAATAACAGATGCCTGTGTATTAAGATAGCACACCCATAGTTCTAGGAAGAGTCCTCTTCACCTTTGCTGGGTGACATGGCTCAAGCCTAACGCCAGCTTACTCCTGAGGTGTGCAGAAGTGAGAAGTTTGCAGCTGTAGGCCAGTCTGTAAAACTTAACTAATAAGATACATGTGGTGGTGCATGTGAATCTGTCACCCCAGCTATTGGGAAGCTGTCAGACAGGACTGTGTTCTCATGGCTGGCCCCAGACAAAAACATGAGGTCCTATCTGAAAACTAAAGTCAAAAAAGGGGTACAGGTGAGACAAGTTTAAGGTGCCAAGTTCAAATGCCTGCATTGCAAAAAAAATTTTGAGAGAATGAAAACAAAAGGCATTAAGTGCGTAACAGTCTAAGACAGCTTAAGATAACCTTGGGTTCTGCTGGAACACAGTATGTGTATGCAAGGGTCCTGGGGCTTGAACTTAGGGCCTGGGCACTGTCCCTGAGCTTTATGCTTAATTAAGGCTAGTGTTCTACCACTTCAGCCACAGCTCCACTTCTGACTTAGAGGGTAAGAGCCTTATGGACTTTCATGCCTCCGCTGGCTCTGAACCCCAATTCTTAGATCTCAGCTTCCCAGGTAGGTAGGATGGCAGGCATGAGTCACTGGAGCCCAGCTTTGGGGCACATTTGTCATGACTATTAGGAACTCTAGGTAGGAGCTTTGTGCAATGCGACCCAGGCAAGTGTGAGAGACACCAAAAGAGGGCAGCCTGCAGTGCTGCCTCTGAGACAAGCTAATCCATCCAGTGCAGACACCACAAGCTTCCAATTGGCTACAGTTAATGCAAAAGTGATTGCTTTTCTTACATAAGAATAACCTTCCTCTCCTGTATGCAATAAATATTGGAGGAATTATTTACTCTATAATCGAGGGCCATGATTGAAAAATAAGCAAAGACGAAGTGTAGCTCATGGTTTCCAGCATTGGAAATAGGGGAAAAATTATATTCATTGCATGTAGTCAAACCCAGTCCAACACTAGGACTAAAGCCACACATATATATTTTACACATAAATCTCCCTATTGCACTCAAGAGACGGAAGCTATCAAACATTTACCATCTCTTAATACACAAGGAGTGCTAAATTGGACTGGTTAGTGAACATCAGTCAGGAATAAGTGCTGAGGGGACTGTGGAAATTCTAAGTGATGGAGACGGCTCAGGTAATGCTTGCCAGAGGCGTAAGTAGCACCTTTTTCCCCACGGGCAATTATGGAGCTGCTTTCTGGAAATAAAGGAATACAGTGGCACAATGCAGTGAAAGGCTACCAGTTCAGTCAGGGTTCATGGGCAAAGCTTTCAAGCTTTCAAGTTCTGTGGCTCGGGCTGAGGCGAAGCAAGAAAACAAGTACAATGCAAACATATTTTGTATTTGAGAGGAAGAGCGCCAGATGTTGGCGACTCTACATTTTGTCACCCGAGCTACTCAGGAGGCTGAGATCTGAGGATCAAGGTTTAAAGCAAGCTGGGGCTGGAAAGCTCAGAAGATAATTCCCTTCAATTAACCACCAAAAAGCTGGCAGTGGAGCTGTGACTTTTAGTAGGGAGAGAGCCGTGAGGGAAAAAGCTCAGGGAGGGAGTAGAGGTCCTCAGTTCAAGCCCTAGTCTTCAAACCGACCCCGACTCCCCCCCACCCCCATGAAACAAGACAGAAAAAACTCCAGTTATTTGCCAGGCCTGGGGCTTGCACTCAGGGATAGACACGGTCTCTGAGCTTTTCCTCAAGGCTAACACTCTACGGACCTTGAGCCATAATGAAACTTCTGGCTTTTTCTGTGTATATGGAATTGAGGTATTGAACCCAGGGCTTCATGCATACTAGGTAAGCACTCTACCACTAAGCCATATACCCAGTCTTATGCTTTTTTGCCAGGGCTTGAACTCAGGGCCTACCACTTGAGCCACGGCCATCAATTTGAGCTTTTTCTATTTGGTACCAAGCAACTGAACCCCAGGGCTTGCTGCATGCTAGACAAGCACTCTACCATTAGGGCAGACTCCCAGCCCTCCAGCTTTTGTACAGGAAATCTTCTAATAGGCCAAGACTTATACAATATTAACATGAACTCTGCAATGAGCTATTATGACAAACTATAGTCTGCACAGTATTTTTAAGAATCATTAATAAGGAAAGGATACTTTTAAGTGTTAGCATTTACAGAAAAAGTGAATGGCACTAAAAGATCAAACTGGTCAAGAGAAAACTTTTTTTTTTTGGCCAGTCCTGGGGTTTGAACTCAGGGTCTGAGCACTGTCCTTGGGCTTTCCTCAAGGCTAGAGCTCTACCATTTGACCCACAGCATCATTTCCAGCTTTTTCTACGTATGTAGTACCGAGGAATCGAACCTGGGTCTTTGTGCATGCTAGGCAAGCACTCTACTATTAGGCCAAACTCCCAGTCCGAGAAAACTTTTAATAAAGATAACCCTAGCAAAGATTTCAACAGAAGTAAAGATTTACTCCCATTGTTTGGCATTTGGAACATAGTTGGACCCAACAATTTCTGAGGTTTGTTTTGGTGCTTAGGTCCCCTTCCTTTCCTTTGCTTTTTTTGTTTTTTTGTTGTTTAAGGCTGGAGTTCTACCACTTGAAATATACCTCTACTTCTACCTTTTTTGCTGCTTAGAGATTAGAGAATTGGACTCTTCTGCCTAGGCTGGTATTGAACCTCATTCCTCAAATCTCAGCCTGCTGGGTAGCTCGGGTTACAGGTGTGATACACAGGCACTTAGTCCAACCATTTTTGAATGCGAAGAGTTATTTCTAGATATGCACTTTTAAAGAAAAAGATGAATGTTTACGATTCAGAGAAGAAAGCCAACCAAACAAAACCCCTCAAGAACAAAAGGTTTTGCTCTACAGTGATTTGAAGAACTCAAGTGTAGACATTAAAAAAAAAAAATCCTCTTACTTAATCCAGGTCATCAGCTCCACTGTATCTGGGTCATAGAATTCTCTCAACTCAGAGAGCTCATCCATCACTCCTGGCCAGAACTGGAATTAAAAACAAAATAGAACAAAAAACAAATCCACCCATCCCATGGAAAGCAAGAAGACTGAGTGGAAGAAAGCAAAGCTGGCTGTCTCTTGTGTGAGCTGCAGATACACTGGTTAGAACTCAGAACCCACTCCGTGTGTATGTGTGTGTGCAATGAGGCTTGAACTTGAGACCTGGGAACTCCAGGTCTCTTAGCTTTTTCAATCCAAGACACTTTACCACTTGAAACATAGTTCCACTTCCAGCTTTTTGATGGGTTACTTGGAGGTTAAGAGTCTCAGGGATTTTCTTGCCTGGGCTGGCTTCTAAATGTAATGCCCCAATCTTATGAAATGTACGTTTTTAAAACCACCACTGGTGGTTCACAGATTCTCTCAACCCAAATCAGTTACGCAAGCAGAGCTTGTGTCATTGCTCAATTTTGTTAATCTTTTTCATTTGTTGGGATTCTCTTAAGGACAGAGATCAAGTCTGACATTATGAACTAGGTCTGAAAGGCATCATTGTAACTGCTAGGTAAATTCATACCACTGACAAGTAAGGTAAGCTACAACACAGAAAAAATGGACTGAATTTCAGGGTGAGTTCAATGGATAATGGTATCTTATTTTCTCCAGTTTGGATTTTTGCCAGTCTTGGCTTGAATTCAGAACCTAGACACTATCTGAGCTTTTGTGCTTAAGGCTAAAGCTCTACCACCTGAGCCACAGCTCCACTTCTGGCTTATTTTTTAATAGTTTATTGAAGAATCTTCTACCCAGAACCATGATCTTAGTCTCAGTAGGTTAGGATTACAGGTGTCTCTGGTACCTGGCTTCTCTATGATTTTAGACTGTGCTTAACTATGAGACGATGAAGTATCCAGATGGCTCTAATACTTAACCACCGCCAAGCTGGAAGCAGACCTGTGGCTCAACTGGATATAGGAGCCTTTTGGTAGTAAGATTAGATAATGGTGACCAATGCTGTCTTTTCTCGAAAAGGGAATTCTCATTCATCAACTTGTAAATATCTAATGTATGTTTTCCAGTCAAGTCTTTGGTTCACAGAATCTCCCATGAAAATAGGACACAAACATCCTTTTGGATGTGGCCCACGCTCCACATGTAAGTTGCTTCCCAAGTCAAAACATCTACATCATTGTCCGAGTTCCACTTGTTAGGACTCAAAAAAAAAAAAAAATCAAACTTGAAGGAAAATATAGGTTTCATACATATTTATATTTTAATTTTTTGGCTAATCCTGGGACTTGAACTCAGGGCTTGGGAGCTGTCCCTGAGCCTCTTTGTGCTTAGGTTAGTGCTCTACCCCTTGAGCCACAGCAACAGGTCTAGCTTTTTCTGAGCCACCAGCACTGGCAAATAATTGAGAGGCCAAGAGTTCAAGTGGATAAAGCAATCTGGGCTCCCTCTCCCGGTGATAATTTAAGGCCTTGAAGTTAGGAAGAACCCCAACACAGTCAAGCTACCCAGTGATCCTTGTTTCTGATAAGGGAACATAGAAATGAGGCAAAAATGTCTCAGTTGGGAAGATGAAAAACTTTTCTTCCTAAAGTAAACAGGGCTGGAATGTGGTTCAAGTGCAACCCAGTAACTGGTTCGATCCCAGTAACAAAAAAAAGTGAAAAACAGGTTAAGTAGTGAACACAAGTTTTTTGAGACAAGATCTCACTGTACAACCCAGGATGGTCTTGAATTTAGGATTCTTTTGCCTCAGTTTCCAAACTGCTGGGATTATAGGTGTATATATTACCACACTTAGCCCTCAAAGCTTACTTTGCCAGACCTGGACCTTGAACTCAGGGCCCGAGCATTGTCCTTGGGCTTTCTCAAGGCTACAGTTCTATCACTTGAGCCACAGCACCACTTGACTTTTTTCTATGTAGTACCAAGGAACTGAACCCACATCTTCATGCATGCCAGGCAAGTACTCAACCACTAGGCCCCTGGCACCTCACCCTCTTTTCTTGTGCCATTACCAGTGCTGTCCCTAAGCTTTTTCACTCTAGGCTGGTGTTTTACCACGTAATCTCCTGAGTAGCTAAGACGACTGACTGGCTTGTACCTAGGATAACAGCTCTTTTATATTCTTACTTGATTTAGCTCACTTAACAAAAGACAAACTACTTTATTTCAAAACAGGTTTGACTTTTCATCAGCTGAACTATGATCAAAAAATTACAATGATTCAATGAATATGGTTTTTAATGAATAGTTTTTGCTACCCTATTTTTACTTGTTAAAAAAGATTCAGGAAACATGTAGGTTTTCCTGTCAATGTCAACTGAGAAGGTGTTATGAATTCCACAAGCCCTGCCCCATAAAATGCATCGAATCAGAGCAAGGATTCCACTGGACAGAGGAACCCCCAAGAAATAAAGTCGGGCTTACCTTACAACACAAGTAGAGCAGTGTCAACGCTGGAACTGAGTATCTCATGATGCAGATCTGGATCGAGAGACATGCTTTAGCTTGCAAATATTTTAAGTATGTCTACCTTTGGTTTTGTAAAAACATGCCCCATGCCCCACTCAAGAGTAACAAATTGAAAGGAATCATGACACAGGGTGCTGGTGGCTTGTGCTTGTAATCCTAGCTATTCAGGAGAACGAGATCTGAGATCAAGGTTCTAAGCCAACCCAGGCAACAAAATTTGAGACATATTTCCAATTTACTTCTAAATAGAGCAGAACCTGAAGCCAGGAGTGTGGCCTAGTGGTAGAGTGCCTGCCTAGCATGCACAGAGCCCTGGGTTTGATTCCTCAGTACTACATACACAGAAAAAGCCAGAACTGGTATGTGGCTCAGATGGAGAGTTCTAGCCTTGAGCAAGCCCAAGGACAGTGTCCAGGCCCTGACAGTGTCAAGCTTGGGGGGAGGGGGGAAGGAGCCAGGGAAAGCAGAATCTGGAGCTATGTCTCCAGGCCCTGACATTGTCAAGCTCGGAGGGAGGGGGAAAGGAGGAGGGCAGGGGCCAGGGAAGGTACAATCTGGAGCTATGTCTCCAGTGGTAGAGAATAAGCCTTGAGCAAAAAAGATCAGGGAAAGGGATAGTGTTGGGCTCCAATTTCAAGCTCCAGGACCAGAACAAGGAAGTTATTTAGAAAATAATCACTTAGGAAAATTTAGTATGTTAATGACCTACTTCTAGTTTGTTTTCTTATGTCAGCACTGAGGCTTGAGCTCTGAGTTTGGACATTATCCCTTACCTTTTTTTACTCAAAATTGGTACCCTAGCACTTGAGCCATAGCTCCACTGCTTTTTGCTGGTTGGTAGAGGTAAGAGTCTCATGGACTTTCCTACCCAGGCTGCCTCTGAATTGAGACCCTCAGACCTCAGCTTCCAAGTAGCTAGGATTGCAGGCATGGGCCAGCAGCATACTCCAATTTCAAATCTTAGTATTCATCTCATCAGACTGGCATACTGACATCTAAAATAAAAAAGTAGAGTGCCAATAGGAACTAACAAGTTTAATGGAAAAGGGATAACACTGACCCCTTTTGGGTTATGAAGACGGACGGACTTCAGAAGCCACCCCCATATGTCAGAGCTGCACAAGCCAAACGAGGCAAACACACACATGTGAGAGGTCCAGAGGTATTTCATTCTGCAACAACAGGAAGAGAGAGTCAACATTTCCTCACAGCATGGCCTGGAGCCGACACAGCTTCAGTCATCAGTGGTAGTAAAATTTAATATAAAACTCAGCAGGAAGCTGGGGGCTGTAGCTCACGCCTGTAATCCTAGCTTCTCAGAAGGTGGAGAGGATCACAGTTGGAAGCCAGTCCAGGTAGAAAAATCTGAGACTAAAGCTAGAAGTGGAGCTGAGGCTCAAGTGGCAGAGTGCTATCTGAGTGGAAAAAGCTAAAGGACAGTGCATGCATACGCACACACGCGAAAATACACACACACACAGTCACATCAGTAGTGGTCAGATTAAGAAGTAAATCACAGGAACGGCCAAGAGATAAATACCTCATTGTACTCAGTGCCAAGAATCCGAATAGCACAGTGTGTATTAGGTTGTAAGCTGTGTCCGGCTTCAGGTCAATGGAGTATCTTCCTGTCTTACCCTCAGGCTCTTGGCTTCCAGAATCACTGAACAGAACAGCAGACATATGAAATTAAGAGTATCCCTTTATAATTTAGTTAATTCTCAGTATTTCCCCTAAGATGAAATAAACTAGGGCTGATCAATTTAGGGTTTGTTCATAACCCTAAATGTGTTGCAATATCAACAAATCAGTGATTAGAATTATTAAAAGCTCTCAGCAGATTAAGTACAAATTTAAAGTGATTCAGTTCTTTAAAAGAACAGCAAAAAAAGACAACAGCAAGAAAACTGAATAGGGGGTTGGTGGTTCATGCCCATAATCCTACTCAGAAGGCTGAGATCTGAGCTCCCGGTTTGAAGCCAGCCTAGACAAAGTGAGAATTCTTACCTTCAATTAACTAGCAAAAAGCCAGGATTTTTTTTTTTTAGTACACTGGTCAAAATGATGACTGTATTTTTCATTTTTTTGGTCGCTCATAGAGCTTGAACTCTGGGCCTGAGCACCATCCCTGAGCTCTTCAGCTTAAGGCTGGCACTCTACCACTTGATCCACAGCACCACTTCTGGATAACATTTTAAAACCAAGCAATTATTAAAGCATTTAGCACATACTAACAGTTACGACTCCAACTTTATGGGCCTTAGAACATAAAGCAAAAAAAATTTTTTTGCCAGCCCTGGGGCTTGAACTCAGCCCCAATACTCACTATTTCATAATAAATTAAAAACAAAAAGCCAAAACATCAGGACATTAAAACCTCTAGGAAACAAAACCCCTCAAGACTTCTAAAAAGATAAGAAATCTCCCATTCATCAGCTAAAAGCCAGAACTGAGCTGGGTGTCAGTGGCTCACCATCTGTAATCCTAGCTACTTAAAGAGTCAGAAGGGCCGGGAGTTTGGCCAAGTGGTAGAGTACCTGATTAGCAAGCACGAAGACCGGGGTTGGATCAAGGTTCAAAGCCAGCCTGGGCACAAAAAGGATTTGAGATTTATCTCCAATTAACCTCTAGAAAATGGGAAGTGGGGCTTGGCACAGGGGTAGGGTGGTAGCCTTGACCTGAAGTGTTCAGGGACAGCGTCTAGGCCGAGTTCAAGCCCCACCACCCACCCGAAAAAACGTGCCAGCAGCTGTGGCTCAGGTGGTGGAGCACCAACCTGGAGTAAACAAGCTAAGGGGACAGAGCCTGGGGCCTTGTCTTCTAACTCCAATACTAACACAAGAGAAAGTATAACATGTCCTCAAGTCTCCACACCTGAGTTTATGGAAGGCCACGACAGAGGCAGCGATCACCGTGATGGAGAGCACGAAGATGTAGGCGTAGAGGAGCAGGGTAGCTGACAGCCTTGAGAACGTGCTGAAGGGCAGCAGGCCGAAGGCTTCTTCACACAGATAGAGATTGGCATCAAAATCCCTGGGCAACAGAGAGCAAAGGAGCAAATGTGACACAAGGAAATGACATTTGCTTCATCAAAAAGCAGCCAGCAAGCCGGGCACCAGCAGCTCACTGCTGTACTCCTAGCTATTCAAAAGCCTGAGATCTGAGCATAGAGGTTTGAAACCTGCCCTTGTGGGAAAAATCCATGGTGACCATCTCCAACGAACCACAAAAGCCAGAAGTGGAGCTGAGGCTCAAGGGGTAGTATGCTTGCCTTGAGCACAAAAGCCCAGGTACAGCTGCAAGGCCCAGAAGTCAGTCCCAGGCTTAGCATGCACATGTATACAGATGTACAGATGTGCACGCATGCACACTCACATACAAACACACTAACACACAGAACAAAAAATGTAGATTTTTCAATTCAGTCATACCTTGTTGCTCCAAACCCAAATTTTGCCTTTAGAAATTTAAATATGTGTTCATCTGACTTCAGGTTAAGAATTTTCTGTTGAAGGGAGAGAACGTGGAAAACTGCTGTTAGTACTGATGGCTTCCTGGGACATACGTGAGCTGGGTACTGTCAGCTAAAAATCTGTAATCCTACTTATTCAGGAGGTCAATTCTGATATTCATGGTTCAAAGCCAGCTCACGCAGAAAAGTTTACAAATGCTTATCTATAATTAACCACCAAAAGGCTAGAAGTTGGGTTGTGGGTCAAGTGGTAGAGTGCTAGCCTTGAGTCAAAGAGCTAAGGGACAGTGTGTAGGTGCCTAATTCAAGGCTCAGTGCTAGCACAAAAAAAGGAATAGAAATAGACTGAATTTAATCCAAGCACTTTACATGTATAAAAATATCACAATGAAATCCCACCATACAATTAAGTTATATTAAGAAAAAACTAAAACGAATGTTTAAAACCAACAATATCATCCTCTTTATACCAGAAGGTAAAAACCTGAGGCTAATCAGCTTTAAAAAATAAGAATTTAGGGCCGGGAGTTTGGCCTAGTGGCAGAGTGCTTGCCTAGCATGCACAAAGACCGGGGTTCAATTCCTAGGTACCACATACATAGAAAAAAGCCAGAAGTGGTGCTGAGGCTCAAGTGGTAGAGCTCTAGCCTTGAGAAAGTCCAAGGACAGTGCTCAGGCCCTGAGCTCAAGCCCAGGACTGGCAAAAAACAAAAAAACCCCCAAGAATTTAATTACTTGAATTAAGCATTACAAAAACTCTCCAGTGCCAAGTGTAATGAAAAATACATTAAATATGTCACTATCAACTTACCTTAATAACATGGTTGAGAAAAAGTGTCAAACAGAAAACCATAAGCAAATGCAGCAGAAGTTTCCTGATCCTAGTAAGAAAAGTCCCAGTTTTTAGGTTTTTCTAGAAATTAAAAGAAAGTTTTACTATAACTTCATAAACAGGAAGAGATTGCATTATAACTTCATAAAACAGGAAGATGAGATTACATAAGGATTTACATTATATCAGGATATGTAATATCCCAGCCATCTGAGAGGGCCTTGAACACCCCAAGAATAGTCACCAGCACTCAGTGAACAGAGCTACGAGTCCTTTTCATAGCAGTGCAGAGCCTGCTACCTTCAGGCTGAGAGCAGCCCTGACCTTCCGTGGGGCTGAGCTTTTAAAGGTGAACACCACACACAAGTGGTAGTCACCTTATGATGCCCACAGTCAACCACAGGATGAAACCACACGCAGGTGGTCGAGCAGGCTAAGCATGTTTACAAAAACAAAGAAGTGGTGCTTCAGCTCAAGTGGTAGAGCACTAGCTTTAAGAAAGAGCAAGGACAGTGCACAGGCCCCTAGTTCGAACTCTAGGAATGCCCCCTACCAACCCCCACCCCCCCAAAAAAAATTGGCAGCTAAGCTTGCCTGTTTGGTAGTCAAATAGGCTAGGGGCTGGGAGTTTGGCCTGGTGGTAGTGCGCTTATGTAGCATGCACGAAGACTCAGGTTGGATTCCTCAGGACCACATACACAGAACAAGCTTGAAATGGTGCTGCTGTGGCTCAAGTGGTAGAACTCTAGACGTGAGAAAGCCCAAGGACAGTGCTCAAGCCCCGAGTTCAAGCTCCAGGGATTAAAAAGCTAGCTCAAAGCTACAGTGACTCAAAGCTTCCACAAAAATGAAGACGCGTGCCGACTGTCATTCTGTTTCTTCCTATTTTTCCTTAACTCTGTCCTGCCTCATTTTTCAAAAGTGACTCTGGTTACTGTTAGGTCCCAGAATTCTTCAGGCAGAAATGCCATGAGCTCGTACTCCTTCTGGAACAGAGGCTGTTTGGTTGTTTACTGGATTTCAGCAGACACACCTAGAAACTACCAGGCACACGATTTTTCAGGTGGGGAAAAGTAGGCCCGTGACAACTGGTAAAGCTTCATTTCCCCCACGTGCGTGTTTTGATTTGCTTGTTGCACAAGTTGTTTTCCTAACATACGAGGAATTAAAAATTCTTTGGTCTTCTAATGTCTTTGCCTTCAGGCGAAGTATTTAGAGGCATTTGTTCTTCCACCTGTAAGTCCTCATTTAAGCAAGCAGGCTTTTGGGGAGTTCTAGAAGCAAGGTCACGACTAAAACATCCAAAGGCTTTCCCTCTCCTTTTCCTGTCAGTAGCCTGTTTCCCCTTTCCTCCAGGGAATCATTTCTTTTGTGGCCTGGGCAGTGTATAATGGCCACCTTTCCGGGGAGCCAGACTGTATTCGACATTCCCAAGATCTCTTCCACATTGTTTTCTTGCCCCTTTAAAAAACCTCAGGGACATGAGCTATGGCGAAAGTGTATCTGCTATCCATAAAGAAGTTTAGGTTTTCCTTCTGCCTACCTTGCATCTTTAGGACAATCAGTTCTTCTTTCTGGGCAGAGGTGCCTCTACTAAGGTCCTGGAATCAGTCTAAGGGACCCAACTCCTGAGCCAGCACCCCTTTAGCCATCCCCCTTTGCTCAGAGATGGAAAGCTGGAAAGGCTTTTGCAAAGTGGGAAGGGCCAAGGCTGGTGCCAATATTGGGGCTGCTTTAATGAGCCAAAGGTCCTGTTGCTCCTCTGGAGGAGTACCTCCGGCTGAGGTGGAACACAAAAGCTTGCAACTGCAGCGAATCCTAGTTGAAGGGGGAGGCATCTTGAGAATGGCTTCAAATTCTTTTGGACAAGTTTCACTGGCCCTCCTTTCAACTCATAGCCCAGATAAGTAGCCTGGTATACAAAGTTGTGTTTTTTTTTTTAGCCCATACACCTTGTTCCTCAAATGCTCAAAGTTTTTGAGCAAGTCTCACACAGCCTCATCACAAACCTCCTTGCTAGAGACTGCCTGGTCTTGACTTGGGGCTTCAGAGTTGGAGAGTTCCTATAAGAAGCCTTGTCTAGGTTAGCTGGCCGGAGAAGCCCACCTTCTGGGTCTCTCCATTTGAAGGTAAAGCTGAGCTGACTGGCTTTTACCAAGGGCAGATTGCACAGAGGTTTGTCTCCGGGAAGGCGATTGTGGCATGCAGCGTTGAAGCCACCTGACGGCTCTGATCCCATTCCTTGGAGGTAGTAAAGATGATCTGTAAACGCTGCCAACAGTCACAAGTGGGTTACTGAGTGAAGAAAATACATTCGAGGAGCTAAAGCCTGGGGTTTTTCAGAAAAAGGAGGTACATCATCCCTGAGGTTCCCGTGTTTCTGAAGAGCTGGGGGATCTGGTTCCAGGGACCAGGCTCCCCCAAGATGAACCTTGGAACTGCGTAGAGAAGGGAAGATTAAAGAAACCCTGGGATGGCCAGTTTACATTCAAGACCAAAGCCCAGAGATGGCCCGAGAGCACCGGCTCTACCCCCGAAATCAGAAAAACATTCAAGCATTAATTCCACCGGGCGCACAGAAGGATGTCAATTGGTCCATGTTGTGTTGGTGAATGGAAACAGCTGCGCACAGACAAGGAACAAACAAACAAGTGGCCACACAGACAAACCTCAGGTGGGCCTCAAACCCACCGAAGTCAGCACTTACCTGTCCCAACCCAGTTCTGGTTCAGTTCAGGTTTTTTTTTTTTTCTTGCCAATCTGGGCCTTGGGCTTTCTCAAGGCTAGAACTCTACCACTTGAGCCCCAGCACCGCTTCTTTTTTTCTATGTATGTGGTACCAAGGAATGGAAGCTGGGTCTTCGTGCATGCTAGGCAAGCACTCTACCACTAGGCCAAACTCCCGGCCCTCGGGTTCCTTTTCTACATGGAATACAAGATGCTTGCCAGTGTCAGCCAGTACACCAAACGCTCACCTCTAGAGGATTTTAGACTCCTGCTTAATGTTGACCACAGGAAATATCTGGCCGAGAAAAGCTACTGCCCTTCTCCAGGGCTGAGAGGAATTTCTTAGTGGCCGCCCCCTTTGAAAGGTTGGGGCTCACCCATCTTGGGCTTCCCAAAATCAAGGCTGGAGGCTGGGATCTTGCTGGGGGCAGCCATATGTAATATCCCAGTCATCTTGGGGGGCCCCCCAACTCTCCAGTGATGAGTCAGGAGCATTCGGTGAAGCGAGCTAGGAGTCAGTTTAATAGCACTGCAGCAGCTACTTCTACCTTCAGACTGAGAGCAGCCTGGACCCCCCCCCCGTGGGGCTGAGCTTTTTAAAGGTAAACACCCCAGGCACAGGTGATAGTCACCTGATGATGTCACATGATACCCATAGTCAAGAACCACAAGGATGAAAACACACGCAGGTATCCTAACCACTTGCAGGTGGTGGCGCAGGATAAGCATTTTTACAAAAACAAAAATAATTTGGCAGCTAGGTTATTACAGGATATACACGCCATATTAATATTTCTATTTTTGTATTCAATCATTCCCTTAAAAGAAGCCTTCCTAAGTTAAGGAAATTTGTTTTGTTTTGGTGTGTGTGTGTATACCAATTCTGAGACTTGAACTCAGGGCCTGGGCACTGTCCCTTAGTTTTAGCACTCAAGGTTGGTTCTCTACCACTTAAACCACACCTCCACTTCTGGCTTTTTTGGTGGGTAAATGGAAAGTCATGGACCGAGCTGACTTTATCTTAATCTGTGGGTCTCAGCCTTCTGAGAAGCTAGGATTACAACATGAGCCTCCAGAGCTAGGCCAGACATGATTTTATAAGACTTTAGGAAACTGTCCTTATTTATTATTATGGTAATATCTCAGTCATTTGGGGAGGATCTGAACCCCTCAGCAATAGAGTCACCAGCACACAGTGAACCGAACTAGACGTCATTTTAATAGCAGCACCGTGGCTACTCTTCATTTTCAGGCTCACAGAGAGCAGTCCCGAGTTTCAGTGGGGTTGAGCATTAAAACGTAAACACCACACGCAGGAAGGCATAGCTACACACTGGTGGCTGTCACCAAATGACGTCACCCTATGATGCCCTCAGAGAATAACCACAGGGTGAAACCACATGCAGGTTGCCCTAACCAATCGCAGGTGGAGCAGGTTAAGTATTTTTACAAAAACAGAATTTGGTGGCTAAGCTATTGCATTATCATTGTTATTGTTATTATTATATTTTTTGCCAGTCCTGGGCTTGAACTCAGGGCCTGAGCACTGTCCTTGGGCTTTTTCAAGGCCAGAGCTCTACCATTTGAGCCACAGCACCATTTCCAGCTTTTTTCCTATGCATGTGGTACCAAGGAATTGAACCTGAGTCTTTGTGCATGTTAGGCAAGCACTGTACCACTAGGCCAAACTCCTAGGCCCTTATTACTATTACTTATAGTTCTGGGGATTGGACTCTGGGCTTCCTACCATTTGAGTCACACTTGCCTCCCATTTTGCTTTCATTTGGTTTTGTATTTCTACCCGGCGGGCCTTAAACCAATCTTCTCTTAATTTGCCTTCAGAGTAGCTGGGATTCCAGGCATATATGACAACCCCTGGTTGGAAAATGTCTCATATATCTAAAGCTGTTTGGATACTACACACTCTATAAGAGAGTTAGTGTGTGTGGTGTGTGTGTGTGTGTGTGTGTGTGTACTCACTGATCCTGGAGCTTGAACTCAGGGCGTGGGCACTCGCTGTCCCTGAGCTTCTTTAGCTCAACTCTAACTCTCTACCACTGGTATCAGGCTAAGATGTTCTACTTTAATTCAGTTAGAAAATAATAGAGGAAGGGGCCGGGAGTTTGGCCTAATGGTTAAAGTGCTTGCCTAGCATGCATGAAGACCCGGGTTCAATTCCTCAGTACCACATATAAAAAAAAAAAAGCTGGAATTGGTGCTGAGGCTCAAGTGGTAGAGCTCTAGCCTAGAGACTTGAGAAAGTCCAAGGACAGTGCTCAGGCCCTGAGCTCAAGCCCAGGACTGGCCAAAAAAAAAGAAAATAATAGAGGAAGGAAAGACAGAGAAAAGACATCGTAAGTATAATTAAGCAACAAAATGGTGTTCACCAAATGGAAGAACCAAGGACATGTTTTTATCAGCGGCCAGCTCTTTTATTTCAATGTGAAATCCATGACATTTAACTAAGCATCTGTGGCTAATCCCTAAATTGAATTCAGGCTTTAATCCTATGAGAAGCAGTAATGCCAATATGAAGTGAACATGCAGGATTCTAGACAGTCAGAGGCTAAGGTCTGAGGATGTAGATTTGAAAGCAAGACCAAGCAGATGAGACTCTGACCTCTGATGAACAACAAAGCCAGACACAGATGTGTGGCTTAAGTGGTAGACTACCAGCCTTGAAGAAAAAAGCTAAGAGACAGTGTGTGCAAGGTGAGTTCAAGCCTCAGGACTAGCACAAACCAAACCAAACCAAACCCAAAGGACCCCCCCCCAAAAAAATAGCAAATTATGTTACTTGTGCTTCTAACTGGTGACTAGGTGAAAAATGTTTCACTTGGGGGCAAGGGGGATGGTCGGAGAAAAGTAATGAATCATACAATAAAGAAGCCTTAACTGGATTTAGGACAAAAATATCCACCCAGGTCCTACCTGAAATTTTCTTGCAATTAATACTGAGAGGTTGAAACTGATAAGCAAGGATCCCAGAATCATGGAGTTAAAAAACTGAAGGACGCAGACAAGGAGTAAGCCTGCTATTTGGATCCCATACAGCCAGGTCACCTGTAAGAGCGAAGATTGGATGGTCAAGCACATTTGTATGGGGAGACCTGCATGTGGCTACCCCTCAATCCCTGGCGGGGAACACCTCAAGTTATACATGACGTTAACAACACACTTAGCTTCAAAAACACCGAAATTTAATCCTGTCTCTAATCCTAGCTACTCAGAAGGCTGAGATCTGAGCACTGTGGTTTATCTCCAACTAAACAAGGAAAAAGCCAGAAGTGGAGCTGTGGCTCAAATGGTAGAACACCAGTGTTGAGTAAAAAAAGCTCAGAGTGCCCTGACTTTAAGCCCCAGTACTGGCACATATAAAAATTAAAACATTAAAAAATAAAAAAGGGGGGCTGGGAGTTTGGCCTAGTGGTAAGTGTGCTTGCCTAGCATACATTAAAGACTGGGGTTTGATTCCTCAGTACCACATACCTAGAAAACCAGCCTTGGGGGCTTGAATTCAAGGCCTGGATGCTGTCCCTTACCTTTTTTCGGTACTGGATATTGGACCCAGGATATTGCACTTGCCAGACAAGCACTTTGCCACTGAGCTACACCCCAGTCCTCCATGAGTCTTTTTTACTTAGGGCTGGATCTTTACTACTTGAACTGCACCTCCACTTCTGACTTTTTGGTAGTTAATTGGAGATCAGAGTCTCATGGACTTTCCTGCCCTGCTTCCGGTTTTCTGGTGGTTCACTAGAGATGAGTCTCACGGACTTTAGTGCCTGGGTTGGTTTTGAACTGTGATCCCTAGATCGTCGCAGCCTCCTGAGTAGCTAGGATTACAGGTATGAGCCACTGGCATCTGGCAAGAAACTGCTTCTTGTCAGTGCACTGAGCTCTGGAATTGTCTTGTCTTTCTCCATGCTGATTATTCTGTGTCTTTTGCATTTGACATGATTCGAGATAAGTGATTCTAATTTATGAAGAAAGTTAAGACTCAAAAGTTAAATCACTTGCCAGAGTTGAAAGAGCTAGTTATTTTCGGAGCTGAGAGTAGCAACTGGGTTTTATAACTCAGGATCCTTTCATGATAAAAATGTTCATCCTTGAAAAATCTGGTACTTCTAACCATTCACACCCACATTGCTTCAAATGTAAAAGGCGAACGAAGTTCAGAATGGAACTATCACATTAACTAGCTATACTAGTCTTAAATTTTGAGTGTATGGCCAAAATAGTGTGTGTACATGTGACTAGTTTTGGGACCTGAACTCAGGGCCTGCGTACTCTCCCTGTAATCTATCATTTGAGCCACTGCTCCATTTTTGGCTCATGGACTTTCATGCCTGGGTGCCTATGAATAGTGATCCTCAGACCTCAGCCTACCAGACAGCTACAAAAAAAAATAGCACCTTTTATTCTGTATCCTAGTTCTAAAAGAAATATATGTTCATTACTTAAAAACAAAACAAACCACAACCAACAAAACCTGAACTATTTAGAGGAAAAAATATACAGAATATCTATCAAGTAGATATTAATATATTATCTTTCTGTGCTAGTACTGGGGCTTGAACTCAGGTCCTTGTGTTCTTCTTTGGCCTTTTGTGCTCAAGGATGGCATTCTATCACTTGAGCTACAATTCCATGTCTCGCTTTTTTGGGGGTAGTTAATTAGGGATAAGAGTCTCACGGATTTTCCTGCCCAGGCTGGTTTTGAACTGCAACCCAGAGATCTCAGCCTCTCAGTAGGTAAGATGACAGGCACGAATCAGCAGCAGCTAGTTTCACTTGGTGACTTAAAATGCTAACCCACAAGACTGTCTAAAAAGGAAGGAAAGGTAGACGAGGCACACACCTTTACAGCTGGCAGCATATCCAGGGAGTCGAGAGTAAACAGCACTAAAGCTTGCATTAGCATCATAAACTGATTAAATTGCCAGGTCAGACTAAAGAGGAAGGTTGATATGAAGACCACAAGAAGTGTCAGCCTCTGTTAAAGAAAAATAAAAGAACGGAAGAAAAAAAAACCTGGGTATAACTTCCATGTCTCTAGGAATAAAACAGCTCTGCAAACAAGTTTTCTCAAAAGCAGCCCGTATCTCTATGAACCAAAGAGCGAAACTGTGAACGGTTGCTCTGAAAACCCCTGCATCTCTTATTTAAACTCTGAACATTCTCAAGTGACACTCTGCATATAAATATTCACATACGGTATGTGTATTCCACAGGATTCTGGAGGCGATCGCGTACCAAATCACAGCTCAAGAGCAGAGGCTTAAAAATCCTGACAGTTGCACAGAAATTGTGTGTAGGCTTTGCTGTAGCTATTTAAGGGGTAGACTATGCGGGCCACATTTCTTAGCATTACAAAAAAAAATTTAAAAAAAAAAGGGAAAGCAAACATTTTCTTTGCAAAGAAAGAAAAGCTCAGAGAAGGCAAACTTTTAACTCCAGCATGGAATGTAAACTATTCACATGGATTTGGTATACGCACACCACATCTTTCTAAGATTTCTGGCATTTCTGATGCTTAATTGAAGATAAGAGTTTCATGGACTTTCTGCCTGGGTTGACTTCAAACCATGATCCTTGGACCTCAGCCTCCAGAATGGCTAATGCCACCAGTGCCAAGCTCTAGGCTTCTTAAATCAAACTGGGGAACTGAGGAACAAAGTTTCACAGCAACTGGACTCAGGGCTGGGGGTGTGGCTCATGCTGCAAGAATACCTGCTTCACACAGGGTGAAGTTCCTAGTTCAAATCCCAGTAGAAAAAAAAATATATATAAAGGTTGAGGAAACCAGTCATCAGAAACTTACTTCAGAAAGAGCCTGTAAATTTGGCCTTAGGAAATAAGTAATTGCTGCAATCTGAATTGCGAAGAATGGCAGTGCCCAGTTTTCCCTCAGTGGGATGGTGAACTCAACTCTTGTGGTATCTATCCTGCACAGAGAAAACATAAGGGTCCAAGCAAGAGATTTACAGTCACTTCTTCCAACATTTCTTAAGAGTGAAAGATACAATACACACAGACTTAGATTGGTTCTTAATAGTCATCATCACCATTACCACTATAGTTCTGAGCTCCTTCAGGCCATTTGTACTTCCAGTTTTTTGTCCATTAACTGCAATTAAGAGTCTCACACCTTTGCTGGGTGCTAATAGCTCACTCATGGAATGGGTGGCACTGAAGAGGTTAGGATCTGAGATTTGTGATTTGTAGCCAGCCAGAGCAGGAAAGTCTTGAGTGTTTGTTTTTTTTTTCTTCCAGTCCTGGGGCTTGAACTCAGGGCCTGGGCATTGTCCTTGGGCTTTCTCAAAGCTAGTGCTCTAACACTTGAGCCACAGTACCACTTCCGGCTTTTTCTATGTATATGGCATTAAGCAATTGAACCGGGGTATTCATGCATGCTAGGCAAGCAGTCTACCACCAAGTCAAACTCCTGGCCCCAACTTCTTTTTTTTTTTGGTGGAGGGGAGGAGTCGCTGGTCATGAGGCTTGAACTCAGGGCCCGGGTACACTCTTCCTGAGCTTTTTTTTGCCCAAGTCTAGTGCTCTGCTATTTTGAGCTGCAGTTTCACTTCCAGATTTTTAGGTAGCCTGGGCTGGCTCTGAACCCTGATCCTCAGAATTTAGCCTCCTGGGTGGCTATAGAGTTATAAGCCTGAGTCACCAGCTCCCAGCCCCTGAGACTCTGAAAGTGAAGCTGTGGCTTAAATGGTAGAGTTCCTGGGACAATACCCAAGCTCTGAGTTTAAACATTAAAAGCATGGCCACTGTGGCTTATGCCTGTAATTCTAGCTACTCAGGAGGCAGAGATGTAAGGATCAAGGTTCAAAGCCAGTCTGGGCACAAAAGGACCTGAGACTCTTATCTTCAATTAACCTCTAGAAAAGGAGAAGTGGGGCTTGGCTCAAGGGTAGAGTGGTAGCCTTGAGCTAAAGAGCTCAGGGAGAGTGCCCAGGCCGAGTTCAAGCCCTATGACCCATTAAAAAAAAGAAAAGAAAAGAAAAGAAAAAAAGAACTTTGGTTCATAGGGCAAACAGGTAAATAATTGGGATGTCTTACTACACACAGTTCTATTATTGATTTCCCCAATTCAGTGTTTCACTTCCCAGCTGGAAATGTCTAAGTAGGCCTTCTTACCTTACTAAACAAGAAGACTTGAGTAAATCAACCAGGTCCAGAAGGAGAAAATGCACCCCAACAAACAAATATGGGCGTAGAAATCATTCTACACTGAAAATAAAGTAACTTCATATTTAACATGAGGGAAGGAAGAAAGACAGTCGGATGCCAACTCACCTATTTGTGACATACCAGAGGGCTGCTAATAGCCCGGACAGCCAGGTGCCACTAAGGAGCCAGCTGGTGACGTAGAGTGCTGTGACGTAGATTGCTTGGAGCCCAAATAAGGTATAAATATAAAAATAGACTGGCTCTAAGTATTTCTGTAAGAGAGAATTTAAAATGTTGGTCAGGAAAGCCCTGGTCTCCTCCACTGCTGGGTAAAAAGTTACCAGGTTGGACACTGGTAACTCATGTCTGTAATCCTTGCTACTCAGGAGGCTGAGATCTGAGGATCTTGGTTAGAAGCCTGTCTAGGCAAGAAAGTATATGTGAATTTTATTTCCAATAAACCACCCAAAAACCAGAGACAGCGATGTAGCTCAAGCTATCATGTACTAGCCTGGAGTGAAAAAACTCAAGGACAACTCCGAGCTTCTGAGTTCAAGCCCCAGTACCAATACTAAAACAAAACAAATGGAAACAAAAAACTCTGTTAGCAGAAATGCAATACAGAAATGAGCTGTTAATTATCAGTAGGATCTTCACCACTTCTTATTATGCAAAAGCCGAGCAGTCAGCCTAGAGAAAGGAAGATCTATCTGCTTTCATTCTTTACTCGAGGCAAACTTACTGCTAACTTTATTCCTGTGAGAAGGCGTCATTAAAATCTGTTAACTTTATATAATTTATATATTTATAACCTTTGAGGGAGGACGCATTACTAAGGTTTGAACCTAGAGCCTCACACTGGCTTGGGCAGTGTTCTACCACTTGAACCACATCTCAAGCCCTAATTTTATTTTATTCATTTATTTACTTACTTATCTTTGCCCACTTGGGATTTTAACGCTGGGCCTGGGCACTGTTCCTAAGCTCTTTTTACTCAAGGCTAGCACTTTACCATTTGAGCCATAGCTCTACTTCTGGCTTTTTCTGTAATTAACTAGAGATTTTTTCTGTAATTAACTCTGATTGGCTTCAAACTGCAATACTCAAGATCTCAGCTTCCTGAGTAGTTAAGGTTACAGGCGTAAGCCAGTGGTGCCTCGAAAGTCCTAATTTTAAGTTAAAAAAGGAAAACAGAGGCGGGGAGTCTGGTCTAATGGTAGAGTGCTTGCCTAGCATGCACGAAGACCCAGCTTCAATTCCTCGGTACCACATACATAGTAAAAGCCGGAAATGGTGCAATGGCTCAAGTGGTAAAGCTCTAACTTTGAGAAAAGCCCAAGGACAGTACTCAGGCCCTGAGTTCAAACCCCAGGACTGGCAAAACAAAACAAAAAACCCAACAACAAAAAGATTATTAGTTTTTATTCCTCACAGAGGAGGACTTCATTTTTTCTTTTTACGTATAGTCATATTTATGGAATTCAGCCATGTTCCTTAAAATTTTTTTTTCTTTTTGGATGTCACTTATTCCCTCTTTTTCTACATTTTTCCCCTCCCACCCCTTTTCTAAAGTTGTAGAGTTCATTTTCAATGTACTGTCTAGTAAGTATCACTGCTGCATTAGTTCCACCCTTTCTCCCTCCACATCTGCGATCCTAATTACCTCCCCCAAACAGATAAACTTACACATAAGACAAGAAGTAAAGAAGTAAAAAATAGTAACAAAGGGAGGGGGAAAAACTACAGAAAGTAAAATAATGGGGCTGGGAATGTGGCTTAGAGGTAGAGTGCTTATCTAGGATGCACAAAGTCCTGGGGTCAGTTCCTCAGCACCACATAAACAGAAAAAGCTGGAAGTGATGCTGTGGCTCAAGTGATACTAGTGCTGGCCTTTAGCAAAAGAAACTCAGGGATAGTGCCTAGGTCCTGAGTTCAAGCCCCAGGACCGGCATCTGCGCGCGCGCGCGCGCGCGTGTGCGCGCGCGCACACACACACACACACACACACACACACACACACACACACAGAAAATAACAAAAACTTTTGTTTCCATTTTTTGGAGTCCATTTCCATAAACATCATTTTATATGATTATATGCACACAGCTATTGAGCCTCTGTAATTCTCTCCTAAGAATATCCTCCTTTGAGGGGAGCTTGGTGTCTCATGCCTGTAATCCGAGCTACTCTGGGAGCTCTGAGCTGAGGATTGCGGTTCAAAGCCAGCCTGGGTACTAAAAAGTCCGTAAGACTCTTATCTCCAATTAATCACCAGAAAACTGGAAGTGGCACTGTTGCTCAATTGGTAGGGTGGTAGCCTTGAGCTGAAGAGCTCAAGGACAATGTCCAGGCCCAGAGTTCAAGTCACACAACCCCCTCCCCACCAAAAAATAATAATATCCTCCTTTGGTCTCACTGTATGAATGTTTATAGAGTCCTGTTTAAGTTATCATGTTCCAAGTGTTATTTTTGTCTCTTACCATCCATTGTATTTACCTGCAGATTTATAGGCACATTTTATTTTTTTGGGGGGATTGGTCACGGGGCTTGAACTCTAGGCCTGAGTATTGTCCCTGAGCTCTTCAGCTCAAGACTAGCGTTCTACCATTTGAGCTGCAGCACCACTTCCGGTTTTCTAGTGGTTAAGTGGATATAAGAGTCATGCCTGGGCTGGCTTTGAACTGAGATCCTCAGATCCCAGGCTTCTGAGTAGCTAGGATTACAGGCATGATCCATCAGAACCCAGCTAGGTACATTTTTATTACTAAAGATGAGGGAAATCATAAAACCTATTTCTTTGGGTCTGGCTTATTTCACTTAATATAATTTTTTCAAGTGTTTCCATTTCCTTATGAATAGGAGAGCATCATTCTAATGGAAGCATAGAATTCCATTGTTGTGTGTGTATATATATATATGTGTATATAATATATATATATATATATATATGTAGGCATATATTTTCTTGATCCATTCATCTACTAAGGGGCCTATGGACTGATTTTATATCTTGACTATGGTAAACAATGCTGCAAGGAACATGGTTGTGCTGGTAGCTTTAGTGTGGTCTGGTTTGTGGTCAATTGGCTAAATGCTCACCAGTGGAATTTCTGGGTCATAGGGAAGCTCTATGTTTTGTCAGCTTTCCAGAGTGAGCTGTACAATAGTGAAGAATCATTGTTCTTAATTTATAAGTTTTTAACCACAGAGATAAACTATGGGGCAAAAAAGATAAAAGAAAGAAGAACAATTACCCGTTTCCAGACGAAAATGTTTATCAGCTTGTGGCTGAAACATTTGTGGCCAAAGGGAGGTGGGGCTGATGAATGGAGAGAGAAAGCATGGGTGAATACAGTCACAATATTTAATGTAGAAATATGAAAATGGAACCATTTTCATGGGGATGGATAGGGTTGAGAGAGATGAGAAAAAAGATGAAAGGGTGATACTCAAGATAGATGCACTGTACTTATAAACTGCTATGATGAATTAAAACTTCACTGCACCAACTACTCAGAGATAAATAAAAAATAAACAAATGTTTACCACCTTCTAGACTGCATAAATTTATTGTGAAGTATGACATCTCTAAAGAAAAAACTGCTAACATACAGTTTCTTATAGAAATCAAGGTTTCTAACACACATGAAAAAACTAGGGTACTGCTGATTTTCTATGAAAAATCTTATAACCTATAAAAGATTAACAAAAAGCACTACTGTATACAAATCAAATCAAAGTTCATGGTACAGGTAGAGAAAACGAATTTCTCTTGTCAGTGGAAGATCAGAATAACCCAGTGGAAGCTTTCCAATCCAAAGAGCAGACTTTGACTTTTGTTTGACATTAACAATTCACTGACACAAACAGCAACATACCTGTATTGGTAGAACTCTGTATAAAATACTGAGAAAAACCTCTTGGTAAATATTCATTCGTTGAAGGAGGTTAATGGTCCTCAGAGATTCAGTTTTGTTATCGTATATTAAGCCACGGAAGCCTAAGAATGATATGCAGAAAATCAGGAAAAAATATTATTTGTAATTCTTTTTGTTGGTCGTGGGGCTTGAACTCTGGGCCTGGGGGTGGTCCCTGAGTTCCTCAGCTCAAGACTAGTGCTCTACCACTTGAGCCACAGCACCACTTCTGGTTTTCTGGTGGTTATTTGGAGAAAAAAAGTCTCATGGACTTTTGTGCCGGGGCTGGCTTTAAACCATGATCCTCAGATCCTCCTGAGTAGCTAGGATTATAGATGTGAGCCCATCAGCGCCCAGCTTGTAATTCATATACTCTTTTCTTTTCTGTGCCAGCACTGGGGCTTCAACTCAGCAACTTACACTCTCATGAGGCCTTTTCTTTCAAGGTTGGTGTTCTGCCATTTGAGCCACAGCTCTAGTTACCCACCAAAAACCTTTTTGCCAGGTAACTGGAGATCAGGAGTTTCTCAGACTATTCATACCTGGGCCACCTTCACACTGCAATCCTCAGATCTCAGCCTGGATCACCAGGCATGAGATACCAGTTCCTTGTAACCATTCTGAATAAGTATTTAAAAAAAAATGAAAGAAAAGTATTTATGGAGTAGAGGTGAGGTTCAAGTGGTAGAGAGCTTGCCTAGCCAGGTACTGCCAAATATATAACCCAGTTCTGGAGACATCAAAAGCAAGAGATAACAAATAAACCTACTGAGCTGGTAGAGCGGTCTCAGAGAAAAGTCTTTCAAGTGACTTGAAAACAGAGGAATGGTTCTCTAAGCCCTGGGTGGTATTATACCCCAAGGAGAAAACAAAGAGATAAAACAGCTTGCCTGGCTTTCAGGCGATCACATGGTGAGCAGCAATGTGATTTTTATTTTTTAAATGCCCGAGCTGGGGCTTGAACTCAAGGCCTGGGTGCTATCCCTTAGCTTTTTCACTCAAGGCTGGTGCTCTACCACTTGTGCCACACTTTCCCTTCTGGCTTTTTAGTGGCTTTTCTTCATGGACTTTCCTGTCTCGGCTGGTTCTGGAGTGTGATTCTCAGACCTCAGCTACCTGATTAGCTAGGATTACAGGAGTGAGTTATCCACACACCTGGCTCTAATACTATCCTTTGAACCTAACGCTACCTGAGTTCATAGGAAAGTCAACGCAAGTTCTGTTAAATGCTGAAATGCTTTAGTGCCACGTATGCGTTGACTAAAATACTGGGAAGAAAGCAGCAGACCCCAAATGCAAGTGTGGGCTACCATTACCTTGTGTGAGGGTTGGCGCCTGAAGCATCTGCTTGTAGTAAGAATAGTACAGTCCACATTCAGTCCTGAATGAGATCTCTCGCTCCACTTCCTGAAATAAAAGGAGAGCTGACCTAGTTTGGTTTAAACACATATTGTCACTGTAGAAGCAGGAGATTGCAGCTCAAAAGAGAAACAAACAAACTGCAATTACAACCCCCAGGATGTTGGTGGGGGAAGATGCACAGAAGACTGATAAGTGTTAAGAGCTAAATGCTAGATACTTAGAGCCTGTCTTTATACTGGGTCCTTTCTTCCCTCCATCTTTTCGTCCTCTCCTTCCTTTTTTAGTGCTGGTTGTAGGGCTTGAATTCAGGGCCCGTGCGCTATCCCTGACCTGTTTTGCTCAAGGCTAGTAGTTTTTACTACTTGAGCTACAGCCCCACTTCTGGCTTTCTGCTGGTTAACTGGAGGCAAGAGTACCACAGACTTTCCTGGTTGGGCTGGCTTCAAGCCAGGATCCTCTGATCTCAGCATCCTAAGTAACTAAGAGTACAGGCGGGAGCCACTGGCACCTGGCTCAGATTTTTCCATTATAAGTCATAGTTTAAAATGGAGATCAGGGGTCGGGAATTTGGCCTACTGGTAAAGTGCTTGTATTTACGAAGACCTGGGTTCGATTCCTCGGTACCACAGATACACAGAGAAGGCCAGAAATAGTGCCGTGGCTCTAGCTTTGAGAAAGCCCAAGGACAGTGCTCAGGCCCCGAGTTCAAGGCCCAGGACTAGCAAAACAAAACAAAAAATAAATAAAAGGAGATCACTGATAATTAGTTATGCTGGCATTTTAGACTTAAATGTTCTGCAATTTCACACAATTTAAAACTAAACTGGAATGCCAGGTGTGGTGACTCATGCCTGTAATCCTAGCTAGTCTCAGGAGGCTGAGATCTGAGGATCAAGGTTCAAAGACTGAGCACTCTTATCTCCAATTAACCTCTCGAAAACCAGAAATGGCACTGTGGCTAAAGGGGTAGGGTGGTAAGCCTTGAGCTGAAGAGCTCAGGGCTGGCACCCAGGACCAGAGTTCAAGCCCCATGACTGACAAACAAAACAAAACAAAACACCACCAAAACTGGAGTGGGAGAAAAACACTAGGAAGGGTAACAATGGTCAAGAAGTAATATACTCATTACCGTGAACTGTAACCCCTCTATACATCACTTTGACAATAAAATTAAAACAACAACAAACAAGCAAGCCCTGGGTTCAAGCCCCAGTACTGGGACTCAGCATGCTCATGCACATATATACACTCACACCCATGCCCACACATGTATTAACTACGGCCTCCAATGGAAAAATCCTAACACTAAATCTGCAAGCCCAACTGAAGAGTCAACTTGGTTAGATCCTCTACGGGCTCCATTTCCTATATGAATCTAAAAAATAATGTAGGCTTACAAAGATGAGAGAAAGCCGGGCACAGTGGCTCTCACCTGTAATCCTAGCTACTTAGGAGGTTGAGATCTGAGGATAGGGGTTCAAAGCCAGCCAAGGCACTAAAGACTGGACTCTTATCTCCATTAGTCACTAGAAAATGGGAAGTGGGGCTGTGAATCAGGGGTAGGGTGGTAGCCTTGAACTGAAAAGCTCAGAAACAGCACCCAGGCCCAGAGTTCAAGCCCCATGACCACCACCACCAACAACAACCAAAAGGATGACAGAAAGAACAGCTCTGAGTTGTAAAAGCAGCAATGTTTTGTGCCCTCATCTGCCATAGCCAGAACAGTGAAAAACAGAGGGGGATCTAATTAGTAAAAAATGCATTCAAACATGATTAATTGGTGATCCTGGCACCAGCTGCAGAGAACCAAATGCTAAACTTTATTAGACAGACACTTGCAAGTGTCACATCTGCTTCATGCGAAGACAACATCTGCTTTCCACAAACACTGTTCCAGTTTTAAGGCAATTTATCCCTTGCCTGGTGGATCATGCCCATAGAAACGTACATCAATAGAAGTCACCCTCGACAGAATGCAAAACGAACAAATACGCCACATTTTAATTTACATGGGTGCCCAGACTTATTGAGAGAGCAGAAAACATCTCCACAGATAATGATAGAAGCAGAAAGACAAAAGAACCATATATATATTTTTTAAAGAACTGTACAGTGGAAACCACTGAAGCACTAAGTAGCTTATACAGCAATTTAAGTACTAAAAGAAGGCTGCAAGAAAAAAATAATGGCTATTCACAGCAAACGACTTGCATCTTGCACAAGCTATAAAGCAAGTTGCTGGCGATGCACAAAAGGTTAACAAGCCCTTTTAGATAAATGGCCCTAGATTTGGAAGCATCAAATTAGTTAAAAAAAATAAATTTATTTGTTTTTGTGCTGGTACTAGGGCTTGAACTCAGGGTCTGGGAGTTGCTGTCCTTTTTCTTTTTCTGCTCAAGGTTGGTGGTCTACTATTTGAGCCACAGCTTCCTTCTGGCTTTTTTGCTGGCTCATTGGACATAAAAATCTCATGGACTTCCCTGCCTGGGCTGGCTTTGAAGCTTCCTGAGTAGCCAGGATGACAGGTGTGAGCCACTGGCATCTGACTCAAATCAGTTAAAAAAATCATATGCACACACACACACACACACACACACACACACATCACATATCTATGTTTATATAAAAAATTGTCTCCTTCCCCTTCTTCCCCACCAACAATTAGGCTGCTGGCATGGAGGAAACCAAATGGACAATTAACTTTATGAACATTATCTGTTTCTGAATTAGGTTCACAATTCATCTCGTGAAGAATCTGGGACTCATGATAAGACAGCTGTTCTTAAAAGTTCTGCGCTGAAAAATGGTGCCCTCAGCAAACGTATTTATGGCGCGTACATGGTTCATTGTCTGGTTAAATTCACGTCCATCTGTTAGAATGGAGGGATTCTTGCCCTAGGAGTTGATTAAAGCTGTGACACGTGAGAGCTGCCAAGCCTTGCCAAAGAGTGGGTTTGACGCTGGCTCTGGTGACAGGACTTCCACTGAGCCTCCCAAAGCAGTCAGTTGTCTGTGTGCTACCTTTGCCGTCCTTGTTGATCTACGACTGGACATATGAATCCCATTCAGTCCAGATAGTCCTAGACTTGCACAAGGACATAAAATTCTGCAGCAACCATGCAGGAAGAGGGCCACAGTACCGAATGCCAGGAAAAAAAGACGGAGAAAGAAAAGCTAGGGGAATTATCTTCCCTCATCATTTTATTTCAACATTTGTTTGCTGGAGAAACAAAAATGTGTTAGGAATTGAGTCGTGGATCCCACGGAGTTTATGTGATA